>NC_034597.1:15216301-15276224 GCF_900095145.1 Mus pahari | reverse complement strand
CCTCCTTCTCCTCCTCCTCTTCCTCCTCCTCCTCCTCCTCCTCCTCCTTCTTCTTTTCTTCTTCTTTTCTTCTTCTTTTTTGGTTTTTTTGAGACAAGGTGTCTCTGTTTAGCCCTGGCTCTCCTGGAACTCACTTTGTAGACCAGGCTGGCCCCAAACTCAGAAATCCACCTGCCTCTGCCTCCTAAGTGCTGGGATTAAAGGTGTGCACCACTATGTCTGGCACATTCTGCTTCTAAGTAACCTAGGAAAGACACTCATCTCTTTGTGCGCACATGTAGGGGAGATTCTGGACACACAGGGTTCCAGAACATCTCCCTTCATCTTTCTGTTTCCAATCATTTTACTGGAGCAGTGCAAAGCCCAAGCCTGAGTAAATGGGTGTGGTGCTGTGTGAGTTCAAATCTGCAGAGCAGGCTGATTTTGACACAGATTGTGACCCTCCCCCTGCCTACTATGGGGACAGGAGCACTCCTTTAAAATGAATATGGCATTTGCACAGGATGAAGGCCAGAGTGAAGAATGAAATGTGATTACCTGTCTATACTAATCCTCAGGCAGTGGTGTTGCTCATCTAGGGTGTTTAAAGGACACGTGCTTGCATTTATAAACAGAGATGGAAAGTATGAGCTGCTATCTTTGAAACCTAATGTCACAGGGGTGGTCTGAGAAAGAAAACATGGAGCTTGAATTACCCTCAAGTGCACACCATCCTCAGTCAAACTGGCAATGACTCACTGATAAATTAATAGCATTGGGACTTGTGGCTGGTGGGAATTCTAAGCATGTGAACTCCATGGATTCCAACATCTCACTCTGTAGTTTCAGAAGTGAATGAATTGGGAGCCTTCCTTGCTGAGTATTCAGGAGTATTCTTAAGTATCTGGAACTGCAATGGAAGCTACTCAAGGTGACACTATGGAAAGTTACCAGGGGTATGTGGCATGTTTTGGGGTGGTGCCCTCACCTAGAGTTCGATGACATCATCTTATGTGATGAGAAGGTTGTATCTCTATTTGCATCTTCCTGACTACAGGGGCATAGTTGCCTTGAAAGTCTACAAGTCATTACTCTCCTTCTCAACATGGAGAATCAGCCTCAAGCCCAAGGCTCTGTGTCTTGGTGAGGCAACAGTCTAGAGATAGAGTCTTACTGATTTGAGTTTTTTTCACTGCTGTATATTTGGGGTTATTCCCCAGTTATAGCAAGCAAGATGACCTGTCTATCTGATAGCAATAGAAAATTCCACTCAAAACAAAATGAGAAGGAAAATATTCCCCACGATTAAGTAAGTGTGCAGGAATGCACTCATTGTAAGTGTGTTGTCGGGGTAGGAGGTGTGTGACAGCTGGTAGGAGGCCATGATGGTCATTAGATTTTAGGGTGATAAGAGCTGACTCCTCCCTCAAGCTGTGAACCTCAACAACTGTCCCCAGCAGGGCATATTTCTAAGTCAGCACTTTGTATGCATCTTATTTAATCATTGGGCAAGCACAATGAGATGTATATTGTGCCAATCACCTTATTTTCAAGATAAACTTACTTTTCCAATGTCACCTGACCATTGAGGAACAGAACCAGTATGTGCTCACAGGCAATGTGAGCTCTCTGCCTGGCACGCCTCTGTCACCTTACGTAGTGCAGAGGCTGCTGGGAAGTGTGCTAAGAGCAGACCCAAGCCACTCCAGCTTGTTTCCATTGGCAACTTGAGAGTGCAGTGAGGGAAAAGAACAAAACTGTGTTAAAGGAAAGAGGGCCACAGAGGTAGATCATTTGGTAAGTAAACGCTTGTCTTCCAAACATGATAACCTGAGTCAAATTCCCAGAACCCACATAAGAAATGTTGGCTGTGATGCCATACACTTTCCACCCCAGTGCTGAGGAGGTAGAGATGGGAAGATCCCTGGGACTCACTGGTCACTCTATTTGGTAAGCTCGAGGCTAATGAAGGAGGTACAAAGTGTTCCTGAAGCCCTCCAGCTCCTACACGCATGTGCTCATGCTTACACACACACACACACACACACACACACACACACACACACACGGAAAACTGTCCTGTAAGCATGCATGCACACATAATTTTTTTTTTAACAAGAAGAAAGAAAAAGCATCACACCACCTTGCACTCAGGTGATTGAGCCCAAGGCCAATCCTGCCTATTGAAAAATCAGTCCATTTCCTGGAATCCTCAGTGACCTCATTACATGGAGATGAGGTTTTACTACTCTCTCCCACACAGTCTGTACACCTAGAGCCCCTGGGTGTGGAAAACAGTTGGCTCAGGTATGCATCAACATTTATCTGTTGATAGGAATGCTTTTTTTTTTTTAAAGGATTTTATTCAAAGTCTATCAACCATGTTTTCCCTAGTCACTATGTTGTAGATTATAGAATATATACTTCTTATGAATACACTTATATTCAGCTAAGCCAAATGTATTTATTCCTTATTTTAAAAACTTTACTAGTTAATTCCAAGACCGTCAGATTATTACTTAAATTGGTGGATCTTATTAAACCTCTAAGAACATAATTAACTCATTCTACAAGTTGTTAAAGCATCCTGAAATTCATGATAAATGAGGCCACTTAAAACCAATTCATGAAACAGCAGGAACATATTCCGTATGCCATGCCTATTCTCTGATAGTGTGAGAAATAAATCAATGTTTATCACAAGCTATTATAACTCTAATTTAAGGATTCTTTAAAAGGCAATTACAGATGGTTGTGGGAAAGTAATGCAGGTATTTCATTCAATTTTTTCCCTAGCATAACAGTCTCTCCTGAAGATTTCAGAACTGGGCCCAGTATTTCAGATAAAAGTTTAGGTTGGCTCTGCTTTAATTTTAGCATCATAATATTCTTGTGTCAAGCTTAGCCCATTTTAAGGAATGACCAACTAAGGCTGTAGAGCTGGCTCCAAAATTAAGAGCACTTGTAGCCCTTAGAGAGGACTAGGTTTGGTTCCTTGCACACAGGTGGCTCACAAGCAAACATCTGTAACTGAAGAAGGGGGAACCCGATGCCCTCTTCTGGTCTCTGTGGGAACTACATGCACGTTTGTGTCATGATGTACATATTCAGCAAAATACTCTAGTGTTCCCTCTTTCTTCTGATCATGCCTGAAGATCAAGCACAATTTGCAAGCCACTAGGAATCTTTTTGGTTTTCTCCAGACCTGTGAATCATGTTTCCTCTTATTATGTGGGCTCTGGTCATGCTAACTTTTGTCCAACTTTCTAATGTACACTAGTGTTTTTTTTTTTTTTTTTTTCTACACTGGGTTTGTCTTGCACTGTTTTTTGTGTTTGCATCTGTTGTTCCTTCTTTCTCCCCATCATTCCCTTTCCTTGATCCCCAGTTCACATCTTTCACCTACCCAGCACTTGCCACTCAGTTACTCTGTCTTCTCCCTCATTACCAACTCTGCTATAGTTCTGTTCTACTCCACACTTCTCTCTTTGGGTTCAGACTTACACTAGGGTGATTATTGGGTGAATCTCTAGTTCCCTCATTATAATAAGTTCCCCCAAAGTAGCTGTTACTGATTTCCTTGTTACAGCTTTATCCCTGGTACCTTTCTTAGGATCCAGCACACAAGAATGTTTCAAGTATTTGTGAAATACTAAGGGGTGAGGGTTCACTTGAGTGTGTCATGGCTGTCTTCTCCAATGTGAAGGATCCTGCTCTCAAACAACTTCCTTGAATTCTTCACGAAACTACCTCTGCTTTTGAGTATGGGTGTGTCTGTACAACCAGTATATAAATAATCTCTGGAATGTGCTTGACTTGCTCAGGAACCTGAAAGGGGATGGTGTCCTTGTCGAGCTGTCATGCCCAGAAGGCACCATATTGGTTAGTAGTGGGGCCATTGAAGTTTCATTGAAGTTATAGTTGGCCGCTGGATGAAATGGAAATGAGCCCCCATCTGCTTCCCCTTCTTGTCCATTGAGAGTCACATGGCTTGAAGTTCTAAGCAGACATTTTTGGGACTGGTGGAAGAGAAAATATGTCTTATGGAATGTATTTGGTCAAGGAAGAAGATGGGCATCTATGGGTGGCAGAGACTGGGTAGGCATATGCTCATCTTTTTCCATCCACCCATCATCAAAACTTAGAAAATAGAACCAACAAACTAGCAAAAGGCTGGAATTTATATGAAGCCTGTGTGTTCCAAGGCTCCCAACTTTTCCATTAAGATTTCTTCCAGAAAGGAGCTGGTCTGACTTGGAAATTAGGATACTCATCTTTCTAGACTAAAGAATGTATTTAGCTTCAGGGACTCAATGATGGTGCCATTTATGTTTCTTAGTTACCCATTAGCTTTGTTGATACAGGCTGGAGCCTGGGACTGGATTGGGGGGGTAGATCAGGACCCCACCAAGGCAGAACAGATGCACAGCTGTCTCATAGAACAACCATCCTAGTGTTCTTGGCCACACCTAGTCAACAAATAATTCCTGATTAACCATAGGAACTTAAACATGCCTGTTCAAACACAGGTGTGATGCCTGCTGTGAGAGCTGAGGTGTCAAAGGTCACCAAAGGCTACTAAGGAGAATCACTGGGATGGAGATCAGGACAATAAGAGGTCTGGTCAGAGGAGGAGACTGAGAACACTCTGTGTGGAAGGGGAAGTGCTTGGCATAGGATATTTGAGGACAACCCAGTGTGGATTGGCAGAAGTATCCAGAAACCTGGTTTCAGCACCATGATAGCAAGTGAGCCTGTTCCCAGACCTGTTCTCCTACTACTGTGTACATTAAAGAGGAATAGGACGTAAGGTGATGGGAGGGAAATGGGAAGAAGCTAAGGAGAAAGGCTAAAGTGGTAGTAATTGAAAATAAGAGTGTAGGCCTAGTCTGTAGTAAGGGCTTAAAAACAGGACTGAACAAGGACTTCCCTGCCTGCTCACCTGTGCCAGGATCTCTCTGCCTCTTGGCTCCTTCAGTACTGGCAATCCAGTCTTGGGTGCCCATTCAATTGTTTCTATAGACATGTTCACTCTGAATATCCATTGTAAATGAAATACATCCTCAGTACATATTACAGAGTATGTCCTCTTCCGTGTCTGGCTTTTTTTTTTTTTTTCTTGTAGTGTGATTTTTCATTCTGTCTGCACCGTAGCAAGTATTAGTACTTCATTTCTTTGTATTGCCCCTCAGATACTCATCACGCATATCCATGTGCCTCTGTGTTTGTGTGTGTGTGTGTGTGTGTGTGTGCGCGCGCGCGCGTGCATGCCTGGAAATATCTGCTTGTATACGGCAGCCAGAAGGAAACATCAGGTGAGCTGTTTTCTTACTCACTCTCCTCCTCATTTCCTTGAGACAGGGCCTCTCTACCTGAACTCAGAGCTCACCGTTTTGGCTAGACCTCCTGGCCAGGCAGTTCTGTGGATCTGGAATCTTCCTGGCTTCACCCCCAATGCTGAAGCTACAGGCATGTGAGCCGCGCCTTGCTCCTAAGTGCACCCAGGGGGTCAAACAGAGGCTCCCATGCTTGCCTGGCATATGCACTTACCCATTGAACAGTCTCCTCCACTACTCATGTACTCTTGACCCTCTGAAAAGTGTACATGGTTTCTAAGTGGTCAACATAGCCCGACTTTTGTCAGTATTGTGCCAACATCCACACCTTACAGATCCTCTCTTGCCCCTTTGAGCAGTTGCTGTCTCTGGCCTCATGCTTTTATTACATTTCTGGATTCTGAATTCTGAGTATTCTAGCCAACCCTGCTATGTAGGATTGTATACAGTTAAACAGTGCACCCAAGTGCCCAGCTAAAGACATAAGAGAGGAAGGGACACAAATACCAAGTGGTAGATAACAGAGAGGGACTGATGGCTTGTGGCAGTCCTCTGAGTGGCAGCCTGCCAAGCCTTTGGCATGGTCAGGTCTTGAGTACAATTAACAGGTCTTTTATTTGAATGAAGATTGAGGTGGTGACAAATTAGAGGATCAAGTTAGAGATAGTCTCTAATCTATGGATTAGATGAGGGGAAACTTGCAGAGCTCACACTCAGGGAGCTATGTATCTATACAAGCAAGGAGAGTTTTCAACCTCTCTGTTTCTTCCACCTTCCTTCTGAGTTCCCACATCTCTTGCTGCTCACATTTCCACCCACATTTCCAACTTTGGAGCATTTCTGAGGTTTCATTGATGTTTAAAAAAAAAATATTTTTCACAAAAGGGTCAAATCACCAGTTCCAGATAGCAAAGTCAATAGATGCCAAAGATTTTAGCCTGTTGCTTGGTCAATGGGCAAACCAGGAAGATATCATAATTGGTTAAAAAAGAACAGACATGTAGATAGATCAGGAATATTAAAGTGGATTGGAAGGGAGGGGAAACTGTCCCTGTACCAGCAGATGTCGTGGTCACCAGAACTACTCCTGAACAGGGCAGAATTTCCAAGTCTATAATTAGAAATTATTTGAGGTGCCATGATCTATCCCTGATACACAGAAGTGTGAAATGACTTCTGTAAAGTAAGAATCACATAGGCAGAGGGGCGTGACCTGGCATCTACCATGCTCTCCTTTCTACAGCATCATGTGTTTCTAGGAGTGAGTGACAGGTCGTACCTCCAGCAAATTGGGAAACCCAGGTATCCCTGTTGTTCCAGTTGGGACAAATATCAGTAGTAGTCTCTACTGGATATGGAAAAATTTGGAAATTTTTAAAGGAACTCTAGTTGGTGGGGTTTTGGATGAAGTAGCTGGCAAATCAATGTCTGGTGGAAAACGTCTCAATTTTACTCTATTTTTATAAAAGATGTTGTAAATTTATGTATATGAGAGTTTGTTAGTATGTTTAAATGTATATCCATGGAGGCCGGAAGAGGGCATCAAATCTAGTGGCACTGGAGTTATAGAAAGTTGTAACCTACCATATGGGTGCTGGAAACTGAACCCTAGTTCTCTGTAAAAACAGCAAGTGCTTGTAACTGCTGTACCATCTCTCTGGCCCCTGGATTTTTATTCTTAAATCGCCCTGGCATTTCTTTTACGAGCTTTGGGCTTTCTATTTATCTCTTTACCTCTCTGAGTCAGTAAAATACATATTTTAAATATTATTTGTAAAGTTCATTTGAGGATCCCTAGTGAAAGGTACCGGTTAACAGCTAGGTGTTACTGTTAATTATCTAAGCCTTGTCCTTTACCCTCCCGTGGGAGTTGGGATAGCCTGGATGGAGTTGTCTTCTAGATCTTTAATCTCTTCTTTCTTCCCACTATTAATTTCTCCTATAGCAGGCAGGGGCTCTTCATGGAAACATTTTCAAATGCTATATATATATATATATATATATATATATATATATATATATATATAGTGTGTGTGTGTGTGTGCGCGCGCGCGCGCGCACGCACGCTTACTTTAAAGAAATCTATCATAAAAAGCCTCAAGTACTCAGCCCCCAGCTTTCTTTGTTTCCAGTATTAGCTAGTTTCCCCTCCCCTGATGCTGAAGAAAGAAAGAAAGAAAGAAAGAAAGAAAGAAAGAAAGAAAGAAAGAAAGAAAGAAAGAAAGAAGAAATTTAGAAGGTGATTGCAGTCTTTTGAATATGAACTTCTATCACACTAAATCCTATATTCTGTGCTTTAATTGTTGTATTTTGGGTGTGGGGGGGTGCCGTGTCTTCATAGTGACAATTCTGTCCAGAATCCTGGGTCGAGACTACTATATTTTACAAGAACAAAGAATGACAGAAGCCTTTGAGTCCTGAGCACTTGCTATTGGTTGTCTTTGGGGAGCTGGTGCTAAGACTCATTTGTACATCACATATTGATCACCTTGCTTGTGTTAGACAGGGAATTTCCCCAGCCAGCCAGCCTGGCCACATTGCTGATCTGCTTCTCAATTCCTGAGGTGTTTGTCATCTAGCTCTGTGCCCGATAGTCCCATTCAGCCCTACACAATCTGATAAGGTTGTCTGTGTATCTGTGGAGCATTCATTTGTCTCCCCATGGGCGATGTGTATTCTTGGAAGGACAGAATTACATTTTTATGTTTCTTTTTTTGTGTGTGCTTTATAGCACCTAGCAGGTGTCAGAGTCACAGTAGGTGCTGAGCAAATTCTTTTCCAATTATCTACACTCATGCCAAGTTACAAAGATAGCCATAAAGGCTTGCAACAGAGCATGCAATTCTATACATATTGCTAGGGGATAGGCAGGAGGCTCAGTTTGAATGGGAATGGCCATGGTGGGATGTGAGCTGCATGACCGGCTCTTGACATTGATTCATGAAAGGATATAAACCTGCAGTTATTTGTATGCAAATCTCTGGTCCTCTGGTTTTCTTTGGACCCTTAGAAAAAGGAAGGTTCAATATCCTGCGTCCATGTAGACAATGATAGAAAGAGGCGTGCTGAAGAATCAGTACCAGCAGCACACTGCTGCCCCATTACTGTAGCAGTTAGGGGCAAGTGCAGGAGCATGGTCAGCTCGGGATATTGCAGACACTCTGTGGAAGATGATGGTGCCATGTGTCTATGCCAGTGCAGTGGCGAGAAGCTGGCCTGAAGGCTCTATTTTGGTAGCAGAGCCAGTTATGTGGAAAATTGCTCTGGGTCTTTTCAATGACTGCAGAAGTCTAAGGAATAAGTTCCAGGATGAATGCTATCCTCAACTTCCTGCAGACTAGTTGCTGGTAGCACATCTTGAGTACTGGTGTTTGGATCAGTCACAACATCTCTGGAACTCTGACAAACGGTATTGGAAAACCTACTGAGGTCCCCCTGTGACTTTCTCTCCTTTCAGAATTGGCATCAGACAGTTAGAATATCAAAACACACAATCCATTTTCTGGACAGTTAATCCTATCCAGGCACAGCCACATCATGGAGACATGATCATAGAATAGCTTCTATATATGCCCGACATTGTTAAGACTCTGCAATCTGAGTCTCATAGAAGGGTCATCTGTTTTCAAGTCCTGAGAATACTGGGAGGATACTATGGGCTTCTCATCTCCCTTCTGCTTCCCTGTACAACAAAAAGCCTTCTCCCAGAGAGGGCTAAAGCAAGGGCAGTTGGCTGAGAACATCTCTGCTGACCCAGAAAGAACAGCCAGCCGTGCAGTTATCTGGCAGCTCAGGAAGAGCTGGGTGAAAGTCCTAGGGGTATACCATTTAATGGCTGTGAGGTATAGGGGGAAATTAACTGAGATCTGAGTTTCAGTTCCCTCAGCCACTCAGTGGAGATAGTTAAAAGTTTGTGGTGGTTAAATGAGGTAACATAAATAGAATATTTAGAATAGGGTTTGGTATAAAATGTGCATTATATTTTGTTTTCTATTAATGTTATACTGTGTTATATATTTGTTGTAGCCATTCATTTATATTCATTGTGTTGTTGGTATATTATCAAGTTGGGTCCATTCACAGCCATTTGGATACCCACCCTCAGTGGATTCAATTCTGGGTTGATACTGGCTTCATTTGCTTAAATCTTGGATTGACAGTCCTTGCACACCTTGAATCCAGTACAGAAGTCTACTGTTTCAGTTACTAACTCCATTACTGACTTTTCCCGTTGCTGTGGCTGAAAACAGCAACTTGGAGAAGACAAGTTTTATGTCAGTCCATGGTTTGAGGATCTAGCTCACCGTAGTGACTGAGGCAGGGAGACAGGAGTGGGAGACAATTGTTCCTATGGCGTCTATAGGCAGGAAGCAGGGAGAGATGAGTGCTTCGGCTCAGCCTGTCCCTCCTGTTTTACTCAGTCTAGGACCCTCGCCTCTGGAATGGCACCGTTCACACTGCATACTGTCCATCCTCAATTAACCGAGTCTAGAAGGTGAGTCACACACAGGGCTAGAGGTTGTTGCCCTGGGTGATTCCAGAGCCCATCAAGATGATAAAATGAGTATTAGCCACCACACCCGTGCCACACAGCTTTCTGCAAATATTACACGGATAATTACAGCAATGAACAATTCTGAGAAGCACAATAAGGACAAAATCCGTGTACCTACCCGCTCTGTCCCTCTTTTGATGGAAATCAGTGTGTCTAGCACGTCTGTAATGTCTGTATTCTCTGTTAGAAACCTAGTGTCCATCTTGGTTATCGGATCACTGTATTGTACCATGGTACTTGTGCTCAAATAACGCCTTTTATTTTGCAATGGCCAGAGCACAAGGACAACAATGCAAAGGGAAGGCAGGGCACATAACACAGAAGGACAGCATAACCATGGTTCTATGCTGCAATGCCACAAGGAATTTGGGGAGAGTGGGGCATATGAAGAGCTCAGCATGGTCCAAGGGTTGTTGAGAACCTCCTTGGATGGTGAAGTGATGCTACTAGACCTACCAAGCCTAGATCTGTGTGGAAACCCACATCTATGACCCCACATCTGCAAATCAGAGGTGCTGTTTTTAAAGACTCTGAAGACCAGGTGGTTCAGTAAGTTACACAGGGCCAAATCATGATGGCTGTCAAGTATATGTGACATCTTCCTGAAGATGATCCCATATGTGTGGTGGGTTTATATGGCAAGGAAAAGGATAGACCAGGCATGCCCACTCCAGCCTGTAGCAAGTAAAAACCAGGCTCCCTGGACCTCTGGAACTTTTCCTTTTCATCCAGTCTTCAAGTGTCTAATGCATACTAAGACATGGTGTAAATCCATTCTTCACTGAGTGTAGTTTCCCCTTTACAACACAGGCCTATCTATGGATTGGTGATCTTAACTCCTCCTGATAGCATTCAGTGATTTTTGGATCCAAACTGTGTTACTGCTTGGTGTTTGGTTCTTTTGCCTTTGTGAACACATCCTCCTTCGTGGACTATGGATCAGGAGGCCAGATTTTTCCCAGTTTCCTTTCCCTCGCCTCTTGCCCCCAGCAGCTCCCCAGTGCCACTCTGGACACGGTAACACAGTCAAAACTGGGATCCAAAAGCAAATCAGAAACCCATGAGCCTGCAGTTGGCGTAGCCCCTTGGAGGTATCAACCTTCCAAGTAGAAAGGACCTCCTTCTATGTGGTCTGCTCAGTGATCAGCCCTGGAATTCTTGAGTGAAAAGCCCTTCCACACCTACGCCCCTCCTTGCCCAGGAGTCTCGCCAAAGCATAGGCCTGATTCCGATTACCAGTAATGTGTTAGCTGCAAGGGAAGCAAGGGGAATCCATCAACAGTGATGGCCAGAACCATGAGAGGAAAAGGATGATCTTGTCCTATTCTTCTTCCCCCCTTCCTTCTTTGATTCTGTAGTAGTAAAGTTTGCCATCTAATAGAAAAGAAGAAACCCTATGGCCACTGGCTCACTGACCAAATTCACTCCATTTCTCCTGACAGTAGATAATTATTAATCGCCCGCTCTCCCCTAATGCCTGTAAACCAGCCTCCCATTGTGTCCCTGGGATAGTAAAGGAAGTCATTGTTAGCAGTCAGGTTTGCGGTGGTCCATTTGTTTCTGACGCAGGCGGGCTGCTTGTGGGTGGATAAGACAGTGGGCTTCTGCCACGCCGCAGCCCGCAGCCCTGCTACTGTTTGTTTTATTGGGCAATAAATTAACCCAGAACACTGCCAAGGAGACAGATAAATTAGGGCAACAATCATATTTTTAACAGGAAAATTGGCTTTGTTTCTTGGTAGCATCATTTGAATGATGAACTTGGTCATTGTAGGTTCCAGTACTGCAGATGGGATAGGATCCTGATTAAACACATCCCAGAGAGGGATGATGTGAGGCATTTGCTGCCTCCAAGGGGTCTATGGGTAGAGGAGCATTTACTTAGGATCTTAGGTCTTGGAAGAAACCTGCATTTCAGTCATGTGTGATATAAATGCTATCTGCATTTTAGGAATATTGTGAATGGGTCAAGGCTGGTTCCCCTGCAGGCTATAATTAGGAGAGTCCCACTTGAAGACTTGGGAGAAGACTTTTATGATTTGAAATGGTTGTTAACTGCATCCCTGTGGTTTAATAATGGCGAGAACAGAAGGCGACTCTGAGAAGAGGCTGCCTGTTTGCAACTCAAATCTTGAAAAGCCAAGAGGAATTGGTGTCTTCAGAACTTAAGAGGAGGGCTGGATCCCTCCCTGTCTTCCATCCTATCTAGACTTGCAGTTGTGCCTGGCTCTTTTGAACTCAGTGGGAGACAAGGTGGGTCTTTGCCTTACCACTATCAGCTGCCTGAGGGGGGAGTCCTTTGCTTGCCTGCAGCATCCCTTGCTCTGGGACTGGTGCCCAGCATATAACGAGAGATCAATATATATGTTGGAAAATGCAATTATAAACAGGCTATTTTCTACCCATGGTCGGTTACTCCCTTAGAGCTTAGTCTCACTTCCACCAGCTCTTCCCCCCATTGATCCAGCTTCATTGATAAGCTTCTCCACTCTTTTCTCCATCATTCCTCCTCTACCTCTTCTTCTTCTCCTTCCTTCCCCTCCTCCTCCTCTACCTCCTCTTATTATTCTTTCTTATTAGAAATAGAAGACTTACTTTGGTCATATTTTCTGTTGTCTCAATTTGAAGTTAACATCTCAGTATTGATTTTTTTAAAAAAAAAAATCCATTCCATAGACCTTTCAGGTTGATTTATAATTTTTATCTATTTCTCTAGTCATATGAATGTGAATTCAACTCATTCTCCAAGTATAATACATTATCCGAATAGACTCTTCTTCATGTAACAAGTCTTTTTTTATTTTAGAATTATTTTAGAAAATAATTTAGCATTCCCTGGATTTTTGTGGCCTGCTCTCCCCCCACTTCACTGCACATGACTGGTCAGTATGTCTAATCACTCAAGAATCCAGCTTTCTGAGAGAAATCAAATTTGTGTTTGTATGTAGCTAACCACCTAATTATGTCATAGAAAGGTAGGAGAGAGACAGGAGAGAAGAGACTTTAAAAAGGAGAAAGACAAGGAAAATATAAACATATGTTTAGGGCCATGATTTAATTCACAGTAAGTCTTGGAGAAGAAAGCTACAAAGAGTTTAAAGTCAGAAAATAGGGTGTGCCCTGATGACCTCTTGCGTGCTTAGATGACTGTCCTATCCAACACAGGAAGCCTTTCAAGCTTCCTTGTCTCTGGTGCTTATTAAGTTTTCATGTGTTTTTTTTTTTCCTCTTAGGAGATTTAGAAGAAATGTCAGCTCTGTGCTCAGGGATTGCTTTATTGGGACCAATCACTTGCAGTGGAAATGTGTTTACTAAGATAAGTGCCATTTTCAGCATAGCGTTTGTACCTCTGGCAGAGAATTTTAAAGATGACTCAAACCTTTTTTTTTTTTTTTAAGTACTGCCTTATAATTAAAGAAATCCAACTTTGATGATGTAACATTCACCATTATTCTTTATAGTTCTACTCTTAGATGGGAAAACAGTTGCAAAATAGCTTCATTTAATTAGGATGAGAAATATAGCAAACATGCATATATCAAAAACACATAGACACACACACACACACACATACACACACACACACACACACACACACACACACATATAGACCTTATTTTAAATTATTATTTGTAGAGATAGCTTACAATGTGTAACCGAGAAAATTAATTTAAGGCCTCTCTTTATCTGTTGTACTCATTTGTTGGCAAACATTTATAGGCCATGGCTCTTAGGCTGGGCATCAAGAGTCTGTGATACTCAGCTTCAAGCTGTGACATGGTATTAAGGGGCTTAAAGTCTCCCTGGAAAAATTAGAAATACACAGAAATATAGCTAAGGGTTTACAACAGATTATATGGAATTGATGGCTCTCAAAGTGCAAAATGGAAAGTGTTTTGAAATAGCAAACAAACAGAGGCAGAAATCCAAACCCCAGGGAGAGCATTCAGTGAGTTATCTGTTCATTTACTCAATGATGGTACGTGCTTTTTACAATATTGAGCCCTAGATACTGGGTCCTGAGGAGAGAGTAAAGATGGAACAGTTCAAAAACTGCTCCATAGAGAGTTCTCTTGGCATTATACAATATTCAAATAAAGAAGTAAATAGAGTTATGTCAGAAAATATGTCAGAATATAAGTCAGGAGTGGAAATATGTGGGGCTAGGAACCAGCTGTATGCACCTCTGTGTGTGTTCATGTTTGTGCATGCTCACACCTCATATCCAGCTTCAGGAAGGTTATAAGAACCTCTGCCCTGAGGTCAGTGCTGAATAAACAGAGGCCACATCCTCAAAAGGTGGCATGCTCTCCACACTGGGGGAAACCTAGAAGGGCAGGCATTCTAGAACACTTCAGATGTTCAAGGCATGGAACTACTGAGCTCTGTTTCAAAGAACAACTCAGGTCAAGAAGGAATGGACTGCAGGTAGAAATACTGTTGCACTTTTTTTTTTTTTCCTTCAGGTGAGAGGTGGTTTGAGCATCTTCTGATAAGATTACAAAACCCTCAGTACTTGGCTTGGCAGCCATGGTGCTGTGTATCCGTTTAACTGTTTTTTAGCCACCTTACTCTATGGCAGACAGTGTTTTGAGTACTTCACCAGGGATCAAGAGCCATCTTCTCAGATTCACGTTGCTGGGACCTGGTCTGTTACTGGGTCACGTTCCTTGCCCTGACAACAGGAAGGAGCATCCCTGTTCTGAGCATGGTCACTTGGACTGGTAGAGAGGAGTCAGGACCTACCTTTTCCATTTACTCATGGGCTCTGAAAACTGTCTATAAGCCATGAGGAAACATTCTCCATCAGACTGCAGGATACGGTAGCCATAGCAACATGGGCCTGTTGAGCACTTGAAGTATGCTACAGCAACTGAGTTGTTTTTATTTGACTTTAATACAAACACAGTCCTGGAAATGAAAGTAATATAAAATATGCTTCCTGTTAAAAACAACTTTGTCATTTGGGCAAAGCTACTTTTCATGTGACAGGACAATTATTATGAGGTAGAGTAACACAGTTAAAGTGTATGGGGTATTGGGCTCATGAGTGATTTCTAGTATCTCCTTAGCTTTTCATATTATTGCTAAAATAAAAATAATTTGGGTGTATTGGGTTAAATTAAAAGGATTTTGAGAATGAGTATTATTTTGATTTTGTTTAGAATTTATTTTATCTTTAAGTGTGTGTGTGTGTGTGTGTGTGTGTGTGTGTGTGTGTGCCATATGAGTAATGGTAATAACTGAGGCCAGAAGAGGATGCCAGAGCCTTTGGATCTAGAGCTATAGGTGGTTATGAACTACCAGATGTCAGTGCTTGGAACTCAAGTTCAATTCTCTGGAAGAGCATTTGTATACTTTAACTACGGAACCATCTCTCTATCCCTTATCTCTTGCTTTTAAGATGACAATTCGGAGCAATTAAGATGATTTGAATTCTATTTCTGTTGGAAGTTCATCCTTATATCTCTGGGAAATGGGTTGAGTCAAGAGGGAATCCCCACTGTTTTGATGGCATTGCGCTGTCCTTTTATGAACTTGTTCTCAGTGAACCACTGTGTTCCCACTGAGCTCACTCTGGTTTCTGATTCTAGAACCAGCAGGTGTTGTTGCTTCTTGGGCCTTCCAAACAGAATGCCAAAAGAGAGCTCTGTGGGAAGTCTAAGGCATTACATGTGATATACGTTTGCTCCAGACAATCTGGAGCTGGCCACCGTCTTTTAGAACCCTTCATGTACCTTTTCCTCTTGACAATTTCATGGCCATGCTTGATGCTTGCATGGCTGTTGGCAGGGAGCAATTGTCCATCTATCATATTTGAAGATGGAGCATGGTCTTATTGGACCATGTAGCTGGTTTCAGAGGTCCCCAGAAGCAAGAGATGACAGAACTGTGCTTGCCTGAAAGATCTCAGCAGTCAGGGAACAACAGCCTGCTCAAACAACTTGGGCTGCTGAAATCCAGGTGGCAGGAAATGGCCCACTCATTGCAAAGTTCTGACTCAGTCCCGACATTCACTTTGGTCTGAATCTCCAGCCCCAGATTGTAGTTGTCATGGTGGCAAGGAACAGTGTGGGCATGTATACAGGGAAGCAAGGCTTGGCTTCTCATCATCTGAGCTAACTGATAACATTGCTCCAAGATCACGCTACAGAGACATTGAGAGCTGATCCTCTTGGGCAGCCCAGCCCAGTCTTGTGACTGGCCCTGCTCCTGTCAGCTGCTCTGCATGTGATCATGCCTTTACCAAATGTGTAACCACATATTGTAATTTCTTGGGTGAATTTTTTGGGTGGGTTTCTTCTCTCTCTCCTCCTTTTTCTTCTCTCTTCCTCTTCCTACACCTCCTTCTCTCCCGTTTCCTCCCCCTCTTCATCCTGGATTTCTCTCTCTCTCTCTCTCTCTCTCTCTCTCTCTCTCTCTCTCTCTCTTTCTTTTTGAGACATCTCAGTTAGTACAGGCTAGCCTCACTCTCACAGTGTAGCTGAGGATGATCTTGAACTTTTGATTCTCTTGCTTCTACCTTCCAAGTTTTTCTAGCTACGAAAATACCAATCTGTGATCCTGCCCTTAGAGATACTGACCAAATTACTATGAGGTGAAAATTGGGTTTTACAAACCCGTAAGGTCTTTCGTTGAGGGTATGATACCTCCATGTGCTCACCATACCTCCTACTTGAAGGGATTTGTATACATGGTTTTTTTTCTGGAGAGGGGAAGGGATGTATGTGCACCTTTCTATCTTTCTTCTGGGAAAAACCTTCAAACCCCATGGTCCACAAAGCTAATGGCCCTTTTCCAGATTAATCACTGGCCATATAACTTGTCGCTATCTCTAGTGGGACCAGGTATCTCTATGTGCCTGTACTCTAGTCTCTGAGTCCCAGGAGTGCAGTGGTCCTGGTTCTAAGGTTCCCTGCTGTTGAATTAAATATTTAAATAGATCCTGGTGGTACTCAACACTACCCACCCCAATGCTTTATGTTCCCAAATGAAAGACACACACACAACCTTTATACTTTGATATGCCTTAAGCATCACAGTAGTTGGGCCACTTCCTAACCTCCACATGGTTAACCCGCCTCCCTCAGGTAATTCCAAGTTATCACTTACTACATTCTACATTCTACCTCTGCTGCCCCGGACCCAAAGGGCTGCCCAACTGGGCCGCACGCTCCTGGCTCCACTCTTGCCAGGCCTGGTGTCTCTCCTCTTCTCCTTCTCCAGGCATGGCAGATCTCCTTCTTCCCCCTTCCTCTCCATCCCAAGCCTGGGGATCCTAAAAGTCCCACCTCTGTCTGCCCTGCCCAGCCATTGGCTGCTGGGATCTTTATTTACCAATCAGAACCAACTGGGGGGCAGGGTCCCTCAGTGTGAACAATTGGGGGGGGGGGACTCAAATTAACATAGGAAAGCAAGCAGCAACACCCTGCTGAGTATACAGGTCTAGTACCAAGCTGGGTGTACAGTCACCATACAATAAATGTATGTTTACTGAATAAATAAACACTAAATTAAAATGTAACACCTTCCAGGCATTGTCCACCCATGTACCTAGACTCTAACAGTGACTCATAGGCTAGGCAAAGAGGACCACAAACCTCTTCCTCCCCCCCCCCCATTCTTAAGGTTTCAAAATGTCTTTCAACATGTTTTTCGTTCACTAAAAAAAATTGGAGTTTATTAGAAAGCATTCGTGGGTGGTACTAGAGGGTGTGATATCTCCTAATAAAGGACTGATCTTTTCATAGGTACCTGAAGGAGATTTTGTCTAAAAATTACATAAAGAGCCAATACATAAAATTAACCAATTTAAAATGTTTTTGAATCTATGTCAAAGAAAAGCAGTGTGTCTTTAAAGAATAATTTTTTTCCCCTTTTTACCCTGGATTAATTTGCAAAACATAGTTCTTGGATGGACAGCAAAAACCTAGCCTTGAATTAGGTAGAAATGCAGATTCTGGGCCTGCCTAAAAGTTCCCAATGGGAAAGATAGAAAGAATATGGTCATTTCCTCTGGGCAAGCACTCCTTCCAGGTCATTTTCATGGAGATGTGGGTTGGAGAACCACTTTCTTGGGGCGTGTAGCCCAAAGGAGATTTGGTATGAAAACCTCCTGTTGGAGTTTGTTGCCCTGATGATAGAGATTAAAGTTTAAGCTGAGTGTAGCAGGGAACTCGTGTGTGTGTGTGTGTGTGTGTGTGTGTGCGTGTGTGTGTGTGTGTGTGTGTAAATGTGTGAGTACAAGTACATGTTTAATGGTACATGACTGTGTATGTATGCTTTGTGTGAGTGTGGGCAAGTATGTACATATGGATGAGTGCAACGTATTTGTAAGCACATGAGGGAGCACATTCGTATGTGCTTTGGTATGAGTGCACACAGGAATGTGTGCTTATCTCCTTGTTGCTCAGCAACTACTAACAAGCTTCCAGAAGTTCCTGAAGTTCTCCTTTCTCCATCTCCCATCTTATAGTAGGCTCACTGCCATTACAGATGCACACTGCTGCACCAAGTTCTATACACGTTCTAACAGTTCAAACTCAGCTCCACATATCGGAGCTAAGTGCTTTAGTCCCTGGGCAGTCTCAGCATGCCGGGGGCTCTTCTTCATCCCTATATCCCACGTCCAGCCAGCCCTTTCGCTTGCAATGATTAGACACTTGGCAACTTCATGCATCGAAGGCATGAAGAGCTGTAGGGTGGTCCAGATACAAATGAGCTCTTGTACCTGATGATCTTTTAGTGGATCTGATGAGGGGGCAAATTCAGCCCTCAGGCTGGGGCTGTGCTGAAACATGCAACCAGATTGTTACAATAAGGATGTCTACCCCCTGAAAAGTGACAGCTTTCCCTACATCTGAGTTTAAAACCTAGAAGGGGAAAAAAAAAATCTATGCCATAAGCCTGACTATATTCTGTTGCCCCCCACCCCCGTCAACTATGTCAAAGCTCTTAAACCTATGAAATAAAAAATTCTTCACATATCTTCTGCCCCCTACCTTGCTGATGCCTAGCTCTGTGCTTGGCTGACCTGTCGCAAGTCCTGAGGTATGAGGTGGGTCTGACCCTCATTCACCTGCCCTTCATGTGAGTATCCTTAAAGGACAGGAAGCGGTATCCCACCATTTCCTTCTCTTGCCTTCTGTCTGAAAAAGAAGTGAGAAGCTGAGTGTGTATGTCACCTGCCATGTTCACATCTTTCCACCCAAAACACTTGCCCCATACAAGTGGCATGTGTAGTCTTTTCCATGCCTGTATCCAGTCAGCCAGAGCTCAGGCTTCCCTGTGCAGTTAGCATCTTCTGATCCTTGATGGGTAATATGGATTCGTGACAGAGTCCCAAGAACCAGGGTGGGAGCTGAGACTTTGATGGGTTGAGGGTATCCTCCTTCCTTCAGGGCAAACATAATTGTATATGCCCAGCTGTGCGCCTCTGATCTAGCTTCCAATTTCCCAGGCTATGGGATTTGTGAGCAGCAAGAGGGTTGCTATCTCTTAAAGATGTCTACTTCAGAAAGTGTAGCTTTATCTGTCTAAATTTAATAATAAATACAAAAACATCATTTTGAAGGAGGGAGAGCGATGTCAGAAGTGGATGAACTAGGGAAGCTATCCTCTTGGAGATCTGGATTTCTCTCTGCTGTGTACTTGACAAAAGGAATGATGGTGTCACTCTCAGCCTAGCCAGCACTGGCTAGGACCAGCTCGTTTGCTAGGGTCAGCAGGAGGCTCTGAAGAAGAGAAAATCAACAGAGGCACTAATGGGCCTTAGTGATGTACATTTGTGATCAGGCCCAGCCTGGGGCAAGAGGGCATTTTAAAACCTATTGGATGTTGGCATCAGCGTGGGATGTACAGTTGAATGTTGTTCATCATCTTTGGCAGCTCCCTTGACATTGGGGGTGGGCGGGATGCACGGTGGCTTTACTTCCTAGAGTACATCAATAATCTTTCTTTAAAACAAGGCCTTAGATGGCTAAAATTATTCCTGTAGAAGAGGGCGACTTGAGGTTATTTCTAGTAGTGCCTCTAATGTTCCAGTAATCCATGAAGGGGCTGTGATCACACATTACTGCAAACTGGCCTTGAGGAAACCCGGAGGCCAGATGTTCCGTGTCTGGTCCATCCTCTTTTGGAGGGATGGTTATCTGTTTGTGGATCACATATAGGATTAAGGGCATGGTCTTCTCCAACACAAAATCACATCTGGAATTTTTAGCTACAGTTAACGAAAGACAAAGGAGTTTCTGTCTCTGCTCAGAACCTTGAATCTCCCCCAGACTTACAACCAGCTCTGATTCCTAGCCATGGAGCAGAAAGGGAGTAAAGAGGAAAGCTGTGGACCCATGCCTGTTTTGTGGCTATTGGAAAGTAAATTCAGCTTACTAGGTAATAAGATGCAACGCCTAGGACATGCCACTTGCATCTACTAGGTTTTCTTGGAGGCACCCATGGCATTCATAAGTAGAGGTTCTTACCAGAGAGTGATCATCTATGTATTTTTCAGTATAAATACATTTCTAGATTCTACATACAGATGTTCAGAAAAATGTAATCAAGTATACCTGTGTGCATATTTTCATGACATGTGTGTTTGTATATATGTATGATTAATTCATTTCAGCCCTGGGCAAGTTAATACATACACAGCTCGGTGATAGTAAGCACATGTAAATTATAGAGTCATCACCATTATCCATGCATAGAGCTCTTTATCTTGTTAAATCAAAACTTCATTCTCAGTTATCAAACAATGGTTCTCTGCCTTCCCCCGCCATTCCTATGTAATCTAATATCATTCTTTAGTAACCACCATCCAACTTGCTATCTCTTTGAATTTGACTACTCAAGTGACTTCTAAGGTGGAATCATGTGCTGTTTGTCCATCTGTGGCTGGCTCCTTTCATTTAGCATAACACCTCCGGGCAACCTTTGTGACATTGTGTATTACAGGATGGATAGCCTTCTACACTGGTTAGTTTTTTGCCAACTTGGCACAAACTAGAGTCACCTGGGAAGAGGAATCCTCAGTTGAGGTCCAGCTTCCATCTTCCATCAGATTGGCCTGTGTGTGTAGATGTATGAGTTGGGGAGAGGGGTAGATATTTTCCTGATTAGTGACTGATTTGGAAGGGCCCACTGAGGGTGGTGCTACTCCCGGGCAGCTGGTCCTGGGTTGTTTAAGAGACTGAACAAAGCCATGGAGAACAAATGAGGAGGCATTATTCTTTCATTCTTTCTGCTTCAGTTCCCTCCTCCAAGTACCTGCCTTGGCTTCCCTCCATGGCGGAACTGTATGATGAAATAAAGCATTTCTCCCCAAGTTGCTTTTGGCCATGGTGTTTATCAAAGAAACAGAAGTAGGACAATGCCTTTATTAGATACTGAAAAGCATTCTAAATGTACACATATGTCTCAACTTGTCTCTATGTGCTTCTGCCTGCGGACCCTTGGCTGCTTTGATCTTTTGCCAGTCGTGAATGAGTCCCTTCTGAACCTGAGTGGCCAAAAATCCATTTAAATCCCTTCTCAACCCCAGCTTTGCCTTTAATATAATCTAAGAGCTGGCAAGATTTGTGAAGTAGGGCAGAGAAGGCTGTAAATGTAATCCTTGGTGACAGTGAGTGGCAAGTGTTGACCTGGCAGTGCTACCCCATGACTTCTCATCTTATAAACCTAATTAAATTAAAAATCCAGTTGGCCAAACCCACACTCACTTAAGCCAGGCAATTTCTCACAAAACTCATTAACTAGGACTTGGGAGTTTCATCAACAGATGGAAGTTTTCCCCCATGTTTTTCAATGATTAGATAGAAAAGGACCTTCAAACTTCAGACCTCAAATGGAAGATCTTGGGTTGCTTCCTAAAGCACCGGTTTTAATGCCTGTTAGTAAAATTAGGCAAAAATGCATCCTTTCAAGTATTATGAGGCAATGACATAAAATTTCAGTGTCGTTAATCTGAGGCTGTAGGAAGGACAGGGATTTAGGGGACATTTTCTAACTCACTGTTACAATTATTTTTTCTTCATTTCAGGTTTGTTTTTTTATAGTTATAATAAATATATAACCAAAAGGGACATATTACACGGGTAAAATGTCATAATTATTGGCGACCAACCAGGATTTAGGAGCATTCCTGCATGATTGCAGTCACTAACCTGCTGCAGCAGCTCTCATCTGAACCTGAGGTTAGGTCAACCTTCATTTTGAAGGAGGAAGTTGTTAGGCAATTAGCTTGTAATTGATATTCCAGATTCTTCTTTGGGGAACATTTAAAGCAAAAACGAATCTACACCCTCCACCTCTGTCTGCATTAGTCATATTTATCATATTTCTCTGTGTCCTCCCACAGGCCTGCTATTGCCTTCATTCTGTCTCTCTAGCAGCAGATGGCTGATTTGTAAGAAACTTGTTCTGCATAGCTTATGTTAAGAGGGACTCTCGCTGTCTTCTGGTCATTTTGAGCTGACATGACTTAAAAAAATGGATGTAGATGCATTGCTGTGCACATACTTGATTAATAACTATTGATAGAGATCCACCACTTGAGATCAGTAATGTGTCAGTTTATCTCTGGCAGTGTTCATATATGGGTATATGCTATAGATGCCTATACCAATTAATTCACTTATTACATATGGATGACAGTTATATTTGGTTGTGTCTTGTGGTCACAGATTCCTGGTTTTCACCCAAATCTTCATTCTCTGCTTCTTCATTTAATGTATGCTCATTAATGTGCTTCATTTAATGTGCTCACCACAACAGTTGAATCTGTTTTTCCTGGATGCCTAATATCTCTTTCAACTGTCTCTAGACCTGTCATGTCTCTTTGTAGTGAGGGACTAGTGAGTGTTCTTTCTTCCATCCTTGTTTAAACCCTTTTCTCTTGAGAAGTCTGTCATTCAACTAGATTCTATTGGTGTCTTTCTTCCTAATGGGCTATCTCCCTCCCTCCAGACCCTTCCTGCTGTTCTGGGAAGGTGCCACCATCCACTCTGTCTTCTTGACCTCAGCTCTGGTGCTCACTTCTAAACTATGTACATGGCTTTTGGGCATGTACCCTGTAACTTCCTTCCCACTCACCCCACACACTAGGGTACACTTAATTCCCACTCATTGGTCCCTGGGTCCCGTGTCACCTGGAGCCACATCTCACTTCCATGCAAGGTTCCAGATTCTTGAATCTCATCCTTGCCCTTCCATTCTTCTTCTGTTTCCCTGCCATTTAATCTTCAGATTTGTTCCCCATCCCCTTCCCTAAGTACTCATCTATTTAATGAATACTGAGAGAGCTAATGCAGTTGAGTTCCTGCCAACAGAGGACATGCATTCTGTCATCAGAGCACTTGCAGTCCAGCCTTGGAGAGACACACTGATCAAAATACAGCACACAAAAAAAAATCATGTTACTGCTTTAATGTGGAGTGCCACAAAGAGACTATACTTGCAGGCAATTTCTTATAGCAACAGGCAGGAAATCACTGTGGAACTGATTGCTGATGGTTACGCAAGCCTATGAGAAGTAACACTTGTAGAAGGCTAGAACTGGTTGTGCAAAGGCCCTACGGTAGGAAGGTGTGGAAGAAGTGAGTGATTAATGACAAGAACTGAATGTCCACAGAAATTGGAGTTGAAAGAGGGAAGGAGTCTTAGATACAGCTAGAAGAGATGAATCTGAGTTTTAAGTGAATTGACTCTGTCGGAGATAATTCTTTTGTTCCATACTAGAGTTATGATTGGAAGCCATTGGTGGAGGTCCCTTCTCTGTGTCCTAACATTCCAGATCATTCATGGGTTCATAGGTTTACATTTGGGAAAATCACTCAATTCCCATAAATGTGTGTAAAATCCTATAAAATCCTAGTCATTTCTGCTAGGTTATTTTATGTATGAATTTGGGACCAGGGGTATAGTTTGCTCATAGAGTGTGTCCTTAGCATACTCAATGGCGGGGATCTAGTTCCAGCACTAGCTAGTGATAACAGCAAGTCTTATACCCAAACCTTGCATATGAAGAAAGAAGTTGTGTTCCCAAGTTAAGCACTGTGCTTTTCCAGAACAGCGACTCCTTAAAGGCATTGCTGCCTCTGGCTTATTTTCTTCATGAACACATTTCTCTTTCAGTCCTTCCTTGGAGTTTGGATTACCACTGAATTAATTTATATCATGTTTGTTTGCACGTATCTATAAATCAAATGCAATGTGTCAGACTGTCAGATGGTAAACTTAAGAGACCTTTGGCTATCTAAATGACCTGGTCAAAATACCTCTTCTATACTCTATAAATCATTTAAAATTTATGCTCACAAGAGCACCTTTCGAGGTGTCAATATTATACCCATTTAGGAGAATCATTAAAGCTTTAGGAATGAAAAAAATGTTACTTGACAGATTTGTTATTAAGACATGACCCCCCCACACACACACGCACTTTTTATTTTCTTAAAAACAAAACAAAACACTGAGATCCAGTCTGAGCTTCAGGGGTTAAAATGTACAGAAAAAGTGCAGGCTTTTCACAGATGACAAGAAGCATAAGAAGAAGAGGTTGGGGTAGACCCTGCCTTAATTTTTATAGCAATGGCAGAGGCCTGGTCCTAGAAAAGAGCTCTTCTATAGCCTCTCCAAAGACTCTTTCCATTATTTCTGCATTAGCTTGGGGAGCGCATGTGCTATGTGAGCAATCAATTTGGGTGCTGCAGATGCACACTGTGAATCAGAGCATCCACATAGCCTGTGCATCTGATTCGACAAGAGAAGACTGAGAGACACAGATGTTTTGTTGGGTATTGTTGTCATCATACTGCATTATGTTTATACACGAGAGGTATACAGATGGCATATAAAAGTGCTGCCTTTTCCAGATGAAAATACTTCATATATACACTGGTCAGGACCCTCCCAAGATCCTCCCCTAACAAGTTTCTCTTCCAATCCTGGCACTTCACAGACTAGAAAACTGACTCCCAGGGAGAAGAAGCATCAGGCTCCATGCATCTAGTTCATCCATGCCACCGAGTGAGCCCCCATGATCCTGCTGCCTCTCCTTGCCACATGCCATCATATCATACTCCATACTTACAGTCTGGCCTCTCTAGCACAGACCCACCTGGAACTTCAGGAATGTTCTTTGTTTCTTTGTGTGTGTGTATATGTGTGTGGGGGGGGTTCACCCCCTTCTCTCCTCCTCTACCATTTATGGGGTTTGACATGGAAGTGGCTGTGTTGCTATGCTTGATCCCCTCAAGGAGTCTGTTTATGTGTAAGACATTTCTTAGATTCACGAGATTCCTGATTCATTTCAGCTTTGGATTCCATGCCTGCTGAGGGCAGCTTGACTTTATTATTTTGGTTTCCCATTTCCCTGTCTCTTACTCTACACCTTGCACATCATGGTAAAGAAATGTCCATTGAGGTTATTAAATTCACTAGCCCCAACGTTGCAATTTAGATGTTAGACTGCATACCCCCTCTCAGAAACAAACTATCCCCAGATGGTTTTGCCTCGAGAATTTGCCCATCTATTTTTTTTTCTGTACATAGTTAATTTTATTATATATAAATTACAGTTTAATTTAAAGAAAAAAAAAGGCCACATACCTTCAAGCATCAGATAGGGAAAACTGTCCTTTTTCCAAGAAAAGTCTCTGTCGCCAGTAGCCAGATTCTACATAGAACATGTAGCATCATTAATTAGGGTCATTTGTTCTGCTGTGAGCTGAGGAGAATGTACAAAAGCCCGCTTACGAGCGAATTAATTCCTTCTCCTCTCCAGACTTTCTGGAGCACGCCTAGCAGATTCTCCAAGCCTGTAGGCCCCTTACATATGTTCTAATGGGCTAATTGATAAGGCTACCTTTGTGAATTAATCTCTGACTTGAGCTAAGTGGTTTTCCCTAATGGCTTTAATTCAGGAACACCCACTCGTGGCCACATGTCAGATTTTTGAGACAAGCCTAACAAAAACGGAGGGGCCCAGCTCCCCTCTGGTTGTTTTGAGTTTCTCTGGTACCAGGAAGGAACCAGTGTATTCCTTGTTCTTCTTTATTTTGTTTTGCATTTCTTTGGGGGTATTGGACATGTGTCTCTGCCTGCCTGTGGAGTTCAGTCACAGGAAAGTCCCTTCTCTGTTTCTACCTTGGGGGTTCCAGGGATCAAACTTGGGTTGTCAGATTTGGCAGTAAGCACCTATGCTTGCCAAGACATCGCACAAGGAGACTCTACCTCAGTTTTGTAAGGCAAACTCCCCAGGGATCTGACTCCTTTGAGCTTCAGCTCTAGATCCATCTCTGAAGGCCCATGTGGTCTCATGAGTCCATGGGTGCGGCTCAGCCTGTTACTGCAATCTAAGCCCAGTACCCTGCAGCCCTACCAGGTAGGCTCCACTACCTATCCTCGGTATGTCAAGTAAAGTGATAAGTAATAGTGAAAAGCAGAGAAGAGAGTTTTATATAACCACATTGGGAAGAGGAATGAGAAAAGAGGTTTAGAGACAGTCCCACCCCCATTCACAGTCAAGGTCCTGCTAGGATTAGGTTTAAATGAAGGCAAGAGACATCCTGGTCAAGTGTGGCCCTGCCCATCGTTGACCCATCAGTGTCTGTCTGCCTCCAGTCCATCCTACAAGATGGTCTGACGCATGGTCAGAATTGTATGAAGTCTCTTTCCTGAGACAAGCTCCCGGTCTAGTTGGCATCAAAAAACCATAGTCTTTCCCTTCACCCAGCACAAGATTACTGGTTCAACTGGTTAATTCCTTGAGGGTCCATGGTGTCAGTAATCTGAGACCTGAAGTTCATGGCTTAGAATATCTTCGCTCCTACAAGGATGGTTACAAACCTGACAACTGGAACTGAAATTCTGAGACATTTCTGCAGAGCCTTTTTTTTTTTTTTTTTTGACTTGGTGCCCCTGTTCACACTACTGTTGGCTTTAGAGAAGGCTTAGTTTCTTGTGTCCCTAAACAAAGAATTGGACAGAGATATCTAGATGGTAGCTAACAGACAGAGATAATTTATTAAGGAAGGATCCACATCAAGGGAGGAAGTGGGCTAGATCAAAGAGAGTTTATGTCATAAACAGTCATGCTGTACAAAGGATTTGAGCTTTCATATCCCATAATACAGACATTTTGATAATAATTTGGCTTTTCTGTGCATGCTCCATCTGTTATGTGTACTTCTATGTATAACTCCATGTGTCTAATGTCTCATTAATGTGTATAATGTGTATAATGTCTCCATCCAGGATAGTGCGTTGAATATCAAAATGATCCATGGGTAACCTTCAGACACTGGAGTACCTTACCTTTGCATCTGTGCTAGCAGCCCATTGGTTGACCTCAGCCAAACTTTCTCCCAGCCTTCATCTTTGCCTATTTGTTCTTTTTCTATGTTAATTTCTCAGGAATTGCTTTATAGTTTTCTGGCCCTCCCTCTGTGCTCTCTCTGCCTGCCTTAACTTCGCTGAATCTGCCTTTCTACAGGAGCTTTGGTAACTGAAGGGTATAGGCTAGGCTTGGTCACAGTTTCTCATTTTCATGACATTTTTCCTCCCAGGCATTTGAAGGATCTTCATGGCTTGCTAGGTTTTCCATCCAGAAAGATGGCTGCTGATGCGCCTTGCTCTCATCTCAATTCATGCCCAGATTCCTCATGATAAGGAGGATGGACTTTTTGTGTGTATTGTTTTCACATACTGCCTGTGTTCCTGGTATTCTTTGGTACAAACACTTGTCATGTTTCATTTCCCATTCTGGAAATAGATGAATTATGTTCCATTGTTCCAATGATAATTGTCAAGTTGCTTCCCTCTTTCTTTCTCTCTTTCTTTTTTTCTTTCTTTCTTCTTTCCTTCCTTCCTTCCTTCCTTCCTTCCTTCCTTCCTTCCTTTCCTTCCTTCTTTCTTTCTTGACCCAGCACTCTAGAAATACACTCAATAGTCTAGACTCTAGAAGCCTCAAGAAGGCAGGCTTAGCCATCCCTCCCCAATTTACTCAATGTGGCCACATTGAAAAGAGGAACAGATAAAATGGTCCAGTTGACCCCTGTGTCTTTCAGTGATACTGACACGAGGTTTAGACTTAAATAGAGGACAAGAGATGTGTGTGACAAAGCAGTCCTGGCCTTAAGGATGGTCCTCCCTATCACCAATTCATCATGGTCTCAGCTCCTGTCCTACAAGGGAAACCCACAAAGTGATCTGATAAGGCAGCAATCTGTCAGTCTTTGTCACCACTGATGCCTTGGGACCTATCTGGTTTCAGCCAGATGATAACCTTTGTTCTTAATCTCAGCTTGACCCTCATGGCAAATTGTCCTTATCTGGGGAGTGGTCCATCTTGAGAGCTTTAGCTTCCTCTAGAATTCAAAGCGATTCAAGAAAAAAACTTAAGGGCAAATAAGTTAGCTCTGCATGTTCAGCCAAAGCATGGATATGAAGCCGAAGCAGAGATGGCAGGCTCTCATCTGACTTTCAGTTTTCTCTTGGATTTAAGCCAGGAGTGAGTACAGTGTACTAAAAGCAGTCTCTAAATTCATATGAGTGTTCGCAGGTAGTCTGAGAGCTTATATAACAGTGAGTCCTGTCAAAGTGCTCAGCTGAGTACTATTCATGAGGAGTTAGACAAGCTATACAGACTGTGGTGTCATGACAGACAAGGAGCAAATGACCTCTTGGATTCTACCACTAACCACATGTAGGCCCTTGTGTGGGAAAGGCTTGGTCATTTTAAAAGTTATTCTATAACTAAGTTGCGGAGAGCACATGCACTTTGCTGTCATAGGGCGGGTATTGTGATTTATTTAGTACCACCTTTCCCTGTCCCTGGGATTTCTACCTTCCTTATCACTGGGGCTTTAGAAGTAGGCAGGATCTTCAGTGGCCCTGCACTGAACTGAAGCAATATGAGCATAGCTGCAACGTGTACAAAGAACAGCTACTGGGAGAATGAAGAGATACTGAAGCAAGAACCCATATTGTCTCCACTCTCCTTTAACTTCTCCTCCATCTCTTGATTGATGACCTGCCTTCAGTAGGTTTAGCATACATTCTCTATCCCTTCTTTGGACAACTGACTGTAATTATGTAACAGTATAGGTCCCTCCCTCCCCCACCGTGTGTGTGTGTGTGTGTGTGTGTGTGTGTGTGTGTGTGTCTGTAGGTGCGTGCACAAATGGACACCCCAGCCCAGATGTAGAAGTTAGAGGGCAGCCTCACAGAGTGGATTTCAGTGGGTTTGCTAGGCTTGCTCAGAAACTGCCTTTACACTGGCCATGGTTTTCCTTCTCAAAAGACAAACAAAAACATTTAGAATGTGTTGTTTTGAAAGCTGGAGAAAGAGGGTGAGTCATGCCCTTTTGCTCAGGTGGCTTTGAGAGAGC
Organism: Mus pahari; assembly: GCF_900095145.1. Classification (NCBI taxonomy): domain Eukaryota; kingdom Metazoa; phylum Chordata; class Mammalia; order Rodentia; family Muridae; genus Mus; species Mus pahari. The sequence goes on along the minus strand of NC_034597.1, from coordinate 15,246,963 downwards.
CATGTCACAAGTGGCTGAGTCTGTCAAGCTCACATTTTCTTGGCCAAGTTTCTGCACAAGCTGAGTGTAGGCTGGCAGTGTGGTCAAGCCTGACATGATAACAAGGCCCGTTAGTAACTGTGAAGTTTACATGCACAGTTCTCCTTCTTACTGAGTACTACTTTATTATTACTTTATTTGCCTACATGTACAGTTCACCTTCTTACTAAGTATTATTTATTATTATCATTATTATTTTATTTGCCTACATGCACAGTTCACCTTCTTACTAAGTACTGTTTTGTTATTATTGTTGTTATTATTATTATTATTATCATTATTATTATTATTTTATTTGCCTGTTGGGAGGCTCCTGGTGGTTGGGACAGTTTGGATTTCCAAATCTCTCTGAGAGAACGCCTTCTGGCAGGTCGCAGGGTCCAAGCCAACAGGGGTTCTGTGGGCACCATATTTCTCCAGTGTTCCTTTTTGCTATTACTCTTGAAGATGTTGCTGTTTAAGTTTGAAGAGTCCAGCAGGGTGTATTTCAAACTCTTGTCACTGATTTACTTAAATAAGTGACAACACATTATTCCAAAGTGGAAGCAACTGGGACATATTAGTGTTAGTGACTCTGGCCATCCTGTTTCTGGGAAAATACTGCTTTCACGGGAGTGTTGAGATCCTAACTTCTCACAGGATGGAGGTGCTATTTGCAAGGTCTCTGATTTTTCCTTTCATAAGACATAGCATTTGGTGGCATAGGACTGTTTAGTGAGCCCTGACAGCAGCTCTGCATTCATACACATGGAGCTAACTGGACAGGGATCTGTGCCCAATCAGTCGTTTATGAATGAAGGGGACCCTCCCCCTCTGCTGTCATCACACCCCTTCCCTCTGCAGCTTTCTGAGAATGAGGTCAGGGCCAGGATCTAACTGCTTATGGCTCAGAAATAGCAGCCCAGCTCCAAATTAATCTGATGCTGTTTTGTCGTAGGATGAAAAGCCTGCTTATAGCTTTGTTTCCGGTATACCCTTGCACACAAGCTGTGAATGAACCCATGTGAAGAGCAGAAGCAGAGGCAAGCCAGCCAAGAACTAGTCTACTGAGTGGCTGGTGGTTGCAGACAGACTGCAGGAGCTGTCTTGCATTCAATGGGGGCCTTGATTTGAAAAGCAAAGAGGAAGAATGAAATAATCCCCAGTGGTGTAGCACTCTAGCCACTGCTCTTGAGAAAGGAATGATAGCTGTCGCTGAGGACGCTGTGTGTCCCTTGTGTTGTGTCCAGTTCTTTCTCACACTGTGTGACCAGCTGATCACCTCTCTCGTGGTTCCTTGGAGGAGTGGGGGGTTGTAGTGCTTTAAATGGGTATTACACATACACTGCATTTTCTATCAACCATATTAACATGCACAGAAAAACAGTGTGCGCATGCACATGCACATGCACGCACACGCACATGCACGCACACGTGCGCGCGCACACACACACACACACACACACATACACACACTAATACACCACAACTTAATCATACTTAGTCTTAGCAGAAGTAAGGGTTACTTTCTGTCCATCATCCCAGGCCAGCCAGATTTCTGCATGTGGATACTGAGGAGACTTGCATGTCTAAGGGTCTTCCCTATGTCTCTTTAGGAGTTGTGTATATCTAAAGGGCAAGGTTGAGCAACATACCGTCATTGTATGTGGTGTTGGTGTCGTTTTTATTTTTTTCTGTGTTCACCTTAATTGCTGGCTGTTAGTGTCTCTTTTTTTTTTAAACTGGGACCATTTTTTATTGGCATTAGTCATCTCTGTGAAAGATGAAATAAACACATTGGAAAGTTGAATGAGGGCCAGAGGTGTCAGTGGCAGCCGGACCTGCTACAGGTCCCTTCAGTGGACTTTTATGTACCAGGTGTGCATGGAAGGAGATGTCAAAGCTGTCTTTTATATTTGTGATGATTTTGAATGAGGGCAAAAAAAGCTTAAAGACTGTCGTATAACTAACAGGTCAGATGTGTGACGTAATTGACATTTTTGCATTTAATGCTTTCGCTATATGTTTGAGAAATCTTATAAACACACTCAGAATTGAGCAAATTTATATTGATATAGAATTTTGTGTGTGTGTGTGTGTGTGCATAAACATTTCTCTTCACATGCACCCCAAGTGGCATCTGTAGTAGCTAATGTGCGCTTTTCAAATTGATATTTCTTATGTGGGAACAGAAAGCAGATTAGTGACTGTCTGGGCCCAGAGGATAGAACAGGGATTAATTTCACAAGCAAGAAAGATCTTATTGAGATGATAGAAATGTTCTGAAACTGGATCACAGTGATGCCAATAAGTTGGTAAATTTTACAAATTTATTAAAGAATTATGTGTTCAAAATGGATGATTTTATACCTCAACAAATCTGTTAAAAGTGATCATTCCCTTTAAGTCCTAGGGTCGGTAGAGGATGAAAAACTTCATCCTTTCAAGTCTTTTGACTCTCTTTCCCTGCTGAAGTTTGTTTAATTCAGTGGTGGGGGAGCTGGTCCTCAAGGTGACAGGGCAGGATCAAAATCTAAGGACACGGGATGAGAAAGTCTGCCCTGACCCCTATTGGCAAGGAGCAAGGTTACTCCCACGGCTAGGTGAGGAATCAACCTCTGGGTTGTCACAGGGCAAGGAGCACATGAGCACATGAGATATGGAAGCAGTTGTTACGGTCACTCAGAAATGCAAGCCTTCAGCTCCCAGCCCTTAAGTGATGGAGTGCCTCTTTTCTTTTGCAGGTTGTGTTAGTCTTTGCTCTCAGCATTGGTGCCCTCGTAATATACTTCATAGACTCGTCAAAGTGAGTATGCATATATGTTGTCTTGCCCCTTGTTTTTACCCTAGGGTAATTGTGATCCCTTACATTGATGGGCATATTTAACTCAATATTAGCCTTACCAAGACTCTCCTGAGTGCCAAAGACTTGGAGGAAGGCAGGGCTGCCCTGTGCTTCATTTATGAATGGGGAAGAGTTCTCTCAGAAGAAAGGCTGGGTTGATGCTGATGGTATGGAAGGGAGAGGCACTTAGGGAGCAAACCCTCTTGTTGGGTATACATTTGTAATGAGCTGTCTCCTGATTGAGTATTTGTACTAAACATGCCAAGAAGTTAAGAGGGCTCCTATGGGAGTGTGCAAGCTCTGGGAGAGGGTGACAGAGTCCAACAGATGAGTCTGAGCCATTCTGGCCACAGCCATAGGATCCTTTTCTCATCCAGAGTTGGATCCTATTGGAAGGTAGATTAGAAAGCCCAGTGCTAGGATTCTACCTGCCAAATGAATATGTAGCTGAATCAATAATCACTGTGCTTCTCCACTTGTGAAACTAAAGAAATGGGATAAGGCATTCATGAGGACTCTCGGAGCTAGAGGTCTGGGACTCTCTGAGAACTTGTAGAGAATGATGCTCATGCAGACCCTTGGAGGGGCAGTTTAGTGATCTGGAACGCCAGGGTAAGCATGGTTCACAGATGATGAACCTTTGGGGAGGCAGTAGAGACCAGGCACCATGGATACCCTTAATGCTGTGGGAACCACTGCTGGATACATCACTTTTTTCCAACTCTCCTACTGAAATCTCAAAGTTGACAGCATCTGAGACATACAGATCTGGGAATAGACTTGCTTTTCTGTTGTGAGACAGACTTGACAGCTCTGGCCAAGGACAAGAGCCCTTGAGCTTGCAGTCCTAATTGTTTACTTTGGGTGTGGTGTTCATCCCTCTAAAGTTAATCCTGCCTGGGTCTTAAGCCTTTGATCCCAGAATACCTGCCTTGTGTTCCTGTTGGATCAGACTCTGGTATGCCTCAAATTTGGGCTCAATGTTCTTTTTCTTATGGTGTGATGTGGTGGCAATTTAATGCACACCCAAATTCCAAATGTCCCAGAGCTATCTGGTCACCAGCCAGGGCATTTTGTGCATTTGGCTATAAAGGCCATACTGTCACATCAAGGAAAAGTAAAGAAACACATCTCCTCATCCGCGTCTGAAGTCTGCCAACCATCAGACTTTCAGAAGTCACCTAGCCCACCTCAGACACAAGGCTGGGCCCTCACCTGTCTTGAGCCATGAGTCCTTTAAATATCGTCAGGGAACAAGAATGTGCATGCTCTCTTCATCTGAAATTGCTAGTCAAGAAAGAAGAGCATCATTCAGTCTGCAAATCTCCAGTTCTCCTGTGGGTGAAGGTAAGCTCTCTTTTCATATTTACTTAGAGATTCTGGACCACATTTGAAATGAACTGGAACTCTCAAGCACTTGGTCATCTTTCTCAATCTCTCTCCAGGGGTCATGGGGTACATACCCTGCCAACGCCTGTGCTGGGGCTTAGGAAAGAGTTTCGGATATGTAGTCTGTGTGCCCCCAGAGAGTACACACTTATGTGAAGGTGAGTGTGGCGGTCTACTAAAGGGACAGAGACCTAGACTGTACCTCCATTTCCTTTGTCTCCCTTTCTGACCCCATGTATGTCATGGTAATAAACTATTTCTGGCAGATGGATTTGGATGGTGTCTTTTTTTAAAATTGTGCCTACTACGAGTCAGTCTTTGGCTTTGTAGAGTCTGGTTTTCCTTGGGGGAGGATGGCAGAGCATGTTGTTCACCTAGGTTGACACTCTTCACAAGTGCCTTCCCAGCCTCCTCCACCCTTTGGGGTTAGTCCTGAAATTGCTTAGTCTTTGTGAAGATGATACTTGAAACTCTCCGTGATTCTGGTTCTTTTAGGGTCATTCAAGGAGTCTGTACCAAGGCTGATCTTCGCTTCTGGTTTTCAGTTTCCCAAGCAAGAAGTGCCAGTACTCTTGGAGATTCGATTGTCCTCATTCTTTATGGGGGATGACCAAGCCCTAACATGGATCAGCCTTTCTCTCCACCTAAACCATGCAAACGGTGTGGGTTTTTTTGGTAACAGACTTGGTTTAGCAGAACACCTGTTGCTACATACATAACTCTACTTTTCATTTCTGCTTCTTGATCTGGCCCTGAGACCATACCCTAACACTCTTGACTTGTGGAGAAGCCAGTGAGCAGCCTACACTGAGAATCCTTCACCTTCCCATCCAGGTTGAGCAAGTGTGCTCAGTTTATAGAGATGATCGAAAGTAAAATCTACAATGTTGCTACCTTTATGATAAGTCTAGAAGGTCATAGTCAGAGCACCAGATGCAGTCCATTAATCAAATTGCAATCAAGTTTAGTGAATGAGATGAGATGGAACTCTACATATAAACTACACATGGAACTAGGGTGAGAAAGTAGAAGGCAAATTCCTCAAGTCTGCTTTTTTCATTCAGAACTTCTTCTGGCTTAATAGACGTGGCTTGGCTGGCCATCTTGGAGAGCAGATTACATTTCTCTTAAAAATTATACCAAGTCATTTCCCTGACAAAAATACCTGGTATTCTGGAGATGAATTTGCATTAGTATTGACCCTCTGCAAATAAATTGGAGTGACCCTTGCTAGATTGACATGGTTTGCAAAATTGTTCTCTTTGTTATATTTAACCAGATCTGTCTTCACCTACTTAGTAGATTGGAAGTCTCCTGGTTAGAGAAGCTCAAGATGCAAAGCTTGCCACATGTGGCCCTTTAGGCAGTGCAAAGAGGGACTGGGGATATGACCTGGTGGGTAAGAGCATCTGTGGATGCTTATGAGGATCCAAGCTCAAATCACCAAGGGATTTCTGAAAAGCTGAGCATGGTCTATAATTCCAGAGCTTTGGGGGGATGGAGACAGGAAGACCACTGGGCTTGCTTGGCAGCCATCTTAGCTGTGGGATAGGTGAGAGACTCTGCCTTAAAGGAATAAGTCAGAGGGTAAGAAAGCAGGACACCTGACATTCTCTCTTGACCTCTGCTTGCACATATATCACACATGCATTCATGAGAGAGAGAGAGAGAGAGAGAGAGAGAGAGAGAGACAGACAGACAGACAGACAGACAGACAGACAGACAAGCAGAGTAGATGCTTATTCTATCTCAATGAGCCAACAGAAAGACAGTAAAGTTCAGGTTGACTTTGTGATTGGCAGGTGTAATTATAATTGGTGATGTCCCTTACCTTTCAAATTTTATTCAACTATGGTAATCCCACACATCTTTGCTTTTCAGTTCTTAATCCAATATGACAGATCTCCGAGTGGATCTTTCTTGATAAGGTGTTTGACTCCTTTGGGTTTTGTTTTTCTTATGTGGTCTCTATGGGAAGAATCATTCGGGTCATCTGCAGTGATCACCATCTGTCTGAGAAAGATTGTCCTGGAACCTGCAGATAAAGAGAATCAGATTAAAATGGGTTCAAACGGTGTACCATCATTCCAGTGAAAGATGCTAGAAAGATTCAAACAAAGGAGGACATTATAGCAAGACTTGGTTGAGATGTCTGTACTATCAGTGCCTTCAGGAGACTTGTCATCTTATCCTTTCAAAGGTCTATGTTCTCCAAATTCCCCACCTCCTAATTCTGACCCCGACTCTGCAGTTACTCCTTCTCCTATGCGGCCTGATTTCTGTAACACAAAGACTTTTTTTTAAAAATGTATAAGCAGGGTCTCAGCAGGTAGAAGCATCTACTACATAAGCCTAACAACTGGAATTCAATCCCTAACAACTGGAATTCAATCCCTAACAACTAGAATTCAATCCCTAACAACTGGAATTCAATCCCTAACAACTGNGAATTCAATCCCTAACAACTGGAATTCAATCCCTAACAACTGGAATTCAATCCCTGGAACCCACATCTTAAAAGGCGGGAGTGGTGATGTGGTGAGACGGGATGCAGAGACAGGAGAATCCTCTAGAAGCACATGGGTCAGTTGGGCAAAACATGGAAAACAAGAGAACCTCTGCTGCAGCATACTGCGAGGTGAGAACATGCTCCCGAAAGTGTTCTCCTGACCCCCACCCCTGTGCTGTGGCATATATGTTTCCATACATACACATATGACACACACACATATGTACACACACACACATACACACATACACACACACACACACACACACACACACTAGCTTTTAAAATTGCACAACCAAGTCAAATGTGCCCTTCAAGGTCCTATGAATGTCAAGGTCACTGTTGCCTGCTCCTCCCCTCTCCTTGATACCAGACCAAATATTGAATATATAAAGGGTGAAGAGACCTTATAATGTCAGCATGGGGGTCAGGACTCATGGATGGCATAAGGCAGCAGTCCCTGCTGCTTCCTTCCATAATTTAAAAGAAAGTTGGAGAAACAGCCGCTCTCAAAGCTCCGTGCATCTGCATTTTTCCAGTGGTATTCTGGGAAAGGATGACTCACATGTAGGGAGATATTTATTCCTTTGATTCATGCTTAAATGCTGCTCCTTCTTATGCTTCAGTTACGTGGATTATGAATATTTAATGCTGCATATACTGGAAATGAAGGTCAGGTCCTGCTCACTGGCGACTTCAAAGCAGCCTCCATTCTGAAAGGCATACCACCTGCTGTTAGCAGAAAGGTTATGCATTGTTAAAAATCTTCCTTAATGACTCTATCTGCACCCAAATGGCTGGTGCACAGTTGGGGCTGCCTTTTCTGGCTTTTCCAGCTTTTGCTCTTGGCTTCTGGTTTAAGGCCTGCCGCTTGAGTGAGTAGGACATTTGGATGGTAGAGGAAACCATAGCCCAAATTTTGTAGCACTTCCTGTCCAAAGTAGTGCTCCACTGCCAGGGAATGACCACTTCTCAGTCCTCATAAATTTCATTTATTTGTTCATTTGACATTCATTCATTCATTCATTCATTCATTCATTCACTTTCACAGCTTCAATGAGAAAACCTTAAATATTTCCCAGGTAGTGACAGTGCTTATGGTTAAACATAGTTGCAGGTAATTGTACGTAAATTTGCAGTAGGAACTGACCAGATTGTTTCCATGGTCTCTGGAAACACAAGTGACTCTGTTATTATAATTCAGAAATCCAGAGCCTTAGCCCAACCTGCTATTATGTTACAGTTCTACCTTCCACTGCTCTACATACCTTATCTGATATTTCCTCTTTCATCCGACAAATTTTCTTTCCAAAGTAAAAAATCAGGGGATTAGAAGATGGCTCAGTCAGCAAAATGCTTGCCGTAAAAACATGAGGCTCTGAGGTCAGCAGCAATGTAAAAGTACCGTGCGTCTACAGTCCCAGTGCTAGGCGGTAGGTGAGACGGGTGGGTCCCTAGCATCCTAGCCACCTCTTTGAACACCAGGTTAATGGCTACTTCTGTCTCAGAAGGAAAAGTGGGAAACGATTGAGGAACATACTTGATTTTCAACCTCTAGGCGACACACATCTGTGTGCATACACCCACCCAGACATATGCATGTAACCACACACACATCCACACAAATTTGAATAATAACAAAAGGCTGGAGGAAATTTGTGTCCCCGTTGTTGGGCTGCATATGAATTAGAGGGCTTAGCACATTACAGATCATATCAATGGCTTCTTCTAATCCCTAGCTCGAGCTTTATAATTCCCACCTTACTGACTAGAAGTCTGGAACCCTAAAATTTGCTTCAAACCATATAGCTAACAAGTCCTGTAGGCAGAATCTCACTCTAATGTGCCACCCGCTCCCCCAGCCCCCGCTGTCATTTGTAAATGTCAAGGAATAAACTTCCAGACTGGAGAAGTTCTAGAAAGAGCTTGGTGCAGATGTAAGAACGGGAGCTGCTTTGCCTTGTCCGGTCAAGTCCTCTGCCTTCTTCTCTTTGTCTTCTCTATTCCCCATTCTCATCCTGAGAGCCACGTCTACAGTCGATGGCTCTTGCGACAGCCTCATCACCACCCTGTCCCCTACATCTGCTGTGGATCACAGGGAAGTTGATGGTTGTTGAGGAGGATGTTGTCCTCATACCCACCAGATCCTTTCCAAGGAAGGAGCCTCCACCCCCACCCCCACCTGCTCTGCTGTGCACACAGAAGCAGGCAGGAGAGATGCCTTCCCCTGTAATCGAATACATTCTTTTATCCTTTAGAGAGTTACAAGGCTTAATCTTTTATAGTTTTACATTATATTGTGTGAAATTCACATATATAGCAATTATTATTAAACCAACAGAGTATAGGAAAAGTGGGCCCTGAAATGGTTTGTTGGAAGGTATGAAAAATGATTAAAAAAAAAACTAGCCTCTTTCTTTCATTACTTTTGTTCTAAGTCACCATGTACAGATGTTGACTTGGTGCCTCCAATGTGCCCAACCCCTTGGCCAACCACTTGGCAGGGATGTGGGGACAGCATATGTCAGGGTTCCCTTGGGATCAGTGATAGCTTTCCCTTTCACCATTATGTAGCCTTGCAGCATGATCAGCTGGGCAGCCAGGGCACAGGGAGAAAGCACCTGGACATATCTTAGCTGTTAACTTCCTTTAATGGATCAGGGTCATTGTAGGTAGTGTTCTGAATAATTAGCTCCAGCACTCCACCTTCTTGCTCTATTTGAGAAGGCACGGCATGCACTTAACCTTCGTTGAAGAAGTCAACACAAATCACGGTGCGTGTGAAGCATCTCTTTCTTCTCCTCTTTTAAAAGATACTCCCCCCACAATTTTCACCATCCCTCAGTGACATTTTTATTGCCAGGCTTTGGTTTGGAAAATTATGGGTAGGGAAAGTTCAAGGGTAGGGTGTTCAGAACAGTGCTGCACATCTGTGAGGGGGGAACACGACAGGAGAGCCAGCAGCTGTTGAAAGAATAGTGTCAGATGGTGGAGGAGCTGAGCCACTGAGGGCTGCCTTCAGGGTAGATGCCATAAATAGCTCTCAACGGGAGCCGCCTTTTCCTTTCAGAATCTAGCCCCCTCGTGGCACCTTTGAATTCTGTGATGTGTAAGGAGCGTTGACCCAATCTTTCGACATCATCTAGTTTTTCATGTTGCCGTTCTCTCATTAGTAGGGATAAACTTGGTAGCAAAGACAGGCAGAAAGGATACAGAGGGTTAAAGGAGACACGTTCTTTACCTGTCTGCTTCCATGTGGATGGATTTAGGCTACAGGGTCTCTTCTTTGGTTATATAACACTAGATTGACTTTATCTTTTCTCCAGTGTTCCTCCTCTACCTTCCATACCCCTAAGACAGTCTCTGCCCTCACTCATCCCTCACCGTGCAAGTGGTCCCATGAGTACCATGATAAGATGGCATCTTCAAGTGTTAAAGAGTGTGAATGCTCCTCAGGCTGCTTATTAGAAAGTATAGGGCCCTCTGTTGGGAGTAAAAGAAATGAATGAGTTAGGCCTTTCAGGTTTGATAGCAAAGACAACTTGGGAATAGAGTTCCCTTCTACATCTGAGGATTCAATCAACTATGGATTGAAAATATTGTCTAAGCAGATCCCAGTTTTACAGATCATACATAGATATATTTTGTTTTCATTACTCTCTGCACAACAGTTGCTACTAGTACAACATTGACATTGTATTAAATATTATTTATAATCTAGAGAATGTAAAGTATAAGGAAGGATATATCTAAGTTATATGCAAGTGTGTCATTGTTTCAAATAAGCAACTTGAAGGTACATGGATTTGGGTATTCATAGGGACCCCTTGAACCAATTTCCTTGAATACAAGGAAAATATGTTGTCACATCTTAAAAATCCCTTGGTACCACTAATCTCTGTGCTTGAGCATCTTCTCCTTTAATTGCAGGTAAACCTGGCAGGAAATATAGGTGGTGAAGGTACAGGGTGCGGAGACGACTTCTCTCCATGTTTTTACTTCTCCATGGGTAGATGTAAAGGACAGGGTCTGTTCTCTGGATGTATGACATTAGGTTGAATTCATTTGTCTCTCAGAGTTTTCTTCTTCTACCTTTTAGACATGACTAGAAATTAAAAGTCACCTGCTCAAGGTCATCAATCCAGACAAGGAAAGCACTATCGTCAGGAAGTAAAGCCCTTTGAGACACAGCCCTTCCCCTTGATCTTTTGTGTCTTTTCTACCAGATTTAAGCCATGAGCAAAGATGTCTTGTGATTGACTGTCAAAAAAAAAAGCATGTTGACTTTTGGTGCCAATTCAAGACTCTTAGGTCTTCATTGAACTATTCATGCCAGGAGAAAGTAGAGATAATCCCAGGTGGAAAAATGGAAAAGATTAAACCCAGACAAAAGGACTTTGGGGCCAGTTAGCTTTGTCTTCACTGGCAAGGGGCCTTAAACTCTTTGATCCTCTTTCTCTGTCTTGCTCTGTCTCCTTCTTTTTCCTCTCTCCCTCCCTCCATCCCATCTCCCTCTCCTTTCCTTCCCTCCCTCCTTCCCTCTCTCTCTCCTCCCTTCCTCTGTTGAACTAATGTCCTTTCTCCCTCCCTCCCTCCCTCCCTCCCTNNTGGCGGCTGGACTGCCCCTCCTTTCTTTTTCTTTCTTCTCCCCCCCTCTGCAGGTGTTAATGGTGTATCTGAAATCAAACATTTAGAATCGTGTTCTTTCTTTCCTTCCTTCCTTCCTTCCTTCCTTCCTTCCTTCCTCCCCTGTCTACTCCAGTCTGTCCATCTGTATTTCTTTTCTTTCTGCTTTCCCCTGCCCACCCCTCACCCTCACTCCAGAGTTGGAGACGTCAGCATGCAGCTGTACTGTGGAAAGTTGACAAGGCTGGGTCATTGGCTTCAACTCCTTGGCATTTGTTAGGCATTACTTTGGAGAACACTGGGCACAATGGCTCATTTGCTTTCCCTGTGAAAATACTATCTTCTAACTATGCCTATAAATCCGCATTGCCCCACCCTTCAGAATTAGAGTGGACGCTTCCTGACCTTCTCACCATTTTCCAGGATTTAAAAGGAATGTTTTGGATGACCCAGCACTCGCTTAGCACTTTGGCAACCCTTTACATTTTGTTTGAGCGCAAGTGAAGGAATGCATTCCCTTCTAGATCCCCAGGTATTCTGTGGTTCACTTCGAGTTTAGGGCACAGGCTTCTGAGTTTTCTCCCCAGTCACATCTTAGCCCTAGTACTGTCCCCAAATTACAGCAAAACTGCATTTAATAATTGCTGAAAGCCAGAGTGGGATCCAGTTGAAGGCAAACTGGCTCAGGATGCTGCAAACCAAACCAGAAGGGCAGTGCTTGTGACAACATAGCTAGCCAGGGTGGCACTAGGTGGCAGCAGATGTTACAGCTTCATCTTGGGATTTATGAGCTACAGGACATGTGACCTCTCTCTTGCCCTTGTCCTCTGTCCTGACAACTTGAAAGATTGTCACTTTGGAAAGACCCTGATCAATGATGAGTCATTTGTGATGTAAAAATAGAATCCTTTGCAGTAAGAATGCCCTTGGGACTTTTTGATGCATATGTCATTTTTCAAAAAAATTTGGGAGGTCGGAGGCTTTGTGTATGTGTGTACGTGTGTGTGTGTGTGTGTGTGTGTGTGTGTGTGTGTGTGTGTGTGTGTGTGTGTGTGTGTGTGTGTGTGTGTGTGTGTGTGTGTGTGTGTGTGTGTGTGTGTGTGTGTGTGTGTGTTTGTGTGTGTGTGTGTGTGTACATGTGCTTGTAAACATATTAGGGATAGTATTGTATAACTCCAATAGAGTAGGATATAGCAATAAGAGCATTGGTTCCAATCTCATCACAGTACCAGACAGGATGCAATCTATGTACATATGAACTTAAACATATCAATCAATCTATTGAATGTCAACCATGTCTGATACTGGAAAATACTGAATAACATGGCTAAGTCAGGTTTTTCTCATCATGATGTTTAAATTATATATATTTTATAAGAGGTAGTCCAAACTTCAAAGAGACCAAACAGACTAACAAAGAGATTTCTTAAGGCAATATATTCTAACTGCCATTCCACTGGTGCTAAATGCTGGAGGCTGATAAGCTGAAAGACATCTCCTTACAATGGAATGTTTGGCTCTCAGGGATATTTCCAACTGAGAGAGAAATTCCTCCAAAAATTCTTGAGGGGACTCTTACTATGGTCTGCACATTGGTCCCATGATTTTTATTTTCAGTAAATGAAGCAAAACCCTGTCTTGAAATCACCCTTCTAAGAGCAGTGATTGGCTTTAGCCAGGCAATGTTGGTGCTTGACTGTGAGCCCAGTCCTTGGAAGGTAGAGACAAGAAGAGCAGAAGTTCATGACCAGCCTCGTCAACATAGTAAGTTCCAGACCATTCTAGGCTACATGAACCTCCTTCAAAAGTCAGAAGAGGGCTGGTGAGGTGGCTTAGCAGATAAAGATGCTTGCCACCAAGCTTGATGACCTGAATTTGATTCCCAGGATACAAATGTTTCAAAGAGAGAATCAACTCCCATAATTTGTCTTTTGACCCCCACATTTAAGCCATGGCATTTGTCTTAGTATTTGTCCAATGTCCCCTGGTGATTCTCCTAGACTCTAGGTGCTCTTGTCTTTCAGATTCTTCTTTTTCATAAAGAATATTAAAAGTCACATTCACTATTACATTTATATGAGTCAAGGTTAAGCAATCTGAGCTGTATTAATTATCAGTATTATAACTACTTATTATTTGTCATTTATTTCTTCAACCTGATATTAAGGGAATGAACATTAGGATGTACTTTAGGTCTTTAGAAATACGAGCCTGCCAAGTCTGATAGAAAAGTTGGCTGTGTTTTCTCCACCCTGTCCTTTCTACCATTCTAGATGTTTTCGTGGTTAAACAAGCAATACAGCTGTCATATGGCATACGCATCCCAATGTCATAGTTAGACCAAATACGATAAAACAAGTATTCCATTTCCAGCTCTTTTTTTGTTTTGTTTTTGTGAGACAAGGGTTCTCTTTGTAGCCCTGGCTGTCCTGGAACCCTCTCTGTAGACCAAACTGGCCTTGAACTCAGAGATCTGCCTGCCTCTGCCTCCAGCTTTGACTTGTGACTTGACTTCATGATGTAGTGACTGTGGCAGCCCAGCATCAAAAATCAGTGGCTTAGCTTATGTACCAAAATTTTAGGAAAACCCAACAATCCTGTCATTTTGCTGATTTTTAGGCAAGCATGTGCTTTTCAATCTCTATATATAAAAAGGAGTCTCCATGGGTGAGGAGGTGACTTCATGTCTTTCTCTGTTGCAGTTAAGTACCCTGAAAAAAGTGACTCAAGGGAAAACAGGCTGCTTTCCACTCACAAGTCCATGGTACAGTTAATCATGACAGAGAAGTCATGTGAGGAGCTTGTAGCAGTTGGTCACTTCATATCTACAATCAAGAAGCTGTGAATACAAGTGCCCGTCATCTTTCCTCATATTATAGTCTAGATGCCCAACCAAAGGAATGGTCCCAGTCACAGTGGGGTTGTCCTACTTCAGTTAACTTAATTTGGATAATATTTGACACCAGGCCCAGAGGTGATTCCAGACCTTATCAGGTTGACAATTGAGATTAACTACTAGAAGTCTATGCAATAATGAAAAGTCTTCATGAGTTTTCAAGTTTATATATACCATTATTAGGAGCTCTTAGAAATGGATGGGGTAGATCTGATGAGGAATATGAGGTGCTGGGGGTCTTGGGTGTCTCCTAAAGTAGACTCAGTTGCTGCTAATTGTTCCCATGCAGAAAAACAGACTCATGTGATCAGATCTTGTGATGCTTCGAAGGGAAGGGAGAAAACTGGCCTTACAAATTGAATCTCCAATTTAAAAATACTGACCACTGCCATAAAACTCCCAGTGCCCAGCAAGCCAAGCAAAACACGTCTGCAGGCCAGATCTTGTTTTCAGCCTCTACTCTAAATTCTCTCTTTCTGTTCTTGAATTAGCTCAGCTCCAGGGGTGCCAGGAAATTTTCTTAACTCTTGCTTCTTCATCCCCCCAAAGGTCCCTTTCTCCCTCTAAGATGGAGAAACTTTGGCCTCTCTGTGTCTGGGGATTATTTCTCATAAAGCACATTTTCAAACAGTGCTTAATTAAATCTCCAATTTTCCCTAAGCAAGTACTGTATGCCATAGTAATAAATCAGCTACAACTTACTGTAAAGCCCCAAAGCTACATATCATAACCCCTACGTCATCTCTGAAAATAACGTCTTTAGAACCCCATAAACATACTCCTTTGTTTGTTTAAGGACTGCAAGGGCTTTTTAAACATGGTTGCTAAGTCACAAGGGAGTATTTTCCAGGACATAAATGGAAATGAGCATAACCCCCTTCAATTGTCAAATTCTTTATGAGAAGCCCAAATCTGTCTATTCTGCTAGTGGATTATCTTGACCAGAACAGATTTAATGATATTAAATGTGTAAGTGTCAATGATTGTTGGGGACTTTTCTGCCTTATTTTGCTAAATGGGCACATTATACAAAGGTTGGCTTCATTTCTAACAAAATAGAAAGTACAGATTGGCATACATAAATCCTGACCACAGTTTTCATCAGCCTAAAAATAACAATTTTCTGAGTATTGCACTTAATGTTTCCTGGTAATTCTTAAGCTGTTGTCCCTTCAGAAACAATGGAAGTGTGTCTGGGAAATTTCTCCCCAGATACAGTACCCAATGCAGGCTTCGCTTCAGTCACTGAACTTTGTATTTTGCATGGAAAATTGGCAGTTCAGGTTAAAGTAGCAACAATCTTTGAACATGGAGCTGGGACTCAGATATTTTCAGAACTAGAAAAAAAAGATGATAATCTTATGCCATTTCTGATTTCCATACAGCCATTCCATCAGGCTGGTTTCTGCATGGAAAATACCCAAGTTTCCTTTCACCTGTTGTCACACATGGGGACAACTTGTAGGCAGGACACGAGTCATTTACTATTGGGATTCAACTTGCCCTTCCTGATAACACTCTGCCCTGTATCCTGAGTCCACATCATGATGGAATACAAGTGGATGACTTTCTATAACCACCCTCACCCAATGCCAGAGGATGCAGAGATTTTGAGATACACTTGATCTTGGTGTCCTGAGGAACTGCAGAGACAGGATGCAGAGAAAGGTGAAGAGACCATGGGTGCAATTAGGAGTATCCACCTGTGCTTTTCCTGTAGCAGCAGGGAGAAGTGAGCCAGGAGTGCATTAAGGGCCATGCCCTCTCCGTAATAGCATGGGCAAGAATAATCAAGCCAGTTCTGTAAAGGGCTACATCAATAATTGAGACACGTGCCAGGCAGCAGCACAGCCTGCTGGGGCCTTCAAATACAATCTGGTATCAGGCATGGATGAGGCTGGGGAAGTAGGAAAGGAGGATGTGCATCTGTGTGCATGCACATACACAGGTTTGGAGGAGGCACTGCAGCAAGTGGAAGCATAGAAGGCAATGTGTATAGCTTCTCATGTAGAGTGCGCATGATAGTTTGCAGTTCAAACACCCCCTTCTTTGGGAATTGGATGCTACAGAAATATTTATTGGCCAAGGACCCTAAAATTCATCCATGGATCCCATGCCGAGGGCTTCCTCTCTCACAGCCTGTTTCTATTGCTAGTTGACTGCAGTTTCTTCCACCATAAGGGTCCTGGAGGTTCCAGAGTCTTTGAACTTAAAGGTTGAACAAAGATCTATTGGCCACCCCTGTCCTTTCTACCTGCAGACTAAGTCCAAGTGTCATTCTCTTTGCTCTTATAGCCTAATGCTTTGGAGTCTGGGCCCATAAAACCAAGTAAGGGAATGTCTTAGGTTTTCTGGCTTTCCCTACTGCCTTAACAAGCAGACAAGAGCCAAAGGGTACATATTGCTGGGCTAGTTTGAGATCTCTTTGCTTTCTGATTCTCTCCTGGTTGTAAGCTTCTATATTATTAGAAGAAAAGATCCTCCTTTGGCTGTGATTTGGGGGTGCAGGCAATCAACAGCTGGTCATATCACCCGAGATCCATGTGCTATGCCAAGACCCAGGCAGCACTGGGTGCAAACAGATACAAACGGCTGCCGTTTCTCCATGTAGCTGTATCTACTAACCACCCTGATAGAGAAAGAGTCAGGTTTGGGGAGTCACTGGGGACGCCTGTTGGTTCATCCACAAGGCTTCAGACCAATTTGACAGGAAGCAGAAGAGCAGCTGGGGCTGAGAGGCCCCCTTCTTCCACGAATTCCCCGCCTCTTCCAGATTCCTTTCTGTCCTCACCTGTCTCCAAGCCAGCCGGCTGTGACAGTTTAATTGGTGTGGGGAAGGAGAGGCAGTAGGAAGCAGGCAGGGGTGACCAGTGTTCTGGAAGAAGGAGACTCCTCTGGGAGGAGTGCATGGAACCGTGACAGACAGGCCTGAGAGAGCTGTATACTGGCAGGTCAGGGAGCCTGGCTCCTCTGAAGTAGGAATGGTTTTTCAGACTCTTCCTCTTTGGACTGGTAGACACGGTGTCTTGAATTCCAATCGGTTTCTCAGTGCCCCTCTGCACGGAGGGGCCAAGAGCTATGCTGAAAGGTCCCTGTAGAAGTGAAGATTAGTGCGGAAGATGTTTAGTGGGTTAGCAGCAAGACTGAGCTCTTGCCTGGCTGAATTCTGTTCTCCTGTGTTATGTTGTGCATCCCTGAACAAACTAGTTAACCCTTTCAAGATGTAAGATTTTCCCTTTGTACAATGGGGTGACTGTAGTGACAAGGGATAGAAATAATGGTGTATGTGAAAGCTCTCAGCACAGGACTAAGCACAAGGGTAGCTCAGGACATTAGCGGTGTTTTTTGTTTGTTTTGCTTTGTGTTGTTTGTTTTTTTAAGCTTGGTTTCATTAAGGAAAGGCATGAAGATACGAAAATTATACACACTAGAAAGTGGTTACAGTGATCAGTTATGAGGTAGTGGATACTACCAGGCTTCTAAAATGGCAAATCTCAACTCATACATGGTTCACAACTGGAACGGATCTCAAAAGAGACAGCTGTTTTACCAAATGAGACTGAGCCAGGAAAGACCCAGACCCAGCCAAGAGTGTGGGGTGACTTTATGTACCTTTCCTTCAGTTATGGAGTTAGATTCATAGACCCTGTCTGCTGATTTGTGATGGAAAACATTTCTCACCTTGGGATTGGCTAACAAGCAACCTCAGAAACACTAGCTTGGAGTCTAAAAGAGAGTGTGCCTTCTGGGCTCCAGGAATTTAGGGAACCTTTGAGGAGGAAGGCAGGCAGGCTAGCACTGGGTCCAAAGCTATTGGGTAGGATTACCAAATACAGAACCGGGATGAGTAGCCCTAGACTCTTCTCGGATTTTTACTGTAACTGCAAGTTAGGGCAAGGGGGCATGCCCCAAACTACTTTCAGCATTAATAGTTCACTACAGGGGACCCCAGAATTCACAAAAGTAATTGTATTCATGGTGACAGTTTATTATAGGGGAAGACCTAAGATCAGTTTGGCCAAGGGAAAGAGGTGGACAGGGCAGAGCCTAGGAAGGTTCTGCACCGGGAGCATGGCACCTCCGTTATTCACATGTGACCACATGCCATTCGTGCATGCAGTCTGGGAGCCCAGCTCAGCCTGAGAGCTCAGCTCTACTGGGCTTAACCGTGTAAATCTGGGTGTTTATGTCCACGGCTAGCTGACCTCAGTTTCCACTTGCTTTCCCAAGATGCACTGTTAAACATTCCAGTGTGATCAGCCCTCATCCTGAATCAGATCACGACCATCGGGTTGCCCCACCACCCCAGGTGAAGATACTTCGTAGTCAGTTATGGCACTCCAAGGGCTTAGAAAATGCCTCCCAGAAGTAGACAGCAAAGGTTGGAGCTTCCTTTGAGAAAAAGCTATGTCTATCTCTGTAAGGCATGTAGCAAGACCTGTACAGACTTTTCTGGGCAAGTCTGCAATTGGCCTCTTCTACCACTTATGCAAACAGCAGAAAAGGAGAGAGACCCAGTTTCCTGAATTTCAATGCCCACAGGGTTTTGTTCATGTGAGCACCATCACTGTTGGAAACATACATGGCTTCATCCAGCCCTTTAAACCCTATATACCTGTAGACAAGATTACCTGCAAAGGGAGCCTGAAGCAGGAGACAGGGAGAGTCCAGCCTGAATCTATGCTCTGGAGGCAGGAAATATCCTTGTCACAGGGATTCTTTGCTAACAACCCATTTGCTGCTACTCATAAGGGATGAGGACATTTCCTGTGCCTTGTTTCTCTGCAGACCCGATGGATGGTTCTCCAGTAACCCTCAATGGCCTTAAAGGATAATACCTGTCTCTCTACTTCAATTTAACTTCTGTACTGTAAGACTGGATAAGGTCAAAGCCAGATAACTCTTGAGACCTTTAGCTAGGGAATAAAAAAGCAGATCAAGCCTGTCATTGGGCCATGCTGTCTCTCTGTAACCTGACCTCTAACCAGGGGTAATTGGAATTCACCTTAATGAATGCTTAATGTCCCACGTGGATGAAGCCGTGTCCTAATATTTAGAGATGCGAGCTGATCCCAGGAAAGGAGTGAACAGGCTGTGGTTAATGTCTATTAGTATTCATTATGCTTGCAAAGCTTTTCTATGCAGATAGGTAGATCATCACTTTGCAATTCATTAGCGGTGTGATCTTTCATTGGTGTCAACTCCTCTGGCATTCAGTTGCTCAACCATCAATCTGGATAATAACTTATTACTGCCCACAGGGTACTTACTACCGAGCACATGGAGCACTGGGTACTTACGTGTGGGTATGGGGCATATTGACATTTATTAAACTGGATGATAATAGTAACAGAAACATGAGTCCTCTCGTGTGGAGTGACCTGTCAGCACCTGGATCTGCTGTGCTTCCACTCAGGTGGTTTTCTGCCATGGTCCATAAACCAGACAGTGGAAAGAACACTTTGTTGGAAAGGTCTGCTGAACTCTGCATTCCAGGACATATTTTTTTAACTTCATGGGATCTTAGCTTTCTTGGTTGCACAATAAGCAAGTTTTTCTTCCCTTTCTCTGACATTCCTGTTTCATTTTTCCCCCCTTGAGATGTGTCTTATTATAGTGAAATGTGGGTTCTTGGGCAGGAAGACTGGCCACAGACCATCACTTTGTAATTCATTAGCTGAATGATCTTGTGTTGGCATCAACTTCTCTGACCCTTGGTTTTCTCAACCGTCAGTGTGGACAATAATTTATTACTGCATGCACTGTACTTACTGCTGGGCACATGGTGTCATAGGTTCTTACTCATAGGCATGGGGAATACTAGGTACTTACTACTGTGCACATGGCACATTGGTGTTTATTAAACTAGATGAAAATGATGACACCAACATGAAATCATTTTCACAATGACTTACACATCAGTAGTTTGGTATCATTAATCTTTATTTTCATTAAGCCGGTGGCTTAGCTCTTGTTTAGAAATGACTCATGACTTAGTAGCTCAATGTTTATTGAATAGCTATTATGTGCCAGGCAGTATTTGAAGCTCTCAGTCCTTATGTGCTAGTATCAGAGGGGAGACAAATGCACAATTGACAAATAAATAAATGTGATGATTTCATCGATGGTAAATATGAAGAAGATAAAAACTGATCATGAGGAAAGCTAGATTTCTTCAGTGTTTTTGTGTATGTTCAGGATTCCTTTAGAAGTCTAATGAAATCTATGGCTCCCTTGTCAGAGCATTCTTAGCTTATAACAATACTGGATTACAAGGAAAATAATTATCTAACTATGCAGTTAGTAGAATCTAAGAAACAAACTTATGCAGCATGCTTGATTTTTGATGAAGTTATTTTTACCAATAGCTATCAACACTTATAACACACCAGTGCATCTCATCAGTAGCTTTAATGTGTTTGAAGAGTTATGTCACATTAGTAGTCTTATCCATAGTGATATCTGGGATTCTACTGTCATCAAAGTCACTTAGAGTTTCCATTGGTTGTCTCTGCTCTGTAAAGAGGGAATACCACAGATTTGAATTAAAGGAAAACAAAAATAAAGGTGCAGTTTTTCTCATTCAAGTTTGAGGGTTCTCTCAATGAACCCCACAAACTGCTGCTCTGTGGCCAAGGTCAGCAACCCAGAGATTGTAGGGCTCCTTGTGCTCTGGTTGGAACTCTGACTTCAGACAGATGAATGAAACAATTTCCAGCTTCTAAAAGTCATTCTAGACAGAAGTGTCAATGGAATCAACTTGGGAATCAAGACATGAATCCATATTGCTATGGCTGGATACATACATTCTCCACATATGTAACAAGATCCTCTGATGCCAGTGCTGGGATAACTCAGCTATCTACATGTAAATAAACTCAGACCCGTACCTTATACCATAACAAAGTGAACTCAAAGCACACTGGAGTTTTCCCTTCCAGAACAAAACAGTTACACAGGGTTGAGCCTTTGTTACATTGGGTTTGACAATGAATCTTTGAACATAATACCATAAGCAGAAGCAACAACAACACAATAGGTATGTCAGTAAGAGTGAAAGCTCTTGTGTGTCTAGGGACCCTATGAAGAAAAAGCTGCAGCCCCCAGAACTAGAGAAAATGTTTGCAGACCATGTATTTAATGATGAATGTACTGGGCTACATAAAGAGCTTTTTCTTTCTCAGCAATGAAAAAAAAATAACCTGATTTTAAAGTAGACAGAGCTAATGAATAGCTCTTTCTCCAAAGAAGATGCAAACATAACCAGCAAGCATATGAAGGAAAATCAACAGCCACATTCAGCTTTTAGCCATAAATGAAATGCAAATCAAAAATACAAGCTACCATTTCACATTGACTTGGGCACCTACAATAAAGCAGACCAGAAGGGACACGCCCAAGGATACGGACAGATTATGATCCATGTGTGTTGCTATTATTACAGAAAGGCTCTGAAACATTCCTCAAAAACAGTTTTTCCATCCAAGTCTTTACCTAAGAGCACTGAAGACATATGTCTGTACTAAACTTGTAGCAAGTGTTTGTAATTACTCATAATAATTATGTGGTGGGAAGTACCATCAACACCCATGAATGGGTAACTGGATTAAGAGAATGTGAGACAAAAAAAAAGATAATGTGAGATACCCAAGCAATGAAATATGACACTACTATAAAAAGTAATGAAGTTTTCACATATTCCACATCACGAATGGACCTAGAAACCACTATACTAATGTGACGCGGAGTCCGGCAAGATCATTCCTATGAAACTCCATTGATACGGACTATCAAGCACAGGGGATTGCATGGAAACAGGAATAGATTAGTTCTGGCTTGCGGCTTCAGGGATGGTGTTGGCAGGCATAGCAGGGGTTGATAGTGGAATGGTACTTAAGTTTCTTTTTGAGATGAGGAAAGAATTCTACAATTTGGAGTGTTTATACAACTCTGTATGTGCTAAAAAAAAAAAACAAACAGTTGAGCCATATACCTTAGCACATGGATTGTATGGTGCATTAGTAATTATAAGTTTATATAAGATAAAATCCTGGCTGGGAGAAAAGTAAAGGTAAGAATGCTCAGAAGGCTGTTTCATTAGTCTTTGCTGGGAGATTGATGCTTCCATTGGAAGCATTATGGACAGGAAAGCCTTTCAGTTTAAAATTGGGAAGAAATAAGAAGGACTCCTAGGTTGTGGAGTTTACTAGCTAGCAGTTTTCTCTCAAAAGGCCTGAGTCCTGGTGATGCTCTGAAGAAGTTTTGGGAGTGCTAGAGTTAAAACCCCAAATGTCTGAGTACCAGGTTAAAGAATTGGTAGCCAGCCTGAGGGACTACTGGGAGGTGGTCAGTCTTCTAGGAGTTGGGTCTTAGAGTCTCTGAAGAATCTATGAACACCCTGGTACCTCCTCTCTCTGTGTGCTTCCCTGCAACCATGAAGTGAATACACCCCTCCCCCAGGCTTCTCTGCTACCATGTATTAGCAGCTACTGAGTGAAAGGGACAGAATCAAGAGACAAAGCTGACATTTCTGGAACTATAACCCAAATATATACTTCTTTTTTGAATTTTTAAATTTATGCTTACCTAGTTGTTGTTGTGTATGTATGCATGGACACATTTGTGTGCTATAGCACACATGTGGTAGTATGTCAGAGGACAATATCTAAGAGTCAGTTTTCCTCTTCTACTGTAGGTTCCAGGGATTGAACCCAGATCTTCAGTCTTGCTAGAAAACATCTTTACATACTAAGCCATTGTGTTAGCTCTATAATTCTTCTTATTAAGTTGTCTATCTCAGATATTTTGTTAGAGCAATGAAAAGTTAACACAGAGAACTAGAGGCCAACTTAAACACCAGCAGCCCTAGGGAGAGCTATTTTGGAAGCTGTTTGGATAACTGATTCCACTGTACCATCTAATAGATAAAAAAATACATATAGATACACAATAATGCATATTTTCACATGCATGTTCATGTATACACAACAATGATATAAAAAGCAGAAACCATAGTCAAGGGAAAATCATGGTCCTGCCTTCACCCCAGGCTGTTCATGTTCATGCTCTGTTCAGTGGCAGAAGATCTCAGATTAACTAGAAAAGACTCACTTCAACTCATGCTCCTAAAATGTGTCCACCAAGTATAGGTTCCCCCGGCCACATATATAAATGGTAAAGAGCAGGAATGTGCCTTTGCATAGGCACTGAGGAACTTATTTAGTGTCAGAGAAATAATGGAGAAAATAGTCACATCTCCTCCATCCCTGGGTCCCAAGGGAAAGTCTGCCTTGGTGACTGAGTTGCTTGGTGTAGTGGATATAACTGGGCTTTCATAATGAAGGAACTCTAGAAATTTAAAAAGTAATCCAATTGTACAGTGAGGTCATCTGCTTCATCCTGAGAAGCAGCAAATCTAATATACTCTCCAAAGGCAGAAAACACACTGCTGGTAGCATCCAGGGGTGTTCCTGGATCAGAATCCTTCTGCAGGAATGGATGGGAGGAAGGGTAGGTTTCCCCTGCACTCAAGAGCCTGGAGCCAAAGAGGCTGGGTGGTTCCCAGCAATCCTGGGTGATTTATATCCCTCAATGTCATTCTCATTTTCAACCACTGCTCCCCTGGGAGCCTGTGTGCCAGTCCCTTAGGGGGAAAGAGACAATGGACTGATTTTTAATGGCAACAGTGCCAACAAACCTGGATAACTCCTGACTGAGCGTAAAGATGCACATGTTTCTTGTCATCTGAAAAATATGCAGTGTGGTGCACACACTGCAGAGTGGAACCTACCATGCTTTGCCACGCTGAAGAAATTGTGCATACCAGTAAGAGAGAAAGAATGGGCTTCTGACAGTTTTCACATCACTCTCCTTAGCTTGGACGTCACCCTAGAACCTATTCTTTGGGATGGGTTCCCATATCAAATCACGGTTAATTAAAGAATGAAATTTTAATATGATCATTCTATGGTGCAGTTGAGGGTGATGAAAGAGATAGTACTGGCTGAGGAATCCCAAAGCTAAACTGATATAACCATTTACAGTTTTATGCTATTCCTAAAAGTGGGTTTACTTTCTATCTTGTTCATGGTTATTATTGCTGCTCAAGTTCCTTCCAAAACACACCCTTCTTATTCACTGTAAAACACAGAGCTCTTGGCCACAAGCCCCTTTCTTTGGAGGAGTCAATGGCATCTGTATTACCTGTGATCTACACATTCAACCCAGTATGACTTATAGCCACCCACTAAATCTCAGGGATACTTTCTTTGTAACATGTTTTGTCCTAAGAGTCTATTGTAAATATCTCTTCTTTTGAGCCTCATGACAGCCTGGAAGATAAAGCTGACTGTCATTTGTGTTCTAAGGACAGGGAGCTGAGACACAGGTTGGAGTGGCATAGGTTTTTAAAGTGGTAGCAAGGGTCAAAAGTAAGATTGAACTCACGCTTTAAACTTTAGTCTCTGCATGGAGAGTTGGCTATGACCATATTATTTCCTTTCAAAGTTAGAATTTCACATCTCTGAAAATGACAGCAAAATGAAGTCAACCAGAGGGCAGTTTTCATGTGAATTATCTCATGTACGACACTTGGTGGTTTATAATTGGTCCAAGACTTGTGTAGTAATGTCATAACCATGTGTGACTCTGAGGTGGGGTCTGAACTACACACCTATGAAGAGGACTCTTTTGATTTGGTCCTAAGAAAGTACATGCTTTACATGGTAACTTACATCTGACTGTTCCTTCCAAGTCACTGCCTGATGCCAACATTTTAAAACCACAGTACCATGGAACCCACAAGCATCTTCTAGAACTTACCGAACTCACAAACCAGAACCTGGGTTCAGGCAGACATTCAATAACTAATGAGGTATATTACTTTTTCTATTTGGAACTAATTCTCTCCTCCACGAAAGGCAAGGATTTAGCAGGAGAAATCTCTCTGCTTCTCCTTGTCTCCACGGTCCTCAGATTACCCAGAATTCTGTTTCCAGGGTGTTGACGTCAGTGGAAACAGCACACACATAGTAATTATCTAATATGCTATAAACAACATTCTATGGTCTGGCAGAGAAAATAATGCCCCAGGCAAAGGGGAAGTTGAATTATGAAAAAGCAATAAGCCTTTTCATAATTACACGCTAAGAAAGAGAGGTCTGGCTTTTAAGCTAAACAGAAAGTGCCAAGGGAGCCTATTTGGAAGTGAGGAAGGTACACCTCCCCCCAGTGACATGCACCATTCCACCTCTGAATGAAAGGGAGAACACAGTCAGTCTCTCATTGTCCACCCTGAAGCACGGAATGGTCACCAGAGCCCATCACCTTTTCCGTGGAATCTCTTGGGTGCAGCTGAGTGATGCTTCTATGCTGGACACGTCTTGGGCTGGGCAAGCAAAAGATGAATGAGTCCCCACGGCCCTGCTGTAGATTACTTAGTGCCAGTTGTCAGTTCTTCTCTCCCAGGGAAGAGTTTGCAATGAGACTGTTTTCGACAGACTGTCCATGATAAATGATTTTCCCAGTAAGAAATTGCTTTTCTGCTAAACCTCACCTAATCATGCTGACAAATGTTTGGCTGTAGCGAACCCTGCTACTGCTGTCTCAGATATGGGGTGGGGGTGGGGGTGGGGGTAGGTAGTGGCTGGGATCTGAAGGCAGGATGGGCCAAATAGGAGGTCTTGTGGGTGAAGACAAAAAGAGGCAAGGAATTTGGGTTCTGCCATATGTGTTTGATCGGCTCCTATCAGCTATTGCTGAGAAACGACCAGCAGAGTTCAGAATGTTCACGATCTCAGAGAAGGAGGCGGCCTCAAGGGCTGCGTGCGCCCCTCAGTTCTGGTTGGTGGTATTTCCATGTAAAACTGTGTAGGAACGCAGCAACTGATGTCGGCTATAAATAGAACAGAAATGCGTACACATAGCAAGGGCAAGAACCTCCAGGCAATGTTCTCAACCTGTCATTAGTCTGTGACCCTTTCTGAACCATCATAAAAATAGCATGCCCTTCTTTAATATTATTTGGCATTTCAAAGGAGATTAAAATACCAAATCTAAAATCTTAAGTGACTGTTAGAATTTTGTCTTTTCCAGCTGAACAGAGTCTCCCTTTCTCTTCCACATACTAGGAGGGGAGGAGTCCGTTGCAGTGGCAGTTGGATGCTACATGGTGTGTGTCACTTGGCAACAGAGGCCCCGGGGCCCTGGCAGGTTAATACCTGTCGACTTACAAGTCTGAGATCAGGGTTGGTGCCATTGTAGAGTTGTTATGCTAGGGCCTTGTCGCTGCAAGAGGGGATCACAACACTATCAGAAGACCCATGGGCAGTGCCTGTTTCAGTGTTGCAATGCTCCTTAGCATGTAGCCCTTATTTCAGTGGCCTCTCGCGCCTGCTAGCTCTTGGTCCCTACCGTTTCCTGAGACCTTGGGAAGGACAGATCCCTGAGGTTCTCATCTCATGGCACAGGCTGGTCTTGGAGCTGTGTGACTTGGAGGTTAGGTTCAGATAGGCAGGATGGCTTTGCTGCCATACTAAAGCTTTTGCCAGGGGAGGAAGAGGCTCCGGGAGAGAAAGGCCTACTAGTTTACCCTAGAGGATTACTGGGGGCCTCCTTGGGGGGAGGGGGTTCCCGCTTTCTTCTCTAACATGGGAAATCTTCTTGAGTTGGTAGAAACAGGTGGGCCATGCTCCATTTCCCACTCTTTCTGGAAGAGGCCCCATCTTCCCTTTAACACAACATGCATTCCCCCTGTCCTTCCTCCCATGGCTGGCCTCCTCCTGGTGCAGGGTACCACTCATTGACCTCCTCCTCGGTCTCTGGATACCGTGAGAAGGAGCTTCTGAATGCTTCCCCAGCCTCGCAACACTCTGCATGAATAGTTCATTACCTGTTTGCTGTGGGTCTGCTTTGGCTCCTTCCTCCATCCGCTCATGGCACATTTACTAAGCCTGAGCACATAACACACCATCCTGGGACCACAGAAGACAGACAGATTTTCCTGCCATGTCCCCTGGAGCTTGACAAGAGGTAGTGTTGGTGCACTAGCAATGAAGATGTGTTTACTGTCCCACTACAGCCCAGTATGTTCTAATCCGCATCTTGCTTCCTTACTAATTCACAAAGCCTCCTCGTAAGCCTGTGAGGTGCTTCTGTAGGAATCAGACTGTTCTAGGTGAGAAAGTCTGGTAAGGGAAGATAAAACCAGAACCATCCAAGTGATGGGTGACATCATCAGAGTCTGTATCCTGGGAACTCTGGCTTCAGAGACTCTGTGTCCTTTGTGTGGGACTCCCGTGGCAACTGAAGGGAGCTGGTCCTGAGTCATCACTGAAAGGTGTCCTGGTTTCCTCGTTGTCAGGGAGCAGCCTGGCTGTCCTGATCCTGGGCTCCATCTCTCTGCAGTAAGATTTCTCCACACTTGATGTCTTGTTCCTTAAAGACCTTAATAATTATATGAGCTTGCCTGTGCTCTCTATTTGGATCCAGGGACTTGGACACCGAACTGCAAAGAAGAGGCAATGTTTAAATCCATAGGTCCATCTGCATCCTCCAAATGGTACTTTGAAAGTCAGTCATGTAAAGTAGAAAGACTTTAAGGGATCCTCCAGAATAAATGTGACTCTTCTGTCCAACCAGGAGCTACGAGTAGTGGGACCGGGCTACTTCTTGCTTGTCATGAAAGGAATCAGAATAATTGACATCTGAATTTGAATCTGAAACTAATCACAGCTTTAGGACTCAGGTGTGTCTGGGTCCACAAAAATACCATGCACACATACTGCGAATATAAAAGGAGTAGGGTGGTTAAGTTTGACTGACCCCTGAAAGGCAGTCATGTCCTTAAGTAGCCATGAACATAGCGCCAAGCACATAGCAGACATGTGATGGGCAAAAAACTCACAGCCTTCTGGGACCACTCAGCTTCCGCTGGCCGTCTGCTTGAGGCATTCTCTCTAGTAGATATTCTGGAATGGTGGCAAAGTATAGTAATTCACAGAAGCTTCCCACAGTGACTTAAAGGAACTCCAGGAAGTGAACCCGTGCCACCAGGACACGTGCTTCTTGGTCTTCTTTGTATGTGACATCTGGTTGATGTCAGTGTAGTCCTTTTGCACTGTGCTACTTAAGAAGCTAACCTTGGCTTGCTGATTGACACCTCAAGTGAGGAAGGGAGGGGAGCTTGTGGCCAGGCAGCGTGAGAGAGAGAGGGCGAAGGATCCATACTGGAGAATATGAACTCATGAGTAGCATTTGACTTGGCAGAGGCTCCTTAGTCCCGAGACGTCTGACTCCTGAGTTTCCAGTCCTAATGTCTATGTGGCTAATAAAGGAAGTATCTGTAGAGGCTCCCACTGTTCTGAGAGTCTCACTTTTGGCTGAGTCTAGACAGATCTCTACTTTCCTGCACTTTTACTGTGGGGAAATAGACATCTAGCTCCTCTAGCTGAGGAGTGAGACTTACGATAAGGACTTTACCCTTGAAAATCCAGATGTTCAAGAGTCGTTTGGGTAGCATCTGTGTGAGCAAAGGACAGTGGTTAGTGTCATCTGAAAAGGCAGCACATTTTGGTTTACATGATGAGATTAAAAAGAAAAACCCATACCCACTATGTATAGTTTCCAAAATGGTAATTCTGTGCAAACAAAGAGAAGTCCTAGCATTGTTTCAATATGTGTAAGTCTTGAGCTAGCACCCCTCACACTCTTGATCACAAGGTACAGTCGGTTACAGAGAGGCTGGCACGCATCCTCAGTGCCCTACCTCACTCAGCCCCTAAGGCAGATGCTCATTTTTCCTAGGGGAAGGAGCAACTTTACCCCTGGCAGTGGAAATGTCAAGGATGAGGCACTCTGGTCTCCTTGGCCTGATCTTTCTGAATCTTGAGTCCTGGTCAATAAAGTAAGAGCCAATTTATCAGGATTGTCCTGGAGTCACTGCAACTGTGCTGGACCCAGCTGCTAGAGGATCTAGAACTATCCCATTGACATTAAGCAGCCAACTAGCCCAGGTGAACACAAGCTGGCTGCTGACACAGGATCAATTGGGTCTTGCAGCAGGTCCCTGGAACCTAGTTATGAAGGCTGTCCCTGGGTCATCTTAGTGCTTCATAGGGCAATTTCAGGGTTTACTTGATTGAAATGGCCAGACCTCGTTTGTAACATGTTGCAAGGAGAGTCAGAGTAAGGGAAGAAGCGGGGGCTGGAGGCTTATTTTGATTAAGCTTGTGATTTCACTATAAAATCTATAAATGGGATTTAATACACTGTGATGCTCAAAGATGACTCTTGATTTTCTTATTCTTATGGATTTCTCAGAGGATTCAGCAGTTGTCATTGTAGCACAGAGACATGAATCTCTCACAGAGCCTCTGGTGCATTTCCCAGACACAACAGCTTCTTTTCTGTGACTGAACCTAGAGCTGCCTCTTTCTGTCTCCCAGAGAAAAGTTTTCACCCCTAAACACTGTGATTTGCTTTCTTGTGTTTTCTGTAATTGCCCCACAATCCCATGGTCCATGGAGGCCATGTTCATCATCAATCAGAACTGTAGCTCAGGGACTTCATGACATTTGTCTTGTCACACAGCTTGGAAGTGTCAGAACTGAAATTTGAAGTCTTGACATTTTGTGGCTACAAAACCCAGGTTCTCCCATGCTGTACTATGAATATTCTTGGATACATAGTTAAGGTGGCATAGGTAAGTCCTTTGAGGCTTAATGATCTTTTCTTTTCTTCCTTTTCCTTCTTTTCTTTCTTTTTGTTTGCTTGTTTTAGTTTTTGAGACAAGAGTTTCTCTGTGTTCCCTTGGCTGTCCCAGAACTCACTCTGTAGACCAGGTTGGCCTTGAACTCAGAGATCTGCTGCTTCTGTTTTCCTGAGTGTTAGGATTAAAGGTGTGTGCTGACACCACCCACACAATGCTCTTTTTTATTTTTATTTTATTTTATTTTATTTTATTTTATTTTAAGATGTCTGTATTGGGAGATGTTGAACTCTGATAATTGAATGAAAATCTTAAATTCTGGATGTGTGTGTAGAAGGGAAGCAACCCCACCCCACAGATTTGCATGCTTTCCATGGTCTTTCTCATTCTCCTTTTTATGTTTGTTTGTTTGTTTGTTTGTTTGTTTGTTTAATGAGTGTTTGGGAGACTCTTTTAAGAAATTCCTTTGGGATCTTAAGGAGTAAGAACTAAGCAGTGGGGAAGTAAGAGGAGAGCGAGGTTGGGGGAAGAAGGACTGAGGGCAAAGGCAGGCTGTGAAGCACACAGCGAAGAGTAAACACAGTTCACACTGTGAGCAGTTACCATAGCAAGGAGTAAGCACTGCTCACACTGTGAGCAGTTACCATAGCAAGGAGTAAGCACAGTTCACACT
>NC_034597.1:15179089-15215952 GCF_900095145.1 Mus pahari | reverse complement strand
ACACTGTGAGCAGTTACCATAGCAAGGAGTAAACACTGTTCACACTGTGAGCAGTTACCATAGCAAGGAGTAAACACTGTTTACACTGTGAATAGTTACCATAGCAAGGAGTAAACACTGTTTACACTGTGAGCAGTTACCATAGCAAGGAGTAAACACTGTTTACACTGTGAGCAGTTACCATAGCAAGGAGTAAGCACAGTTCACACTGTGAGCAGTTGCCATAGCAAGGAGTAAACACAGTTCACACTGTGAGCTGTTACCATAGCAAGGAGTAAGCACTGTTCATACTGTGAGCAGTTACCATAGCAAGGAGTAAGCACTGCTCACACTGTGAACAGTTATCATGGCAAGGAGTAAATACTGTTCACACTGTGAGCAGTTACCATGGTTTGAGCCTCCTGACTCAAGGACTTTCTTTGCAGGTCACTTGCTAGAGTAGTGGTTTACGTATTGTTTCTTTATGAACCCAGTGACTCAGCCCCCTACCTATCCAACTCTCTCTTAAGATCAGTGCATGTGGGAGGCAGGGTGTAGATAATTTAATTGAGCTTCATCAGGCCTTTGTGGGTACCACCTACTTGCCAGTGGCCTGTCAGTGACCCTCCCATCCCCAATTCTATAGGTTGCATGGAAAGGCTCCTGAGTATGGGAGTCATTTGTACTCGGAGGGAGACTCTGGAAGGTTTGGCTAGTCGATAAAAAGGATCATATTTAAGAGCAGTGATTTTATGATTGCAAACTTTCTATCACACCATGAAAGGAAGGGGGAGACACGATCAACCTCATTCATTGTTTGAGTATTTTTTTTCTCAGTGCTATGACAAATGTCCAGAAGGAGCAACTTAAAGGAAGAAGGCTTTATTTGGCTCACAGCTGCAGGAGATACAGCCCCCTGTGACAGAGGAGATTTGGTAGTAGGAATGCAAGGGAACAGAGCATACTGAGTCCATAGCCAGGGAGCAGAGGAACGGGGAAGAAAGCAGGTGCAGTTCTGCATGCCTCCTGCTTTCTTTCATTTTGTTCAGTCCCGTGGCCTCTCCATTCACAGGATGGTGCTGCCCAGACCCTGAATGACTCTTGCTTACTAAGCTGGACTTCTTTGGAAATGCCTTATGAAAATATGGAGAAGTGCAACTTCTAGGTCATTCCAAATCCAGTCAAATTGACAGTGCAAGTTAACCATTTTCCTCCTTCATTTTGTGTGAGAAGAACATACCCTGAGACAGACCCCTCTTACAGCAGCCCCTGGAGATGCACATGATGACCTGCATCCCTTTCAGGTTTCCTGTTTAATGCCCTGATATCTTGGAAACATGTTAAAAAGAAAACACTTTCCCCGGCCTAGTTCTAACAAAGGCAGCCCTTCCATCCCAGATCCTGCCGGCCAGTTCCTAGAGACGCCACAGAAGAGACCTGAACCCACAGAGAGCCAGGGTGGCAGATAGCTCTGGCAGGCAGTGGACTCCTGGGTCTGGCCTTGACCAAGGCAGAGTTTGGAACAACTCAGCCTAGCATCAAAGCACAGCTTTGGTGATCCAAAGGATAGATTATTTACCTCTAAGTTCTTCACCCCAAATCCCAAAGCCTCTGCCAGTCATGGCCACAGATTTCTAATTCTTAGCCTCACATTCTTTTCACTTCTAGAAAGCAGCCCCTCTTGGTTCCCTTTTTGGTTAAGGAATATATTTAAAGTTTTAAGGAGATGCCTGTTATGTACAGGGTAGATAGGTAAAATTGGCAACTGTTTATAAAACACTTTGGTGCCATGATATGCCTACACACCAAGAGCACCAGATGGATATGGAGTGAGTCTGTATAGGTGGGTGTCAACCTAAAAGAGAAAAAGAACTAAGTTTAAAACAGAGATTGGGAACTGGCACTTCTCAGTGTAAATGAGTTGGGTTGCTTTTTTTTTTTTTTCCCTCTATTTCAGTTCAAAAGTCAGCACAGCAAGGTTTCGTAACAATACTCTTGTTTGGTTTATAATATGAGTTAGTTTGTAAATGAATCTCATCTGTATATTATATCCATGGAAACATCTGTGATACACATGCCTTCAATATCTGCCCTGTTGTGTTTAGATGTTTCTTCCCTCCCCCCCATTTATTCTGGGTCATCATGGAGCCCTTCCATATTTTTATTCATAGAGAACAGAACTCACTTGGGGAATTCAAAGGTAGCCAAAAAATAGTCTTACAAAAATTAATTAATTAAATTAAAAGCGATCAAAAGAATTAGTCATGGTAGTATGCACCCGGAGTGTTAGCTACAGGAAGGGCTGAGGCAGGAAGAGCTTGTGAACCCAAGGACTTTAAGCTGGCCTGGGAAGTCTAACGAGGCACTGTCTCTTTGAATAAGTGAATAAGTAAAGAAAATAAATCTTTTGCGATGAGTGTCTGCTTGCAGCTCAGCCTGCCAACGTTTTGTTTCTTGGTGGTGTATAAAATAATGCTTCCTTTTTTGGTTAGTGCTGACTTCAATTAGTAAGACTGAGTAATTTACATTTTTAAAAGCCGAGCAGATGGTTATATATTACTTGATTGTGAATCTCTCTGGGCATCACAAAAACAACAACAGTGACAACAAAACCAACTTGGCCTGAAGCCATTTCACTTGACATTGGTAACAAAGGGACAAAGGGACATGCCTTTGTTTGTTTGTTTGTTTGTTTAACTAGGCCTTGGGACATTACCACCGAACTTCCTAGAAGGAAAGTTCTTGGTTTTCACAGCTGTGAAACTTATTATTAAGGATGCCTCAAAGGATTGTAGAGTGTTTGAAAATTCCCTGTCTAGTTCTGTGCACAATCTTAATCTCTGACCTAATCTTCTTCCATTTCTCCATTTACCTACCAGGCCCTGAGATTAGTTGGTTGGTTGGTTCATTCGTTGGTTGATGTATTTGACAGTTTCATACACTGATATCACCATACATTTTTATACACTCCATTCTCCTCTCTCTCGTTCCCCTTCCTCTCCTGCTGGAATCCCTTCTTATCAGCAAATCTCCCTCCTCCTTCCCTGCCTTCTTTTTGTGTGTGGCCCACTTTTCCTGTTATGAAGACAGTACCTGACCCAAGCAACCCAGGACTTTAGTTGAGCTCACGGTGTTAGGGCAGGGCAAGCACATTGGCCGATGTGGCCAGGACATTTGGTGCTGGTGTAGCAGCTGATCACACTGGGAGACAAACAGAAAGCAAGAAGGAAGTGCGATAAGGTCACCTTCAGTGTCTTCACCTAGTGACCCATCGTGGGTTACCATGCCTCCCACTGAAGAGTTCCACAACCCCCCAAGACAAGTCTGTAAAGAACATTTTACACTGAACGGTTAACAGTGTCTGCTAATAGTGTCTGAGGGTGATAATGAGAGCTTTTATCAATATTTAAAAGCAGAACGAAGCAGGAGGAACCTGGGTGGGAACCTGAGGAGGAACATAACTGAAAAGAACGAGATATCCGGCAGGAGATTGCTTTGTGGAGGAGGAAGTGGCCTCCTGCCAAAGGCTGGGAAGACGGGCACTCAGAATTCCCTGTGGAGTTTGCCACATGGGTATGGCCAGCGTCCCTGACAAGTGAAGAGTTAGTGGGTGACAAGGTGAGCACTCCAGGCAGGCTGACGCAAGGAGCCTGTGACGGTCTTCTGGAAGGAAGCCACTGTGTGTGTTGGACCCAGAGCTCAGTAGCAACTCCGATAGTACAAGCTGAACACCCATTTAGGGAGGCCCGACCTCTCATCAGAAGGAAGGATAGAAGGTAATGCTTGCAAAATACAGAGTGCAGGGCTGCTAGTGGAGGGAAAAGAGGGAAGCTTGGTCCTGGTGGCTTTCACTGGCATTACATGCTGAGCGTCAGCTAAGCTAGTGATACAGGAAGGGACCAGGAAGAAGAGAGAAGCATTGTGCTTTTGATGTGATTTGTCCCCTCAGAGTTCCAGTGTTGGGAGTTTGATCTTTAGTATGTTAATGCTGATAAAGGGAGAGACATTTCACAGATGTGGCCAAGTCAGAGGTCACAAGATGGGACCCTTCCCAGTGCTCTGGCTTTCCCTCCTGACCCCTCTGTGTAGCCTGTTCTTCCACTATTGGGATGCAGCCCTTCTTAATGCCCTTACCAGAATACAGGTGAGGCCAGAATGATGCCTGGAACCTCTCAAACAATAAGTTAAATAGTTGATCCCAGACTCCAGTATTTCATTATAGTAAAAAAATAAATTAATTAGTAAACAAGTGCAAAGAAAGAAGAAAAATGAGAATAGTAGCCTTGGAAATTTGAAAAGCAAACCAATCAGAGAAAAAAATAGCAGTCTGACCATTCTTAGTACTGAGGAACACACTGAAAGCAAACCCTGTCATTTGGCCCATAGCCTCACCTGGAGGTATTCACGCAGCACAGCTGGGAAGGTCGGTGGGCTGCAGGAATGTCCAAGGAGGCTCAGAATGTGAAGTAAGGCTCAGCACTGAGGGTTGCCAGCCAGGGGTTCTCTGAACTATTGCAAATGGGCAACATGAGCAGAAGAATACAGCAGTGCTAAAGAATGAGCAGTTAGGGACGTCACAGTTGCTGCTGCTCACCTGAGCCAGCCTGGGGAGCAGGAAGGGAAGGATAACCTGCAGTGAGGTTAGGGCTCACTGCCAGTTACAAGACTAAAGGCTGAGCTAGCACCTTTCTGGTGGTCCGTCTCCGTTTGCCTATTAAGAAGATGAGCGTTTGTTTGCCAAAGAAAGACTGAGCCTGATGCTTCATCCTCAACCATCATCCCTATGCCCACTTAGTGTGTGTGTGTGTGTGTGTGTGTGTGTGTGTGTGTGTGTGTGTGTGCGCACGCACACACAACCATGAGATATTTTGTTACCTGTTTTTATGTGTTTTGTTTTGTGTTGTTCTCGTTTTGTGCCTTAATTAATTTTATTTTTTAATTGAAAACAGCCGTGAACTGACAATTTTGGGAACGCACAGTCTGCTCTGTGCTTCAGGGAGTGTTTTGGGGTTTGGTAGTTTGGGTCTTGGAGTGTCTGGCCACAAACACTTCTCCAGAGTTGATGTTCTAGGGAGTCACTCTCCAGGGTTAGATCAGCAGATAGCGATGAATCGGAAGTCCAAGTTGAGATCTTGACAGCTGCTGCCCAGGGCCAGGAACTCTGCTGAATTCCAAGAGGCCAGGAGCGTCCTTTCTTTGCAGGCCACCCTGTGAATGCCATCTCATTGTCCCACATCATAATTGTATCATTACACGTCATAACAATGGGACTGCAACAGTTATTACTGCACATTCTAATTATGTGATTACTCAGTCTTTCACCAATTATATAATTAGATTTAATTATACCAATTGCACAAACAAACTATAGTCAACTACACATTACTTAAAATAAAATCCAGAACTGCGTGTATGGCAGCAGTTGCCTTGCAAACAAGAATAGAAAGCAAGAGAAGAAAGGTTTTTTTAAACCAATTTTTAAGTGGAAGGAATTATATGATCTGGTAGATCTTTAAGGATAATGGCAGGAAATTAACTTATCATGAAGTATTTTTAAAAACCACATTCTCTTCCAAGAAAATATGGAGGGTGCCAACCAAATGAAGGATTTATTCCACTACCCAAATAGCTTATGGAGAATGGTGAAAATTAAAGAACAGGAATGAGGAGAGAGAGGCAGAGATGTTCCTCTATGGGAGGTGGAGGGGGATGGGATGGGATAGTGATTAAAAAAATTATACTGTGTAATTTGAGGCAGAGCATATTATGATGCCAATGCAACTCAGATTGATAAACTGAGCCTTAGCCCTCTTTACCTAACTGTTTCTGGTACTTCTGACTTCCTTTCACCCTCAGTTCATTCCCCCCTGGATAGGAAGTCCAAGTATAGCTACTGAGGATCACTACCTAGCATTCCAAATCAATACAAACAGGGCAGGAAGGAAGGTTTGCCCTTTGCAGGTTAAGACTTCAGGGCCAGTACCCTCTTGGGTTGTCTTTGAGTATCTTTTGTGAGACAAAATTTGAAAAGGCAGGCAACTTGGTATTTGGTCCAGTAATCCATGTCATACTCATCATTGTTTGCCCTTTGTATAATCTTGGGCTTTGAAGAATTCGAACTTGGTGCCACAACATATAGGTGACCTCTGTTTTCCCTAGTGTGTGGAAACAGGTGTCCTAGAAGCACAGTATTTTCTGGAGAATAAGTTTTTCTTTGATTAATTCTAGGAACATGAATAAGCCATGGCACTGTCCAGGCTGGGAATGTAGCTCAGTTGATGAGTGCTTGCCTCGTGTGCAAGAGGGCCTGAGTCCAATCTCAAGCACTATAAAAAAGAAAATAAGGTGACACCTATACAAAATGAAATATGAATCGGCCTGCAAAAGAATGAAAATATGGTCATTTGGAGCAATATGGTAAATACTGTGTTAGTGAAATAAGCCATGCGCGAAGAGCTCAGTATTGGCTGTTTGTACTCATATGTGGAAGCTAAAAAGTTGATTTCAATGCCTAATAATGATTTCTAGAGGCTGGGAGGTATGAGGGAAATAAAAGGAGGTTAGATATCAGAACAACCAGACAGGAGGAATAAGTTCTGGTGTCCCAGTTCACAGTAGAGTAGCCATAGCTCACAAACTGTGGTGATGTAAAGTAGTGAAGTTCAAAGGTTCCCAACACAAAGAAATGACTAAGAAGAGGGAATGCAGTCAGGTGTGGTGGCGCATGCCTTTAATCCCAACACTTGGGAGGCAGAGGCAGA
The DNA here is from genome assembly GCF_900095145.1 of Mus pahari. Taxonomy (NCBI): domain Eukaryota; kingdom Metazoa; phylum Chordata; class Mammalia; order Rodentia; family Muridae; genus Mus; species Mus pahari. The sequence goes on along the minus strand of NC_034597.1, from coordinate 15,209,212 downwards.
CAGGTTTCTGAGTTCGAGGCCAGCCTGGTCTACAGATTGAATTCCAGGACAGCCAAGGCTACACAGAGAAACCCTGTCTTGAAGGAAAAAAAAAAAAAAAAGAGGGAATGCTAATTACACCGATTTGATTTGTGCATACCAGACACTGTACACTACAAATATGCAGTTAATACATGTTAATGAGAATGAAAGCAAATGGAGAAGACTGACTGTTGCCCCATATGGCCTCTACCTGGTACAGAGCCCTTGCTGTTGGCTGCTTCTGCACCCTAACGGAGAAGAAAGAGTCTTCATTGTTAGGTGGCTGGTAAGAGCACATCTGGAATAGTGGTCATACCACAATTGCACCTCACTAAAGAAATATAATTGGGGCTGGTGAGATGGCTCAGCGGGTAAGAAGCACTGACTGCTCTTCCAAAGGTCCTGAGTTCAAATCCCAGCAACCACATGGTGGCTCATAACCATCTGTAACAAGATCTGATGCCCTCTTCTGGATTATCTGAAGACAGAAACAGTGTACTTACATATAATAAATAAATAAATCTTTAAAAAAAATATAATTGGTGGGTACTGCTTAAGGACTTACTTAAGGGAAATGCTTCGTTGAGCTCGGCTGAGTACGAGAGTGGCTTGGCTTCTGCCTTTGGGATCCTTTCAAAGGTTGACAGGATATGGATTGCTGCAAATGTACACATAATATCTGCAGTGTGTTCTTAACACTGCTATAGAAATAAGTCTTTGTGCTGCTCTGGGTCACAATAGGGGTGCAGCATACTTAGTTTCATGCATGAATGAAAAATTTACCAGTTGTAGAGCTGCTGACACACATGTGAGGGGGAAATGTGCTTTCAAGTCTCGGATAGAGGTGTGTGTGTGTCACTTTATTCTCCTGTAGAGTTGTTCATGTATGCTTCTGACATGGACCATGGAAGTTAAGTGAATTTTCCCCTGGATATTTCCATCTGCTCTTCAGTTTCTGTAGTGCTCTGGGATGTTGTTACTTGGCTTTGCAGTCCCACAGAAGGCTTCCAGTTTTGCACATAGATTTATTTGTCCAGTGGGAGCTTAACACACAGCTCTGGAAGGTGATGCCCAGCACGAGGACGTCCAGCGATAATGGAAATCCCAGCAAAGAAAACTGGAACTTAGAGAGGGAATTGGACTGGCATGGCACAGCTCGCATTTCCTTCCTCATCTTCAAAAACTCTGCACCAGAACCAATAAGGAGAAACTGATTCTTATCAGCGGGATTGCAACTTGCTGGTGTTTCATAGTCCACTTTGTTAGGAACTGGGGATGTACAGAGCAGAAGATGGTGTAAAGCAACCTCAGCCATGTTCTAAAGGCCAGCAAAACTCCCCCAACTGTTTCTAATTCTCAGTTCAGAGCCAGACATCTCTGGTTAGCTTTTCTCAACAGAACTGTCAATGGAAAGATTAGAATCTATGCGCTGGTGTACGGAGTACTCTGAACTCTGTCTTGGATCTCTCCCACTTCAGCATTTATGGTATGCCTAAAAGCTCAGGTTCCACAGGATCGAGGCAAGAGTCTACAAATGCCCTCTGCAGGAAATGTGGTAGATCCTGAATAAGCATCAGTGAAGAGGGATAAAGCAACTACCACAAGGCCAATACTAACTAGGTAGTCAGTGGTCACTGTGGCCATTCATATAGCAGATGTGTATCAGATGATTGCTAGCTGACAGCTGCTGGACCTTCTGGTCACAGAAGTTGCTGTCTGTAATTCTACAAGCTGTATCACTAGCTATTGGGAACTTACTCTATGTAAATTGCCAGTCTGTCTTTACCACCCCATTCAGTAGCACCAATGTGATTTCCTTCATTTGATGACGAAAAAGAACCTAAGTTGTTGAGATCATGTTGTAGCTCTCTTTTGCTACTTTGTAGGTTCTTTTTCCTTCCACCCCTTTCCCACCCTTTTAGCCCCTAACACTAGATAAAGAGAAAAAAAGGATAGAAAGGAAAGGGAGCGACTTAATCACTAGACTACTTCCTGCTGATTGGGGTATCAAGTTCCTTGGGTCATTTGATCTTTGCCATTAGGATATCTAATTTCTTCTTTGCACATGACTACTTAACAAACCACAACCAATAGCAACTAGCCAACAACCAACATGTTTCCCCATTGCAACAACCCACACCACCTCTGGGGCCATAGCATTTATATGCCCTCTGAAAAGTCTAAACATCATACCATGTGGGTAGTAACTGAGACTAGAACTTGAGCCCCTCGTCTGGATGAGGAGCTCCTAGTCCTGGGATGACACATCTCGCTAGAGTCTAGGATCTGTGTCGTCATCATGGGCACACTTTAAGTGTGGGCAAACACTGAACTGATGATACTCCTCAATTAATTGTACATCATATGGAGATCTTGGGAATAACATTTGCCAGATTGTTAATGTGTTCTTTGCCTAACCAGATAAGCAATTGACAAGGAGATAATTCTGTTTTACTTTGAAATGAGATCGGGAGTCGTGGTTAAGTTATAACTCAAAATTGGATGTCAGATGCCTTTCAAAGTGTGTAACAGAGATGATTAAATTATCAAATGACTCGTATTGGTACAAGAGAAATGAAACTCCTTTCCTGTGGGTACAAAAGTCATATATAGCTAGGGATTAGAGGTGCTTCATGCTGGTACTGAAACCAGACAGTGAAAGCATTTGCAAACTAAGACTGCCTTAGCTTAGTAAAATCAGACGAGGACTTTAACATTCAGTCTTTTCCAGCATTCCTTCTGCTCTGCCCTCTGTCTAATCATTTGTTTAGAACATGTATGTTGATTAGCAGCAACATCTAAGCTTTAGTGTTTCATGGAGCTTGCTTTTCAGTAAAGAAGGTCAAAAGTAGGGGTTTGGAGAGAATGACCGAGGGTTACTGTGTTTGTAGCTTTGTGGGAAAGGGGGAGATTTGGTGTGGAAAAGAATGCTGAGTCCAGAGTTGCGCTCTCTGTCTAGACCTTCCCCAGAGCAGCAGAAGAGCCATGTTCAACAGTGATGACAAGAAGTTGACAATAAACAAGCACTTTCTAGATAGTGTCCTGTCTCAGAATTTACCATTGTTTAAATCATTTCAGAGAACTTCTACTCAGTGAATTTTAAATTATCTTTACCAACTTGAGAGAAAGAATTTTAAGTCATGTTGATAATTTATTGAGTGAACAGTTTTGTGTCTTGAGTTTCAAGACACAATGAGATGAAAATTTTTGCTTTCAGCTTCGCACAGCAATGAAGTGATCCTAATTTGTCTTTGTGCTAACAGATCACACTTTAAGCTGAGGAAAAGCATCTTATTCTATAAGATCATTCTTAAGACTTAACTAAAACTGTGTGGTCTCTCTCCTTATGGTGAAACTTTATTCTTTTATAACATCTCTGAGCAGGGCTGCCTTGAATTTATACCATGACGTCATGTTTCATTTGAGCAAAAGTGGTGCATGAATTTGTACCATTGTATTGCTGCTCATGAGAAGTAAATATATTAAGAACTTCCTGAATAGGATATCATTTACTCAAGAGTTAAGGGCAACATTGTTAGTTCTCTACTCACAGTAATTACAAGTAGTTCTTTCAGACGGGTCTATTGACGGCACACTATTTCAGGAGCTAGGGACAACTTCAAAACGTTGGTCATTATTTTACAAAATGATCCTGATTTACACACATGGCATTTAGAAAAAGTGATGATAAACTAAGGTGAAGGCCTGGGGAATTTGAAAAGTTTTGCCACATAAACAAGAGGATTTGAGTTCAAATGCTAAGAGCCTAAAAACATGGATATGTAGCATGAGCACTTGGATTCCTGAAGTTCTTACTGAGAGATGGAAGGAAGGGAGAGGGAAATTGTAGCCAGCTAGCTTGATATACACAGGGGACAAAACACAGGGAGACCCTGTCTCAAGCAAGGTAGGAGTATTGACATCTGAGGTTGTCCTCTGACCTAGAACATGGGCTAAAGCGTGTACGAGTCATATTCATACACATATATGCACATGAACATGCACACTCATGCCCTGTAAAGACAAAAAATAAAAAAGTCAGTATTTAGTGGTTTATGTGTGTGGACTTCCTAGTAGAAACTCCTTCTATGCCAGGTGTTTTCTTCACCTATGTAAGATTACATAGAATCTGATACATAGAGCATATCATATTCAACCTTATTTAGAGCACATTAAAGAATATTTAGAGCTTTAGTTTATATCCACTAGCTTAGTGTCTTCCCAAGGAGACCCTGCAGATCCAAATCCTTATGTGAAATACTTTGCCAGGTTTGGTTTTTAATGTGCGTTCCCATTGTTGCTTGGACCCGTGGCTCTTTGTGTTGGAGGTCTGAAGCAGTGGACCAGTGACATAGACCCAGTTTGACTTCCTAAATCATATCTAGAGATATGAGGTATACATATCTCTAGATTTCTAGGTTCTAGTTCTAGGATGTTTAGTGTCAAGTTTTGGTCCAGATTTCTGAACTAAAGTGCAAATAAACAAAAAGTAATTCCAGTCTAAATAAAAGGGAGATATAATTTTTATATGATTTTTTTTTAACAGAGAGGAAGTGGCTATCTTTTGATTTAAGAGAAAATAATTTAGCATTGTGATGGCTAATGATGCAGACCCCAAACAATTTAGGACAGAATCCTTCTAATATAAGATTCAAAATCTGCCACGGCTTCTCAGGGCTTTGGCCTTTCTCGGCTGTTCAGAACAGATGGACTTGTTGAGGGGTGAATGTGGCTATCAACAAGGTCATGCTCCCCTTCTGTCCTCAAGTGTGTTCTGTGTTAGGTAAAATAACCCATACTTTCCCTGGGACAAAGAAGGACTCCATAGGTCAGTCTCTTGGGGTCATGACAGCACCTGGGGGTAGCATTAATGTGGATGATGCAAACATCACATGGCTGGGTTTTGATCTATACATGATTCTGGGGCTACTTGGAAATCACTTTGGAAGATGAGATTTCTTAACACTAGCAACTCACAGATTACGGTCTGCTTTCTAGAGTCTGCTTATTTTCTTCCTCCATCCCTTAATTTCTCTTCTCCTCTTTAAACCCTTATTTAGGGCCTATTGTGTAACCCCCATTAGAGAGCTCCAGGAGCAGCATGTAAGGGAGAGCCAGAAACAAATTACCTTTATGTCAGTGAAGGTACTAGGAAAGACATGCTGGCGAAGGGAAGAAAACCCCAGAAAGGGCCTCAGTGATTCTGGGTGAGAGGAGGATGCAGGAAGACTTCCAAGAGGTGGTAACCACTGAGCTAAGCACTCAGAGTCACAAGGGTTTGCCTTGGAAATGTGCCAGCATAGGAGTCAAATGGGTGAGGCAGCAAACCAGTCCTTTGCTTGTGTGTATCCTTGTGGCTTGCTAGATCCCTGGAATCCTTCTCTTAGTCACTGCTTAAGACATTTCTTTAAAAAGTAATTGTAATTTGGAAAGGCCCCTTTCTTCACACCAGACGCTTCCTCGCTCTTTTTGGGAATGCTTTGTATAACTTAACTAGCTTGTTCCCAGGTCAAGCTGTTCTGGTTGCTTACCATTTAAGCAGAAAAGGTGGAAACACTAGGCTTTTTAAAATCTGCAGCCACCTGCAGGTGAAATTCCAGGTGGGCCACAGCAGTAGCACATGTTCTATTTCAGGAAGGAGGGTTGGATCTGCTCTTTCTGGTTGCTCATCTGTTAGGTGTTCAGTTCTAGGAGCTTTTAGGCTTCACACATTTATCTGTTTTTTGTTTTTTTTTTTTACTTTTTCTCTCATCTCTCAAAGAAAGATGGAACTATGGCCATGTTCTTTGCAGTCTTTGTTGGTCTAAGGATTCATCTTCATAGCTTCATTTTGTGCATTGGCTTTACTTCCAATAGTATTGGCCAGAGCAAGGGCAGACAAAGGGTACCACCCATGGCAATGGCAGGTGTTGCAAAATGCCTAAACTCTAAACTTTGCCTTGTCTCTCCTTCTGCCTTGCTGCTTATCTGCAATTCCATGGTTAGCTTTCACTGTTGGGGCAGGTTTTAATGGTTACTCCTTATGGGAGTCAACCTTCATGTCTCCTTGATTCTTAAGTAGACATCACTTCTTCGTGGGGTTAGCATTGAATCTTTGGCAAGGAAAGAGATAAGATGGAACAGGAAATCTACTGGGGGGACTGGCCTACAGTTCAGCCTGGTACTGCTCAGCATCTGCTTATCTGAGCAGACTGGCGTGATTTCTTCATCCCAGGAGTTACCTTATCGCATGTGTGAATGACTTCATTTATTACCAGTTGATTTTTCTCTTGAGGAAAGTCTCAGAGACTTGGAGACTCTGAGAATCCATGTGGTAAGTAAATGATGCTTTTGTTTAAATTTATGTCCTTTATTAGGACAATTGATGCTGTCATACTTCTCGGTAGCTTCGTACTCCTCTTTTTGTGTATATTCTATGTTCTACTATACATGCAACAGGTGCCTAATACAGGCTTTCTAAAGAAACCCACTTGCAGATTTCTAATAGACCCTGCTCTTTAAAGCACAAATAGAGATTGTATTGGCTCCTCAATACATGGCAGATTTTTAATGTGCTTTTTCTCTGTATGTATGCATGTGCACTCTGCCTGTACAGTACTTATGGAGGCGAGAAAGAGTGTGTCAGATTCTCTAGAAAAGGTTATAGATGTAAGTTGCTGGGAACTGAACCTGTGTATTCTGCAAGAGCAAACTTGTTGAATGATAATTTTGCTTCATAATAGCTTAATAACTACAAGAGGGTCACGAAAGCTGCTATACAGCATTTCTGGGTCAACCACCTCATCTCCAGTGATTCTCAGTTCTATAGCCACAGTCCACTGTCATAACTTCCGACACATGCTGTTAACTTGAGAGGAATTTGCCAGCTGTCTACGTTTTTGTTTTGCTTGTTTGCCATATAGATTGATAATGATTTATCCCTTGCTGATTTGTGTCACCAACTTGACAGTCAGCAAAAAAATTCTCCTTGCAGGACCACACAATTCCCTTATGAGAAACTGAATTTGAAAAAGAGCAACAACTTTGAAAAGACACACTAAAGTTTATATTAAATCACATCAGCAGATTTTGACATGGTACAAATTCCCAAATCTTGTTTAAAATTCAACAATAAGAAAATAATTGTTATTAACACAACCACTTTTAGACCCAGGTTTTATAATCATTTAATTATAAATCTGAAATTAAAAAACACCTATTTTTTCTTTGTTTACCAAGCCATGCATAACAAAAATGTCCATGAACCCTTGCTTTCTCAGTTAATCCAATAAGAAGCTGTTGTCAACTGACTAGTGATTCCTCTTTGATATCTGCTTATCTGGAAGTCCTAACAAATGTGGGTGTATGGAGGGCCTTACTTGCACAATGAGACAGCTGGGGAAGGCATAGCCTGAGCTTTCTCTGTGGATGGTGTTGCTCAGGCATTTTAGTAGTCTTTGCTGGTTGCCATTTCTACCCCAGACATACCATTGTCACTTGGGGAAGATGACAGTCCTCTGAGGTTCCTTTACATTGTTCCATTTGGTGACTGTGCATGGGTTTGTCTGTTATTGGAACCACCATGGGGGAGGACACAGAATCTGTTGGGTTTTTCTAGTTCTATTCACTCCGGAGAGAAAGGAGCTGTTAGGTGGTAGCCCAGAACAGTCCCACTCTTCTGGAACCTGGAGAGACTTCCTGCATCTTTTAGGGGTGGCAGGTACAAAGATCAAATATTTTTAACTTAAGATCTGTGACAGCAGCGGTTCTCAACCTTCCTAATGTTGGAACTCTTTACTACAGTTCCTCATACTCTGATGACCCTCAACCACAAAATTACTTCATCGCTACTTCAAAACTGTAATTTTGTTACTATTAGGAATTGTTGTGAATTTTCTGTCAATCCTAGGCAACCCCTGTGAAAGTGTGGCCTCTGAAGGGGTCACAACTCACAGGTTGAGAGCCACTGTGTTACAGTGTTCTGGATGGTGGAGGTGAGTGGAGACAAAAATACTCAAACAAAACCATCCTCCAGTAACATCCCTTCCCTTGAGCCATCCCTGGCTGAGTGATGGGAGGCACCACAGCAGCTGCGGCTATGGGGAGTCTCAGTAAGTTTCCATGATGGGTTCGGAGCATCATGTCTCCTCTCCAAAGCCACAGGCAGAGGTAAATCCACACAGTCAGCATGATTGCCTTGGTCTCTGCAAAGGGAGACAGCACTCTCCTCTTTCTGCTCCACGAGCTGTGGGGGCAGAGCTCCCATCACTGTTACACTTCAAAGTTGTGCTTAAATGGGCATAAACACACTTGGTTACGTTTTAAAGAGAAAGTGCTCTCTGAAAAAAAAAAAAAAATCACCTTCCCTCTTAACTCTTCTGACCAAAAGGACGTCTCTAAGAATGAGGATTTCAAATATCCTTCTGGGAGCTGAAACATCTAAGCCCCCAAAGGACCAGGGTTGCAATTATCAGTTGGCGTCTGTACATTGTCGGTGATGATTCTGAGGACATACGTAAGTCATAGCTCCTCCATATGCCTAAGTTTGACCACATGTAGCATACCTGCCACTGTAGGCACATGTCTGTCTGTACAGATGTCCCTGTTCAAAGTAGGCAGGCCTCTCTAAAATGCTTTTCTACTATCATTTAAACACTGCTTTTGTAGTAGCCTCTTAGTAAGGTAGTTTCTTTCAAAAGATAAAAAGCCATGTGCTTTCCTTTCTTTGTGACAGTTAAGACCACAGAAATAGACATGGATGACCATTGTGGTTGAGAGAACTACTTTGGTGGTATTATGAGCCGGCCTCTAAAAAACTCTGACAGTGCAAGTCTCTGAAGAAAGTCACTCCTCAAGGTGGCCTTAGCTGTCCTGAAGCAAAGAATTTCACCTTAGGACTTGCATAGTTTAGCATTAAAGAGATGGATCATAGGTCAATGGTACTAGATGCTCTTGTAGAGGACCCAGGTTTTGGTTCCTAGAATCCACATGGCTCACAACTGTCTGTAACTCCAGGTCTGGGACCTGATGCCTTCTTCTCACTTTCTCAGGTATCTGGCTTGTGCCTGGTATATGTACATCTATCCATCCATCCATGCATACATATATACATACATACTTGCAGGCAAACATTCATACACTTAAATAAAAAATGTAAAAATTACTTCTTTCTTCTGGGATTTAATTTGATAAACTAGCCATTCCCCTACATTTGAGTTTCTGTCAGCTTCCTGCTATTGCTAGGATGAAGACCAGGCACATTAATGTGCACACAAGTGCTTCACTATCTTCTTCTACCCTCAGTTCTTGCCAGTTATTCAAGCCAGTAGGCTCTACAACAATGTGAGGCTCTTTGCCCTATTGTATACCCAAATCTCTGCCCACACTCAGTTCTTCACTCCTGTGCCTCAGCCCACCTTCTCTCTCAGATCAGTGTCTATTCATTACTTAAAATCCATCTCAACTCACCCAGAGATGATGGTTCTTTCATCCCAAAGACCTCAGGCTTATTACTTAGGTTGGAGTCTTAGCAATCACAGTAGGTACTGCGGACATAGCATCACCAAAGCTGGCCATGATCACAGCACTTAACATTTATTATTTCATCTCTCTCAACATCTCAAATGAGTTGTATTTACATGTTAGTGAGGATTTTAAACTGCTGCGAGATTCATAGCTTGTCTATAGCCAGAAAATGTATTTAGTGCAACTTAGGAAACAAGTCACTCTTGAATGCTGTATTGTTCTGGAGTAGCAACTGTGTGTCATTGAATGTCGTGTTCTTCCAGCAAGTGGAGTGCCTGCCACTAAAGAACGCTGGAGGAGATACCTGTTGAATGAGTAGTGTCCTATGTCCGGCCTGGCTGTATTTATCTTTATGTTTTGGGGTGGAGCTCAGGTCCTAGAGGGTGTTCTGCTCTCAGTGAGGCTGTCAGGTGGGTGCTGGGTCCTGTTTGTTCACAGTGTGTCCAAGTCTTTCTCATGGCTGTCATCACGGTCCACGCAAGCTAGGAGCACCAGGAGAGCATATTCAAAGGAGCCATTTACCAACACTCTATTCCTCACTCTCCTTCCAGCTGGAGAGAACTATGGGAGAGGACTGCATTGACAGGATTACAGTACATACCTCTATGAGCTGTATTCAGTATCTTTGAGATCATGGGAGGCAGGCAGGAAAAAAACCAAACCAAACCGAACAGAACAGAACAAAACAAAACAACCCCCAAAACAGAAAGCAAGACCAGGATTCCGTGTGGCAGGCAGCTTGTTAGACAGCACTCTTTGGCTAGCTGCTGTGTCATTGACATTGGAATTGACATTGGAGCTTGATGGCCTTCCAGTGCTGTTTTCCCCCTTCAAAACAAACAAACAAACAAACAAAACAAAGACAAAAACCATTTAAAGGTTTGCCTTGAAAATGATCTCCATGAACCCACATAAAAAAAAAAAAAAAAATAAATAAATAAATAAATAAATAAATAAATAAAAAAAAAAAAAAAAAAAAAAAAAGAAGGAGCTGGTATCATGGGTTTATAATCCCAGTATGGGGGTGGGGGACAGGCAGAGCCTGGGGCTCACTGGTCTCCACAGCAAAGAATGCACAGGTGTACACAAACAGAGACAGAGAGAGACGGAGACAGAGAGACAGGAAGAAGAAACTAAAGGTTTCAAGCGTTTACTCATTTGCTGTTTCGTCACATTTAATTAAAGAATGTATCAAAGCATGTCACCTCTATCGAAGGTTCCTTCTGTGAGTATGGTATAAGGAAAAAAAGTAGCCTTATTGTGAGTGGATTAAAGTTACAGGACATAGGTGGCTTTTAGGAGTGATTTTGCCTTTCAAAAGCTTTGGATTCTCAACATGTTCTGCCTGGAGATTCCCCGTGAACTCTGAAACCCCCATGTGGAGGGTGTTAGCACTTAACCAACCGTCTCTCATGTATCTCCCCTAACCTCAGCCCTGCTTTTGAAATAAACCATCCCAACAGGAAATCATGGTGTGTATCTTTATGTCACCAACACCTTGCTCCTCCCAAACATTCAAAACTTCTAGACAATTATGGCAGAAGATGTCATGAGGTTATTTGTGAAGTCACATCAAAAGCCAGTGTATAAAAAAGGAGACCATCTCACCAGAGTAAGAGTCAGCCTGTGCTCCCCTCCCTGTGTCTCCCCTCCTGGGCTCCAAAGCTGCCTCTTCTTGTGTGAAATGCCAGTGCTCTGTATGGTGTTCTGTTTATAGTGGTTTGAACCTTTTTCTGCCCATGTCTGTCATTGCTGAAGTAACTCACCTCTCTCATATCGACTCTTACCCAGGAGCCGCACAGCAGACTCTTTGATGTAGGTCTTTTCTGCATGGCAGCCAAGACCACGTGTGGTTTTTCATTGCATGCTGCAACCTCACCCTTTGGGTTGTTGCCTCCAGGTTAACTAGATCCTCTCTCCCTGCACTGCCCATGCATGCGACATGCTTTCCCTGGTAGCTTTTTTCGAATGTCGTAAGCACTGGACGCATGCATGGAATTAAAGCAGCGAGCATTCCGACACACTGAAGAATTGGGATATGTGATTCCTCTTGGATATTCCTGTGAGCCTGCAAATTGTTGATATTCCCCAAAGTCACTTCTATGCCATGAGAACTCAAGACTAGAACATTGGGAAAGAGATAACTAAGTCTCATGTTAGCCTGGTGCCCACTATAAGGCTCATGGCCAGGGATTTAGAATCTAAGGTCCATGGCTAAGTAGCAGCTTACCTGATGGTCGGTTCTGTGCCTTCCCAACTTGGCATGAATGTGCTCAGAGTGCCCAGGAATCCCGCTACTTCTCGTGGCTTCCTGAACAATGTTTCCCACTTTGGTTTGCTTAGATCTGATAAATATATCAACTTAATAAAAACCACTGGTAAGATAAATTTCCCCAAGAAATACAATTATTTGCCTTGTACATAGCTTATTGTATCTAACAACACTAATTCAACTTTAAAATACATAAAAGGATAGTACTATAGAGGTTATTTATATTGACTGAAGCACATTGACACTACATTCAGCGTTATTGATTAATAACTGTCATCCTTTCTTCCCCGTTGCAACACACGTTTTACTATAGGGCCGGTGATGACTTTCTTTAAATGTGCTTTTAATTCTTTTTTATTGTTGTTATGAAATGTCTACTTTGTCATTCTGTCTTGTATTCTCTGGATGGGCTTTTGTAAAATCTAATCGCTAGGATCTTGCTGGATCTGTGGCTGGTGTTATTTCACAGGAGAAGGCATTTTAAGCCGCAGACACACTGGGCTGTGAACTGGGGAAAACAGAAAGTAGAGTGTCATCAGGCTCTGATAATCCCACAGTGGGAGGGGAAAGCCGCATAGTAGTAGCTTGCCGGTATACTTATACTAAATCTATGCAATTCGGCAGTTAAAATGAAACAAAGCTGAAGACCTCTTGCCTCTCCGCCCCTCCCCCCTTGAAGTTCAGTTTTCTTATATCTGGGGGTTTGGAAGAGTTAAGCCCCTTCTATCCTCTATTCTATTAGACACATGCTGTTCATGCCACTGAAGCGGGACTTTGCTTAGAATTTCAAACATGTTCTTTGGGTAACCACTGAAGAGGTCCTTTGAGTCTATTTTCCTTTCTGAAAGGAGCCTGGATGGAATTAGAGGACCACCCCGCTCAGTCAGGTGATGCTGACCCAGGAGTAGAAGCACTCATCTTAGCTGGGCGTGGTGGCTCACGCCTTTAATCCCAGCACTCGGGAGGCAGAGGCAGGCGGATTTCTGAGTTCGAGGCCAGCCTGGTCTACAAAGTGAGTTCCAGGACAGCCAGGGCTATACAGAGAAACCCTGTCTCGAAAAACCAAAACAAACAAACAACCACAAACAAACAAAAAAAGAAGCACTAATCTTTAGGAGAGCTTCTATCTAGGCCTCCTGGAAAGGAACCTGCGCTGGGGTCTCCTTGAGAGGCTCTTCAAAAAAGAAATATTCCCTTTGTTCCTGGAAACATGCAGCAGCACTTCCTGCTATAATGACAGGATGGCTGCAGAGAGACAGAGAGTGGGGGTGAGAGGATCCATTCACAGGGCAAAGGCACCCAGGGATCCTGAGAAATCAGACCTGGGGCTTCCTCAGACCAGGGCCACCACACTACTGTGCTTTCACAGGGATGCCAAAAACAACCCCAGGAGGGAACGCAGAGGCAGCAACAGCACTGCAAGGAGGAGCAGCAGGAAGAAGCTTGCTGCTTTTAGCTCAGAGTACCCCTCTCCAAAGCCCAGTGCACACCATCCTTCTAGATTGTGGTAAGAGCTCTCTCTATGGCCTGAAGAGATAAGATGAATTTTGATAAATAAAGGACTTCCAGTGTGAACCAGCAGCAAAGAGGAAAGAAAAAGAAATATGAAGGAAAAGAATTCTTCCCAGAGCAAAGACACTGATTCCACAAAGTAGATAAAAGAATATATACTTGGAATTATGCTTATATGAGTATAGGATTTAGTAAGGAATTCTCTTGGGTGAAGAGGACACTTTGATTCTGAATTTGTCCCACTGACTTTAGTTTTGTTGGTCTCGACTGCTCAGGTTGCCTTATGGCATTCTGAAGAAATCACTCCCCCTTCCTTGCAGTCAGCAGATTCATGACCGCTAATCAGCAACATCTCAGACTGTCCTTTTTGGCTGTGATGCTGCAGGCTCTGTGCAAAATTCCTAAATAGGAATACTTAACAAAACATCCATGCCTCTGCTGTCAGCCAAAGTCAGAGCTAACACAAGCTATTTTATTTCCTTGTGCAATAAAGGTATAATTGTTTTCTATGCTAGATGTCAATAAGACTGGTGCCAGGTCTCTCCCAATGTCTTAAGGAAAAAAAAAAAATCCCCAGTAACAAAACAACCTTAGGATACCAAAAACAAAGCTATCACCAGCCATTAGTGTCAAACAAAATTCATCCCAGGCTGGGTGTATGTGTTGCTGGTTATTGCTTTTTAGTCTTCAAGGAAAAGCAACAGATAAAAGAAAATGCTATTACCTGTGCCTGATGCTAGGACTCCTCAGCATTAAAGGGCTTTGTTGATGTCAATCGTGAGTGAACTGCTCTAGTATAGTTATGGTTGAGAGGCATCAGAATTGGAACTATGCTGTGTGTCAGTCAGTCAGTCAGTCAGTCAGTCAGTCAGCCAGCCAGTTAGCCAGTCAGCCAGTCAGCCAGTCAGCCAGTCAGCCAGTCAGCCAGTCAGCCAGTCAGCCAGTCAGCCAGTTAGCCAGTTAGCCAGTCAGCCAGTCAGCCAGTCAGTCAGTCAGTCAGTCAGCCAGCCAGCCAGTCAGTCAGTCAGCCAGCCAGTCAACCAGTCAACCAGTCAGTCAGTCAGTCAGTCAGTCAGTCAGCCAGTCAGCCAGTCAGCCAGTCAGCCAGTCAGCCAGACAGACAGACAGACAGCCAGTCAGTCAGCCAGCAAGTCAGTCAGTCAGTCAGTCAGTCAGTCAGTCAGTCAGTCAGTCAGCTCATTAGATGAGCTTCCAACGCTAAGTCCTTGCAGGTAAGATTAGAGTGAAGTGAAAGATGGTATCAAGGAGAGGGAAGAGGAAGTATGTAGCAAACCAGTGAATGACCACCATGTGTCGAAGTCTAACATGTGGAGAAGGCTCACTAAGAATTGTTTTGATCTCTGCCTACAATAACAGCTGGAAATCATAGTTATTTGAAAACTTACTATGTGACAAAATGCCAGCACACCTGGCCCTCCCAGGCTGCTTTTGGTGTGCAGACGGCTCATGCTTTCTCCTTCCAGGGCACTCTCCATTTCTATTCAAGTGTGATGCCCAGCTATCTTGAAACTCTTTTCGATTTCAGACTGTTTTCTTTATGAATGGTGATCCTGGATCATTGCTTAACAGTGTGCAGATGTAGCTGCCTATTGGTTATCACTGTTTAAATATGACTGCCTATGAACCTCTTAGTACATGTTTGAGATTTAGTGTCCTGAGAGAAGCCATGAGAGGAGAAAGCACAGCAAATCGATGAATCCTCTTGCCCCAGTCAAGGTACCTCTTGTCCAAGGAGCATGTTCTCAAGGGTTAGCACCATCCTCTAACCCACCCACCGTATGCCAGGCTCTGTGTATAAGTCCCCAGCTCTTTGTCTTGATCTGGGATTTTTTCCCTCTGCCTTTTGTTTCTACTAGTTGCCTTACCTAAGATATCCCATTCGGCAGATAGACCAAAGGTGGGGTTGGGGTTGGAGCAGAATATATGTCTGTGCTGAAGGGTCCTGGAAATGTATGTGCACGTGTCTTTTTTGTGCCCCCTACCCATACCTACATATGGCTTTTGAGCCATTCCCTTGAGGGGGCTCCCCACTTGTATCTGGAATGCACATCTGCATGAAGATGTCTTTAGTCTTAGTTAGATGATCTCTTTTATATCTCCCCTCTTCTAGACAGATGAGACTGCTAAAGGGGAGATGGCTAGAGCCCGTAGAGTTAGAGAAGTAGATGTCTAGAATGCATCCATTGTGACTTCACAGACAATTTAGTCAAAACTGCAGCAGGCAGCTCTTGTTTGGCAAGACTCTGTTTTTTTCTATGTAATGGCTTAGCTCTGATTTATTACATAAAAGTTGCTGGCAAATATGAACACTAATTCTACTCTGGTAACAACTGTGATTGAAATAATTGTAGTCTGTAGTCAAGCTAGAGAAAATAAGCATTAGTGGGTAGGTTGTCTTGGACATCATTCCAGGATTCCAACAGTGAAGAAATACATTTATGGGAGTCGAGCTAGAAGAGATTACTTAGGAAGGGTTTGGCTGGCTCATTCCTCTGCTTCTCTTCCGCATTAAGCCAACAGGACAAATAGAGCCAAAGACCTGGGAGGAAGAGCATCGAGCCTCCCGTGAGCCATTCATTAAAGTGACTCATGGCTTTCGCTGTCAAGAAATCTTGATTAATTATTTAGTATTTATGACACAGTATGGCTGTATGACTATCATTTCCCCATGCTCTTCTTTAATTTTATCCCAAATTAACATCTTGACATATAGAATCTCAGCATATGGTAGTGAGCTCTCCAATCAAGAGCTTACTGCAGGTCCTGTTGAGTATTTGAATCACATCGGTGTATTTTACAATGACTCACTAATGTAAACACTCGTGGAGAAATAGAGCATGAACATCACTAATGCTTTCAGTTTTGTTCTTTTGCATCATTGCCTTTGGGGGCATGTCCCATTGGCAGTTGCCACTGTCATCCCCACTGTTACAAGTATTATTGATTGAATAGACAGTCAGCCGATTTTCTCCTTATAGAAACCTTTAAATTTTCTCTCCTTCTCCCCAGTTTACAGACAAGAAGGTCAAGGCTTGGAGAGGTCATGCTACTTCTATAACACAATAGGTCATAGGTGACAGAGCTAGGATTTCAGGGTTTTGAGTCATCTTTCCAACTTCACACCAATTGCCCATTGCTGGTGAGGCTGACTTACAATGCCAGTGTTTTGCTTTTAAATGATTCGGGTTCATTTATGCATAAATGAAGGTAAATATAAACACAGATAAGATGCTCTTGTAGTTTGCTCTTATGTTACCAACCAAAACAAAGCTTTTGGAGGAAAGGGTTTGTTTCACCTTACAGATTATATTTCATCATGAAGGGAATCCAGGACAGGGGCTCAAACAGGAACCTGGAGGCAGGAACTGAAGTAGAGACCCACGGAGGAATGCAGCTTACTGGCTTGCTCCCCTTGGTTTGCTTATCAACCTTTCTTATATAGTTCAGGTCCACCTGCCAAGGGTTGACACTGCCTGTGATGGGCTGGGCTCTCCTATATAAATGAGTAATTTAGAAATGCCTCCATGACATACCCTTTGGCCAGTCCGATGGAGGCAGTCCCTCCATTAAGATTCTCCTCCCAGATACATCTATGTTTGTATTAAGTTGACAGAAACTACCCAGAATAGATACTGAATTCTTTTTTAGAGTGAATTTAAAAGGCTCTGTAAGAGAGTAGCAAGGCGTTTAATCACCTGAGTTTTGTGATAACAAGTTATCTGTGTGTTTCGTTGAGAAATCCAATGTGTAAGGAACTGACATGTTTTGTCTCTTTATCAGCAATCTGTGTCATTTTCTTTGTCTCCTAGAAGAATGCTTTATTCTTAGGACTAATTACTAAGGTAGACACCCTATGCCATACAAATGCTCTGAGATCCACTGCAGTCATTGTTCTTCAAAGCTCAAGATTACAGAGCACACAAGGACTCAACAGAGCAAGGAGGGTTCACATAGCTCCCCTCTAGCCATCCCTGTTCATCTCAGCACAGTCTGGATGATCTATGTGTTTATTGCTATTGAATCCCATTTTATCATTGAGCACAGGCATAATTAAAAGCTGTTGTCAGGAAGATGAATAAATTATCGACACAAATCATAGCAAAGGACTTCCCGACAAAGCCATTTAACAAGTGAGCTTAGATCCATACTGTAGAGTGTTTTCTATTTACATTAAAACAAGTGCATTGTCCTTTAAGAAAAGTGCAAAGCAGATGCAATGTCTTAAGAAAATGCTTCAAGATTAAATGAAGAGTTTATTTGATGCAATTATCATTGGCTTTGATCAAGTATTGATTACAGCCCATCTGTCAAAGAGAATGGTGTAGAAGACACCTTCCTTAAAGATGTTCTTGGATGAAGTCCTAATATCAGTAGATAGAAGAGACTTGATTCTGTGTGCTAAGAAAGAAATATAAACTATACTACTTACCAAATGTATGCCCCACCCTGATATTAGAAAGGTAAACCTTTTTATTTTAGATACAATACTTTTACTTTATGTGTCTGGATATGTTGCCTGAGTGTATGTCTGTGCCCCACATGTGTGCATGTGGTGCTGGCGAAGCCCAGAGAAAGGCTCAATCCTCTGGGACTGGAGTTACGGGCAGTTGTTAACTACCATGTAGGTTCTGAGAACTGAACCCCTGTCTCCCGAGACAGCAACAAGTGCAGTTAACTGCTAAGTCATCTCTCTAGCACGGAAAGATAAACTCTTAAGTATATAACTCTGAGCAGGTGCTTAAAGGGGGGTACTAAGAAAAGTAAAAATGACACAAAGACAGATAGAATTTGAGTTGTTCCAGGACCTGGGATGCTGTCCGGTGTAGAAGGTAACGGTCCACATAGAGATGTAAGATGTCTCAATAATTAATTAGCATCCAGTCACTCAAACTAGTTCTATTATTCTTATGAGTTCACATGATATTTTTGAATATCTGAAGATACGTGAATAATATCACTGATTATAGGTTGGGATGCATTGCAAAGACTTCTTTCTCTTTTAAAATTAATATAGTCTGGATAGTCAGGTACATTTTATCTTCATTAGTACACAGGTAGAGTGAAGCACTCATCTTGACCAAAATATCCAGACATCACCAAGCTAAGACTTCACATTAGTGAGTTTTATACTCTCCAGTGGCTATAGATGAGTTCTATAATCTATGTCTAAATGTTTTCATCTTTTTTTTTTACTTTGATTCATAAAAATGGCATACAAAGTTTATTAACCCTCCAGTCTATAGTTAGGAAGGAGCATTGAAGAGTTCAAATATCATCAGGTTTTATGAGATTTTGGACATAGTTTAGACAGGCCAGCTTCCTATAGATTCTCCCAAATATCCCCTCAAACACATGACGTCTTACCCTATGGCAGTCTGACCTCAGCAGTCCATCAGTCCCCCCGACCCCTTGTTTTCACATGAGCCTCTTGAAATGCTCTGCTGATACTGGATTCCATGTCTTTCACACTTTCCTGTCTAAGGAGACGTGACAGGCCTTCTGGAAAGGTAGCAATGATTTTACAATAAAGTTCTTGATCTTCATCCCAACTTAACCCCTTAGTTATGTGAACTTGGGTAGATATTGGACTCTCTGATTTTCTGCTTTTAAATCAAAGAATCTTAGCAAAATACATATTTTATCTAATCCTTTTATAAGGATCCTATTCATTAATATTATGTAAATGCTATACAGTTGAGTCAAAGAAGACTTGAGTATGAACTGAATGAGGCACTTTCTGATCTAGAGCTGTATAAATTCACCTGTGCGAGCCTGGAGAGAGAACACTGTGGTTTGGGGCACTGGTTACTTTTCCAGAGGGGTTCAATTTCTAGCACCCACAAGGCAGCTAATAACTATCTGTGATTCTAGTTTCAGGAGAGCTGAGCCCATCTTCAGGCCTTTACAGGCAAAGGGTGCACATGGTGCACAGATATATGTATGTAGGCAAGCTACCCATCTGCAAAATAAATGTGAATAAAAAAACTTAAAGCATATGTATGTTCCAACATCCATTAAAAAAATAAAGAAACTCATAGACGAAAGAAGATCTACAAAGATATACAAGTTGTCTGATGAGTCCAGGTTTTAGGACTTCAGAAAGCTGTCTGAAGTCTGAACACAGAGATAAGAGCACTTGAAGAAGTCACAGCACAAGCCAAGATTTAGAGTTAGCAATATTCAGGTCTCATTCCTGAAGGAACAAAGGCACCACACCAGCCTTAGGTAACAAAGACTTTCACCCAAAGCAAGTAGCAGAAAATAATTACATCGAAAACTCTTGAATGAAGCAGGTTTTGGAGTTTCTTCTCAGCTGGGCACCGAGTTGATACTTGAAACAGAAGGGTCCCTTAATGCTCCATGAATGACATCTTTTAATTAGATTAAAATAGCAACATTACAGAGGTAAGCCAGAGGAGTAGAATCTGCCATCATTAAGTTTATTGAATGGACTCATATCCACAGTGCTCTGAATCTGACCTCCGGTGGTCTATAATCCTGGTGGGGATTGAGAGGGCACCATTCAATTTTCAAAAGGACTAGTCTTCAAGAATGGGGAGAATTTGAATGATAGAAATTATTGTACAAAGGGCAACTTTGTTTCTTGACCAGTCCCTTCCCTATTATATTAACTGGAATGCTTGTTGTTGTATTTCAAAGCTGCTTAGCATTTCCTTATTGCCTGCAAACTACTGTCCCCTGCACCTCCCTCCCCCATCCAGTTCTCATCATTTCCCATATAATCTAGAACTGAGAATGTACTCAGTGGGTACTCTCTGATTGTTAATTAAATGCCTACTGCCAAAGCCTGTAAGGTGGTGTTGTAATTATGTCCCTGTATGTTTTTAATTCTTTCCCTCTTATCCATATCTGAAACTGAAAATATCTGTTCAAAGCCTTGGTCTTAGCAATTAGTTAAGTGGTATGCAGCTGGTTATCTGAGGACAGGCTCAAACACTTAGTCATCTCTGTTCAGGGTTGAATGGGAATCTTCTTGAGCAATGGCACCCATAGCTAGTGCACAGTTGCTAGAAAATTCTTCAGAAGTAGTAGTTCTCATAGTGGGGTCCCTGGACAAGAACATCAGTGGAATTTGGAAGATTGAGAGAAAAGCAAAACCCTATATCCCTAATCCAGATTAGTAAATCAGAAACTCTGGAGCTGAGGCCTAGCAAGCTTTGGCAAAGTTCTCCGGGTGTAAGCCAAAGTTTGAGAACCACAGTCTGAGAGAAATATCTTCATGGAGTTGGACAGTCAACAGCAGGAGGTAGAGAAACAAGAATTCAGGAATGTGAGGGTAAGTATGGATGCTTAGGAAAAGAGTCAGTGTGTCTCTCTGGGAGATGATACAGGATTAGAAAAGATGGGCATTGGGGGGAGGGCAGGAAAGCCTTGCCTTGAGTTTTGAAAAGTTTCAAAGCCAATTCCAGAAAGTTCTATCAAATCCTCATGCTCAAGGTCAGTTACAGGAGATATCATTGTTTAGTAGATGGAGGTGTCTCCTCCAGAGACAACTCTGTGTTAAACATGTACTTCCAAGAAGTTCATAGTCCAGCCAATGTCCTATATTGCACATGTTCCATCAGAAGGAACAGATCGTGGGGAATCCTTGGAAAGATCCTCAATCTTAGATTATTGTTCAACACACTAAGTGTTCCCAAGGCTTCAATGTCATAGCCAATCTGTATAGACATTAGGAACTTAGGAATGAAAAGTCTATGAGCTACCAAGACTTATATCCTCAACTTACCCAGTCACTCGTCAGGCAGGAATGAGTTAGGTTTGGCCTGATTGCTCCTATGAGAGTTAGAACTGGTGTCTTTCAGTCCTTAACCCTATTCCCTACCCCCAGTTGGCATTGTATGTTCACCTAAAACCTTCTCTGATGTGGGCCTGCCTCATCAGAATGGCAACCTAAATTTAAGAATGTGACTCAGAGTCATTTTCTTTTGTAGTTTTAAATAGAAGTTCCATTTCCCCACTGCCATCTGCGGATGTAGACAAGGAAACTCTGATGCTTCACACAAGTCAGAAGAGGCGCTTCCATTTCAGCTTGCTCCTGCAATGAGTATTAATCACTAAGAGAAAGTCTCATGGGGAGAAAAAATAAATCCTGATAAGCCAACCTTTTGGTTGTTGAGTTATGGATTCTCTCTCTCTCTTTTTTTTTTTAAAGATCAATGAACGCCATGGTTTGTTTCCTTTTGGGGAATGAAATAATGGGGCTTTGGCACCTCTACCCTGTGGTCTCTGATTGTGTGAGAGCATAAACTGTAAGCACTCAGAGGATTTATCTCAGAAGGGATCCTGACAAATAGTTCTGTTGGCAGCTGAGAAACCATGCAGGGTGTTGTTCCTGGCACTCCCATGGCCAGGAGAAGTTGATGAAATGGATGTAAAGTATATTCTCAGAGTGCTCTGGTCCCACCTGGGTCTGAGGCTCAGTTCAGCTTTTGTCTAAGAATTTTCCTCCTCTTGCCTCTCATCCCAAGCATACCCATAGCTCAGGGTGTGTTCCCGTTACTTTGTGCCTTAGCCAGAGGAGCAGCCATTCAAAACTGCCACATGACTTCTATTTTACTGTTTGAGTTCAAAGTATAGAGCTCAGTGAATGGTTAAGTGGGTGATAATTACGTCAGTTCTAAGATTGTAAATAATCAGTGGCAAGGTCTATTATATTTTCTCTATTATTTTATGTGAAGGGGGTTCAGGGGTGTTCAAGTATGGGTTTCAATATGGCACCTTTTAGATTAAAGCCTTTTCATTGTTGTACTTAAACACTGGACAATATGAGAAGGACCAGAACAAAAGATGTGACCAGGAAATCAAGGATGGATGAAGAAGAGTTGCTTACACTTTTTTGAATATCTCATCCCACTTAAGTTGAACAAAAATAACCTCAGTGACACTAAACTATCATCTCTCTACCATAGTCCAGAAAAAAAAATCTTCCAAGGAAATCTTCAAACAAACCAAAAACTCATGGAATGAATAGGGCCTGGAGCAGTCATGAGACCCCTCAGATGTCACCAATGTCTATATCAGTGACTATTGGCAAGGCAGTATTGAGCCTATTGCTTGGCCTTAGACAAGCAATCATAGATTTTCCTTGATGAATTTGGACCCAAGGTTTTCCTTTGGTTCCCTATGTACAACAAAATAGTGAATATATACTGTTAGTGCAGATGCCAACTTCCTGCTGTCACAATCCAGCACATGAGTGCAATGCTTGTCTGCAAATCTCTCACATGTTCATGCACTTATTCCCTTACATGCGTACACACACGCACACACACACACACACACACACACACACACACACACCACTTAATTTTCAGCACACTGTCCACTCAAGGTTCTCGAGATCTGTAGTAGCTCTTACCCTGTCAACCTTCAGGCATATCTGTACTCTTACTATTTACAAACCCCACTATAGCTTAAGAATCTTAGACCTGTCCCTTGTTGACTGCAGGCCCTTGTTTTCACTTAAATGCATGCTTGTGGTGGTGGTGTGTGTGTGTGTAGGGGGGTGCAAGCTAAGTACAAGGGTAGGCTGCTTTGTGTAAGCTTTTGTTCCTGCCTCTTTTCAGCACTAGACTAACCAGATTCCATTCTGTCTCTCCCTTCACTTTCCTGCCTTAGTGAGAACTCGGCAGTTGTCATTTCCTTTGTAAAAAGAACCGTGTTCTGTTGCTTTTGTTCAGTGTGCTTACTTTGTAAATGCAAGAATAGGTTATTCTTCCTTTGTGTGTGGAGGGTTAACACATATGGGGGGGGGGTTGGGACACGACAGACGGCATGTTTGATTTGTAATCCCTGTGAAGAATGGAGAAAGCCAGTGCATGTCACTTGACTGGAGGTTCCCATAGACTGCCCTACTGTGCCTCTGAGTAGGCCCTGCATTCCCAGGCTGCACTGACTCCTGCCTGTTGAACATCCAAGCATTATCCTTTGTAAGGTACAACTATACTAACTGGTATCCAAATGCAGTGATTTCTAAAGTGGCCTTGCTGCTCAGCAATCTTTCCTGATGTACCTCTCCGGCTCCCTCTCTCCTAGGGGGAGAGGTCCATGTTGCTTCCCATCTGAAGAAGGATTTGGGGATCTCTCCGTACTCCCTCCCTTTTGCTTCCCTCGCTGTCTTCTATTCCTGGCCCGGGTGCTTCCATTTGCTTGCAGACAGCAGTCTACTGGAATTTCTTCTATAGCTCTGAGGAGTCTGTAAGACTTTGCTGCTTCCCACCTAGTCCAAACTTTCCGACTACTCACGTACTGATTCTCTGGTCAGTTTGCAGTGGGAAATCTTATGGAAGCCACATACCAGTTTGTATAGTAGTACTCTTTGGAACTGCCTACTCTTGAACAAAGTAGAGTGCTAGGGGTGCGCATTTGGCTGCTCGGCACACACATGAAGCCCATTAACCTGCATGCCAACGACAACAACAAACAAAATTAACCCTTAGAGTACTGCTTTCATACATTAATTTGTGGTTTCTGAATCGTACTGTTGAACATTGCTTTCTTCTCCAGTGCAGAGTACCACACAGGAAGTCCATTCTTAGTTCAGCCAGGACAGTAACCAGGATCCTCTCCTCCAAGGCTTTCTTGAGCTGTTCCTGGGTTCTTTATGAATATACTAACAGTTTTTAGAAGATCCAGATGTGGGTGCTGGAAAATGGGCTCCACTTCTAATGGGCTGGAGGACATAGGGTCTGTTATTTTAGCCTTGATAAGAGTCCTTTTTAATTGATGATATCAGTTCTTTAAGGGTTAATATGAAATCAAGAAATTTGGTAATCCTTCCTGCTTGTCCTTCCTCCAAGGTGTCTGCATGATCCTCTTTAGAATCTTAGATCAACTCCTGAATGATGATGAAAAACAGTATACAAAATTGTCACCAACCCCCAAAGCAAAGAAAAGAACAAACACTGAATGGTTGAATGGAGAGCCCTTTGGCAATGCTTGCTTGATGGTCACAAGGGGTAGAAAGACCAAATGTTGTATTCAGCGAACATTCATTTTGTCCTCTACCCCACACACCGTTTCCTGGCATTGTGGAAGCTGTGGTGATATTTTCTTTGCCTTTTATTTACCTCTTGCTTTTTCTTCTTCCTGTCTAATAGCCCAATAGAATCCTGCCAGAATTTCTACAAAGATTTCACATTACAGATCGACATGGCTTTCAACGTGTTCTTCCTCCTCTACTTTGGCTTGCGGGTAAGTTTGGCAGCATCTTCCAGTAGTACCACAGTGGGGCATGAGAATCCTAAACTCATGGATAACCCTCCACCCATGACTGCTTTCCTAGGCAAGGTGAAGCCTGGGGTCTCCGTGGTGGACAACAGGCCTGTGTTCTAGTTTGGGGTCTGTGTACAAGCTCTACTCGGCTGAGAGCTTTCTGAAACATGGGTTTATTTTGGTTCAAGAAAGGGTTTGAAGCAATGGTACGCTGACTCATTGCTTCTGGGTCCTCTATTCAAACATGAATGTGTTTTTTTCTATTACAAAGTACACTGAAAAACACTTGAGCTCACAAATGTATATTTAGCAGTGTGGAGACTGCAATTATCAGGGTTAACCAGGAGTGAAGGCTGGTGGGATGTGAGGGTCAAGGAGGAATGAAGGCTGGTGGGATCAGGGAGTTTATACTACATTAGGCTTATGGAGATTTTTGTGCAAAATTTGAATTGTGCACATGAATGTGAGTGCACATATGTGTGCTTTATTCATAGTTAGATTTGTATCAGAAAGGCCAAGAAGCTGGGATGGCTAAAACCTCCTCTATGCAGCTGTTGGAAACCACAGAAAATCACATCGCCTGATCATTCCCTAAGGCTAATGTGGCATATAGCCATTTCCTACAAAAGGCTGTGAATTCTCCAAATCAAGATAGGGATTGATGTACAGGACAGCATGAGATTAGGTGAAGAGCAGAGTGTCGCCCCGCAGACCCCATAGAAACCCAACGTTTATCCTATGACAAAAGGACATACATTAAATGCTGACACCATGCTTCTCATTTTTGTTTTTCTGTCTTATTTTCTCTTCCCCTCCAGTTTATTGCAGCCAATGATAAGCTGTGGTTCTGGCTGGAAGTGAATTCAGTAGTGGATTTCTTCACAGTCCCTCCTGTGTTTGTGTCTGTGTACTTAAACAGAAGTTGGCTTGGTAAGTCAGCCTCTTTTGCCTTTTTACTGGCTCTTAAGCGGGATGGAGGAAGGATATAGAGGGTCCAGGGAGGATTCTTGTGCTGGTCTGTGGCTATGTATAGGTAGTTTTGCGTGTGGCCATGGATGGTGCTCTTGGGGTGTCAGATGGTGACAGCCCAGGAGAATCTGTGGAGGTAGAGCTTTAGACAGTATAGATTCATCATTGTTTAAGTCCTGTGGTCATCACTGTCACAGCTGGGACTTCTGCAGTTCACTCTTCTGTCACTTGTCATTCAGGAATTAAGAGTCAGGACTGTTTAAAGAAGCCCATGGGAACAAGACCCACCTTCAGAGTGGCAGGATCTGGTGCCCCAGAAGACCCACCTGCCACACTTAGGCTTTATTTATAGTTACAGTTTCTGGGATAAGCCGTGCAAGATGAAACATCTCAAGTGGAATCACGGGCTACTCCACTCCCTTGCTGGGAGAATGTTCCTTGGTGCTTGGCTTGGCAGGTCACTTCCTGAATTAAGACCAGCACAGTAAAACAATTCTTCATGAAAACTAACCAGCTCTGAGAAAGATTACATTGACAGCTCCCAGTTCCTCTTTGATGCTGTGTCTAAGTTGTAATTAACATGAAAACATGTTTTGCTTCCATTAGTTAACTGAGGATTGGAGAACTTACTGAGAATTTCCTCTGTCTTTACTTGTAGGCTTGTTTTTTTTTATTTTGGTTTGGTTTGGCCTTTTTTTTTTTTTTTTTTTTTTTTTTTTTGTCATGAGGGACAACTTCATATTTTTCATACCAAAAATATGCATGTCTAACCATTAAAAACTTTCAACTACCAACAAAGAAAGCAGCAGTAGGCCATCTCTTCTCCTTTGGTTCTCCATGAGTCCCCAGCCCCCACCCTGAGATGCCGACTATTAACACACCTTTCTGCAAACTCACCTCGCCCCATGCATAAGTAAATGGATGTGCACTTATGGCCACACATTAGAGGGGTACTGATGTTCCTATGAGAAATTGTTTCAAATACCCACATTCCACTGCAATTTAGCTCTTATAGTAACACATGGCAGACATCCCAACAGCACCATAATAAGGTAAATTTGATAGCCATTTTGGAAAATTTCCGTTCTCTGCTTGTTGTGTACTGGGCCTCGCTCTAGGTCCCTAATGGATCACCTGGATGCTTTGTTTGCTAGTCTGAATATTTTCATAAACACTGTCATCCATGTATTTGTGAAATTCCATTCCTATAGATATTTCCATATTACCAGAAAAGGCATTGCCAAGTAAAAGAGCATGAATAATTTATTTTGCAGACATTGTTAGATAATGTTCTAAAAATGTTGTGTGAAGATGTACTTGCATCCTGCAAAGCCCTGGGTTTTAAAACAACTGTCATATATTTAGAACATAAGCATCTCTAATATATAACATACAGTGGTCACCTACACACTCTTGGATGCCTATGTGTAAGTGCACCTGTGTGTGTGTGCATATCCTCAGTTAGATGCCACCTACCCCCAGATTTCTCATTCAAACCATATTTACTTATTGCTGAGGGGGAAAGTTTGCTTCTTGGTTCTGAGATGTGCTCGCTGAGAATGGTCAGTATGTCCAGATCATGAGAGCCACATGCAAATCCCTGTCCTGAGTAGGTCCATGGGCTGGCGCATCCCAGCCTTCTCAGCTGAGCTGATGATTGGCCTTGTGACCTGGGTCTCTTGTTCTCTACTCAGTCTGTGAAGTACATTGACAGAGTGCCACCTTATAATTCTGAGAAGGGCAGGAACGAAGGAACCATAGAAATCAATAAATGATGCAGCCTCGTGGGAAGCATCAATGTTGAAACTGAAAACAGAACAACGGCATGCCGGACTATAAAATTAATAATATTAACAACAACAATAATAGTAACAACAACAACCCAACCAAAACAATCAAAAGAACCTGTCCACTCCTGCAGGAAAAAACATTTAATAAGATGCCTTTGATTCTTAGTAACTGCCCTTGGATGGAGTCCCAAACCTTCCTGCCTATTAAAGAAGAGTCATTTTAGTCAAAAGCTAAGAGGTTCCTCTGTCTGATTTAATACATAGGTTATCACCCTGAGAAACAGGCATTGTACTCATGAGCCACCACAGAAACTAGTGAACGTTCTCAGGAAACAGTCCTACAAAGATGAAAAGGCCCATTAGGTGTGAACATTTGGGGCAGCCTTTCCCTTACCCTGGAAAATGGAGGTATACTGCCTTCACACTGGCTAGGCTTTGGGATAAGATACGAGAAGGAAGACTACTGAAGTGCTGCACAAAGTTTTGAGGGTGGGGGGCATGGTATTGCTGGCACCATGGTGATTGAAAACCTGAGTGAACGCCAGGGGCCTGGTCTGTATCTTGTACAATGCACAACGAAGGCCATGTTGCCATTCTCATTCTCAGCACAGCATTGCATATTATATAATAAAGCACATAGGTCACTTATATATGTCAGTTTAAGACACTCAGTCATACAGCCAACATAACAATGGTGAGTATTCAAACGTTTCAGTAATGGGTCCCCCATTCGATCTGTTACCTAAACCACCTCAATCTTCAGATCAAACCTGTGAGGTAGGAATTGTTAATTACTTCATGTTTCCAGACCAGGCACCTGAAGCTCAGAGAGGCTGACTCTCTTGTCCAAGTTCACACAGCCTGTCTGGACAATTTCCCCCAGTCTGACATGATTTCTGCACTCTTTTGCTGACCTTGAGCTTCTGACCTTCACCTTGGAAGATTGGGAGTTTTGAGGACCGATTTGGGAAAGGCTGCACTCACTCCACTGCTTGGTGTTGGCATCCCTCCATCCCTACTTATTCCTCTCGCAACGCTTTGCTTGGGGCCAGAAGAGGAGGAAGTGATCTTATTTAAGAGTGCATACTCGTATAGCTCTTCTCTCGCACTCCTCCTTTGCCACCTCCAGTTTCTAGAAATGCCACCAGGACCGGAGAAGCATACAGAGGTGGCACGGTGTCTCCCAAGTTTCAGGGCTCTTCGTCAGCTTGTAGATCTTGCAGAGGACTGAGGGCTTCCATGTGATCTCACTCAGCAGAGAGAAGTAGATCGGAACCCAGCTCAATTAGCTCTTCCTCAGCCACTGGCCCACGGGTCCCTTGATGCAAGATCACACTTACATGTCTCCAGTCCTGCTTTCTTAGTATTATCCCCTATAAAAGGTTAGTAACAAGGGCAGCTCCCTCACAGGGTGACAACTGGGCTCTTGTGTGGTAGTTACATACTAAGAATATAGTGCAAACTTTGCTAGCAGGGCAATAGCTTTCCCAGCCTCATTCTCTAACTTGTCCTCCATACTTTTAAAGTACCAAAGAATCATACAGAGCAGAATGGGGCCCCACGAAAGGCAGCAGGATGGGACAGCAGCTATGTCTGCAGATGGCAAGGCCCTGCTTGTTTTAATTCCCATTCCTACACATGCGCTCATTCCTTCACAAAATCCTCACCCCAACCACTAAAATAAGTGCGCCCTGAAATGAGAGGAGGATTTTATTCTGAGATATGAACAATACGCTCATCTGTCTGTTCTTTTAGAAACTCTACCCCCAGGCGCGGTCAGCCATGCCACCTTTGTGCGTGTAGATGTTTGTGTGGAAAGTCATCTCCCGTGGTTAGAGGAATGGAACAGGAGAAGCTTACTCACTGACCAGTTGCCTGATGTGCTTTTTATTATCTTCGTGCTAGAGTTGAAACCCTGGGCCTTGTCTATGCTGGACAAGTGCTTCCTTGCCGAGTCACAGTTATGGCCCTGCCTAACCAATTTTTATTGAGCATGTATTATGTGCTTAGCACTGGCTTATGAGTATCACATGAACAGCCTCCCTCTTTTTTAGCTGTGCCATGTTTTTAAACAGATTTTATCCATATTCTCTGACAGAATGAGGAACATGATTGGGGCCACCAATGAATGGAACTGTAAGTGGGAAACTATACCTGTGTCTTATCCATTCTAGATCCAACAGTAGACCTTAACACCTTCAACAAATTTCACCAGAAAACAGAACACTCTAGTATGAAATAGAAAAATGACCTAGTAGCCAGACATAGGGGAAAACAACAACTACAACACAGAAATTGAGGATATTGACTTAAAAATATATGACTTTGTATTCTTTGTGTGTGTGTGTGTGTGTGTGTGTGTGTGTGTGTGTGTGTGTGCACATTCCAGAAAACAAGAACAACAGGACAAAATAAGACAAAACTTAGTTCCTGTTTGAGACTGAGGTTCAATCTTATTTTGGAAGCAAGATAAACAGACAAGAAATGGCAGTAGGTAACATTGCCTACTATATAATTAAGTTCAGAATTACCAAACACAGCAGAAAGCATGGCGGGGGGGGGGAAAGGCCCTTGGTCTTGCGAAGATTATATGCCCCAGTACAGCAGAATGCCAGGGCCAGGAAGCAGGAGTGGGTGGGTTGGAAAGCATGGCGGGGGGGGGGGGGGATAGGAGACTTTCAGGATAGCATTTGAAATATAAATGAAAGAAATATCTAATAAAAAAGAGTGTTAGTGGTCATGGTTCTTCTTCAGGTCAATAGAAACTCAAACAAAAGCACATGGTGTTGCCAATTT
>NC_034597.1:15157840-15179059 GCF_900095145.1 Mus pahari | reverse complement strand
AAGTTCAGAATTACCAAACACAGCAGAAAGCATGGGGGGGGGTAGCAGTCAGAGGAGTGAGAGCAGCATATGCCTGTGTGTGCATACGTGTGTGTGTGTATGCATGCATACATGTGTGCGTACATTTGTGTGTGTGTGTGTGTGTGTGTGTGTGTGTGTGTGTGTGTGTGTGTGTGTGTGAGATACAGAAGATTCCGTGGAACACTGAGCCCCAGCTGAGGCTGGTAGTGCAGAGCAGAGCTTGTCATGGAAAAGGAAGCTAACTCTCTGAGGGGAGAGGGCTCCATTTCACAGAGCAGTTATATACCAATGGAAGATAGTTTTTCTTGGGCTCATATCAGCCTCACCATCATAAGGAATGGTTGTAGTTGTTTACAACTGACACAGAAACCTATCATCGCAATGTTGTGCCTCAACACAGCCTCTGTGCCTCATCTCCTAAGTTTTTGCCTGGGTCTGGCTAGGGTCAGATAAAGGTATCTTCAGGGCTGGGAAGATGGCTCCCTTAGTGAAAATGCTTTCTTCATAAGCATGGGGACCTGACTTCAGTCCCTATCACCCACATATAAGTCTGGGCATGTTAGAGTGTGCTTATAATTTCAGCAATGGGGATGCAGGGTAGATGCCTGGGCCTCAGTGGGCAGTCAGCCTTGCCTGTTTGGCCAGTTTCAAGCCAATGAAAGACTCTATTTTTAAAAACACGGCAATAGCAACTGCAGAATGATCCCAGAGGTTGTTCTCTGTCCTCCACACATGGTTATACACAAATGCATACATACACATTTACACACACACACACACACACACACACACACACACACACACACACACGGGTGGAGAAGGAGGAAGAGGTAGAAAAAGAGGGGGGAGGGAGGGAGGGAGATCTGGCTCTTTTCCTGAGGCTCTGTAACACTCTAGGCAAAGAGCCACGGCTTTGCTGTTTCCCGTACCTATAACCCTCCTAGCCCTTGACTCATAGCTCCTTCGCCCCACCAGATTCAGCAAGGTTGAGTCCAGGTAGGAACTAAAGCAGAGGCCAAGCATGAAGGAGTGCTGCTGACCAGCACATTCCTCCTTGCTTGTTCAGCCTGCTTTCCCATACAACCAAAGGATGGGCCTCCTATGTGTGTGTGTGTGTGTGTGTGTGTGTGTGTGTGTGTGTGTGTGTGTGTGTAAAAGCTGACATACTTCCCTATAGGCCAATCTTATGAAGCCATGTTTTCATGTTTTTTTCTCAACTGAGAGTTTCTCTTCCCAAATGATTCTAGCTCTTGTTAAGGTAACAAAAATAAAATAAAATAAAATAAAAATAAAAAAATGCAGGTAAGACAGGTGTCATTATAGATTTGAAACTAGATAAAATTAAGACTCAGTTCTTCAGCAACGTTACCTACATGTCAATAACTTAATAGTCCCTTTAAATGGTGGTTCCTATGCTCTAAATTGTATACATAAAGCATTTCATCATTCTAGAAAGTTCTATCTGCTCACGATGCTAGTGTGTATCCATGACGTGTTAGCACCATGGCCTTTCACCTCTGTATGGAGGACACTTTTACATACAAAGGAACTTAACAGAAGTTTGAATTGATTTTTAAGAAATTGAATGAAAAAAATGAAATAAAAAGGAAAGGAAAGGGCATGACTGCTCCTAGCATGGCAGAGGAGAAAGTTTATTATAACTATGTGGGAGAGCATAGTCAGATTCAGACACGTCTGGGAGAGTCCAGAGTAGACATGACTCTGTGCTGTGTGGGGAGAGGAGGAGGGGAAGGGAGTCAGGAAAGGGGGAACTTGATACAGCAGTCAGGGGCCAAAGGGACAAAAGGGACAGGTAACCAAAATGCCTGGATTATATGGGGAAGAGTTCAGGGTAGTGGGTGGGATACCCCAACCATACCCTGTAACAGGTTGGGACTGAGGGATGTTGGGAGAACCTGGAGGCAAGGGTCTGCTTTGACATGTTGATAAGCATCTCAGCCATTTGCCCCAGGTTCAAAAAGTCTATCTTTTAAAGAATTAGATAGTTCTCCTGTGATCACCAGGGGGGGCTCAGTGGGTGGAGATGCTTAACAGCAAGCCAGGACTCATTGGTAGAAAGAGCAAGCGACTTACACAAGTTGTCCTCTGGTCTTTGCACATGGAGGAAGGCAAGTGTCCAAGCACACAGACACACACACACACACACACACACACACACAATTTAAAAGTAATATTAAAAACAATAATTTCTTAAAAAGAAACAAAACTGTTCTAGTCAGGTGTTAGAGGTACAAGTCTTTCATTCCAGAACTCAGGAGACAGAGGCAGGCAGATCTCTGAGACAGCTGAGACAGCCTGGTCTACAGAGTGAGTTCCAAGATGGCCAGGGCCATATAAATAAACCCTGTCTTGAAAAACCAACCAAACAACCAAACACAAAAATAAGACAAAACAGCAAGGACAAAAACCTTCCATGAATAGATGGTTGAGAAGGCATTTGCTAAAAATGACTGTTGAGAAAGAATCATTGCCCCTCAATGGTCAAATCAAATCAAGTACATTTAAAGCCTTGACATCCTAAGTGTAAATATTACATATTTTATTATATGTTATAATATATTACATATAACACACATATAATATTTATATAATATACACATTAATATTTTACATATGTGAAGCATTGGGTCTGACTCAGAGCCTCTGCTTGTAAGCCTTCCTGCTATGGGTAAAACGGCCCTTTAGGTAAGCGAAGGAAAAAGAAAGCTCTCTGGTTCCCTCTACAGGATGGCTCTGGAATTTCTGTATTGAGAGTAAGCAGTGGGTTGGAGAATACTCTAGCTTCAGTTCATGAGAACCCTTCATTAGTAGAGGTAGGCTTACCTTAAACTCACTCTTTGATCTGCCATCTATGACCGTAAGGCCCCTCCTTTACCTCCATCAAGAAGTTCCAGCACTGGAAGGGCAGTCCCCAGAGCCCTTGAGATCACCTGCACCACCTACCAAGGTGGCCTAAGTTCCAGTTTTAGTATCTTCAGTTTCTAAGCCCAAGCTTTCTAAGCTCCCTCACTTTTGCTTGTAACTTTATTTAAAAATAAAGTGGAGGAGTCGGTCCTTGAGGCTCACATCGGTAATCCCAGCAGTAGGAAGCCTAGTGTAATGGCACATGCCTTTAATCCCAGCACTTGGGAGACAGTGGCAGGCAGACCTCTGTGAATTTGGGGCCATCCTGGTCGATATAGTGAGTTCCAGGGCAGCCAGAGCTACATAGTGAGACTCTGCCTCAAAAAATAAAACCAGACAAAAACAAACAAACAAAAGTTCAAAACAAAACCAAAAGACAAAATAAAACAACCAACAGGAATAATAAATAAGGAAAAGGAACAAGTATGGCTTCTCTTCTTGGTATAAGTGTGCCTGTCTTTAGGGAAGAAAGAAGAAGAAAGAGGAAGAAAGAGGAATGTACAATCTAAAAGAAAAGTTGCTTCTATGACCAAAATAAAGCTGGGTGTGTTCATATTGTATATATGCATATGTATGTTTATAATTATGCCTATAATTAATAGGATTAAGTGGTCTGCCAAACAACTCTGAGATGCATGTCATTTCAGGTCCACTTAAGGAAACCAAGACCTGTAGATGTTAAGTTACTAATTGCTGAGAGGCACCAAGTCAAGTGGTAAAGCCAGCCTCTAAACTCAGGTATCCCACCTCAAAGTCCAGGTTCCTCTGTGGGACACTATGCTGCTGCTCAAGTGATAATCGTACCCAACTGTTATAGTTACTCACCAAAGGAGCACCGTCCAACCCAACTGACTGTGAGATGCAGCCTCCCCTTTCTCAGTGACCTGACAAAACCAGAGGGACCTTCTGACAGTGTTCCACATGGTCCCAGTTGAGAAAAAATAAGGAAGAAAAATTGAAAACGCAGTCACTATTTAAAGCCTAAATTAATTCTTGTCCTATGACTAAGCTGGCTTTTCAGAGATCCTTCTCTTTGCAGTTGGCCTTGTAGAGTAAGAAGGTTCATTTTAAATACATTTCCAAATTCTTAATAAAAAATAGTTAATGTCATTACTGTTGGTCTGATTTGCAATGGCATTAGAGATGTGTGCTATTTTGATCTAAATATTAGTCTTCCCCAAACCCACGTGTAGAAACTTCACCCTAGACCTGCAGTGTTAGAAGGAGTAGCTTCTAGATGGTAATTAGGTCATGACAATGGGGCACCCAGAATGGTATTACTGCATGGGTTGGTACCTTAACCCAAGGACACTTCAGCCTCCAGAATTGTGAGCAATACATCTATGTTGTTATAAATTATTCAGTCAAAGGTATTTTGATGTAGATTCTTGAAGGGACCAAGACATAGGGCCACACCCTTTGTTTGAATTTTGTGTGTGTGTGTATGTGTGTGTGTGTATGTGTGTATACGAGAGAGAGAGAGAGAGAGAGAGAGAGAGAGAGAGAGAGAGAGAGAGAGAATTCATTGATACTGTGAACATTAGTAATAGCATTGAGACTGAAGTATGATTAAAGTTGCTAAAGTGTGGTGAGATAAATAAGTCCTTTGCTAAGCTCTGTCCCCATGGTTGGACTTTGAATGAAGGCAGCCCCAGCAAGGCAGACGGGTGAAACTTTGGATGAATTTCAGGAAGCAGATTGCTGTTCTGGTAGCTGCTGTACTTGCTAAATCTGCTCCTGGAGAAATTACACCTCTTGAAGAGATTTCCAGTTGTGTCCCCTTGATATTGCTTTGTCAGGGATGTGCTTTAAATAAGATGCCCTCCGTCAGGAGCAGGGATTCTAAATCCTCATTGACTTGCATGGCTGTTATATGCCAAATTGGAAATAACTTCCTGAAATGAATGTCTTCAAGGAATGAATTCAGCAGGAGGTTTCCACGGATGCCAGTATCTCTTCAGATGGTTCCGCTTGACCGGGGTGTTATTAGAACAACCTCCTTGGGCAAACTAAATCTCTGGGACTGGACATATTTACCTTTGCAGCATCTAAAAGCATAGCCACAACAAAACCCTCAATTCTTCTCTGAGATCTAAGCCTGATGGTCTGGCCCGGGTAGTGAATTGGGAACTGAGAACTGAATGCTAGTGAGAAGCTCAGGGGCAGAATAACTCTTATTCTGCTGGTCCCATGTGTGCCCGTGACTTAACCACGGGAAGGTGTGCATATTACCTTGTGAGACACCAATGCTATATTCAAAGGTACCCAGTGTGATACGGTTCCAGCAATGTGAAGGAAAGCTAGTATCCCAGTGCTGAGTGGGTTGCAGGGCTCTAAAGACAAAGGTTTATTTCCTTAGGGCGTTAGAACCGAAGCTATCCCCAACAGGCCTGGGGACCTGGCGACTTAGGAAGTGAAAACTGTCAACCTAAACCTTCACACCTTGCTTTCCTAAAAAGAGAGTGAAGGATGCTTTTACAATCTGTTTCTTATGCAGGCCCCAAGGACCTTAGCAGGATTTTAGAATATCCTGGAGGACACAGATACCTCCTACTGCTGAGGCTAGACTGTATGTATTTCAGCTTGACTATATACCAGTAAGAGCCACTAGAATGGTTTCAGATTCCCTAAAGAAGTCCAGTATGCAGCCAGCCTTGAGGAATCTCTCACTTGATGCTTTTTAAAATGAGAGGCACATACCAAACCTTAGGAAAAAATATATGTACACACACACACACACACACACACACACACACACACATACACACCCCTTCTAAAATCTCTTGTTAGACCCTCTAGAGACAAATAAGGAGAATTTCTATAGAACACGGATGGATATATTAGAGTACTGTTTCTCAAACTTCAGTGCCTCTCAGAACCACCCAGAGGTCTGCTTCAACCCCAGGTTTAGGACCAGTGCATCTGAGGCAGTGTGTGTGTGAGGGTGGAGGTAGAGGGGTTTCCTACTGGGTTCCACTGATGAGGGTCTGGGAACTTTGCTCTAAGGTCTGTGGATCCATCCTACTAGGAGGGCGAACTTGAATTCTAGCAGTGTCTACTATGCCAACTATTAAGATTCTCTTACTTCCAGAAACCTTGCTGTTTTAGGCTTCCAGATGTCAGGTTTTACAGAAATTCTGTACTTTGGGGGTTAAAGCTAAAACATTCACATATTGAGATATATCTAGTATATTGTATCCCACGTTATAACTTCAACTGGAACAGTTAAGCCCTTTTAGAAAGTCTTTTGATTCCTTCTGTGCAGTTCCCTTTAAAGGTCCTCCAAGTCCTAGGTTGCCGCAAGAGGGGATCCCTGGCTCTTACTTCTTTCCAGGTTTGGTTGACGCTCTTCCTTCCCAACCTCCTGAGATTGGGTTGGGGCCAGCTCATGGCATGTTGGAGATTATGGAGAGAAGACTGCTAAGGGAGGTTCCAGACTCACTTCTTTTCCATTCTCTGGGGTCTGACCTGTCTCCTCTGTCAAGCATAGAGCCCCTTAGGCTGCCAGTCTCGGGAAGAGGTCTTTTATGGCCCAGTCCCACCTTACTCCTAGGATAACTCATTTTAACTAGCTTTATTCTTTCCCCTTCATCTTCCCTGGAGATACCTAGGCCTGGAGACAGAACTGCATGGTGGATGATAAGACATCTCCTTTTCCCTAAGATGTATTTGTTATTGATAAAGTCCAATACTGAGATAAGTGACTCTTTGATTACATATCAGAATCACAGAGTTCAACTTCTCTCTCTCTGGTCAAATAGCAGTATATCAGTCTGTCTTACATAGGGTAAAGTTAACTTTATTTTTCCTAGTATGCAGAAAAACATATTTCCCTGGCCAGATTGGATAACAGCAAATGAAAAATACTCTTTCTTATCCTCCTCTTCTTCTCTTGACCCTCCTCACCCTCCACCCCATACTCCCCATTCCCCCTCTTTCCTCTCCCTCTCCCCCTCTTTCTTCTCTTTTCATACTAGGCATCGAACCTAGGGTCCTGTTCATGCTTGTTTGGCCAATAAGGTAGATCCTCGATTCCCTTTTTACTTTTTGTTTTGAGACAGGATGTCACTAAGTTGTCCAGGCTGTCTATGACCTCACTCAGCTCAGTCTTTGAATGGGCTCCTCCTGCTTCTGCTCCTAGGGCAACTGGGATTGCAGCCATGCACATGACCAAGCTCTGATGAACCCTTCTTTTTTGTCAAAGCTCCAGTCTTTGTCCTACACTCTCTACAGTCCCCTTTCGCCTTTATTAATTGCATTTCTGTAGATGTCTTGTCTCAGATTCCACCTATCTGGTTAGTAGTTACCAGTCACTAAGCTCCCACTTGGCTTGCCCACATATTCCTTCTCTGTGACTTCCATAGTTCCCCATTACTCACTGTGTACTTGAATTTAACCAGATTCTGGCCTCATTCAAAACTGTCAGTCTTCTCATTGTAGGTTGTCTTTGATGGGGCTGCACATCTACAAGTAATGTATGCATGTCCAGGACCACAACTGACCCACTGCCGTGTGTGTGTGTGTGTGTGTGTGTGTGTGTGTGTGTGTGTTCTCTCTCTCTGTGTGTGTCTGTCTCTGTGTGTGTCTGTGATTATGAGAGAGGGATAGGAAGGGAAAGAGGAGAGAAGAAAAGAGAATGAACGTGGAGTTGATCTCTAGTTTTACTACTTAGGAACCATCCACCTGGCTTATCAAGTCAATTGGACCTAGGCTCACTGACTGGGCTCATTTGACTGGCTAGCAATTCCCAGAGATTCCCATGTCTCAGCCTCCTTGGTGCTAGGATTTGCAAGTGTGAGACACTGTGTCCAGCTTTTTTATGTGGGTAGTGGGAATTAAACTTAGGCCCTCATGTTGGTGTGGCGAGCACTTTCTGAAGTGAGCAACCTTCCCGGCCCTTCACTGTTTATTTTTGGAAATAAGATTTTATTGGAACACAACCACACGCGTTC
The DNA here is from genome assembly GCF_900095145.1 of Mus pahari. Lineage (NCBI taxonomy): Eukaryota > Metazoa > Chordata > Mammalia > Rodentia > Muridae > Mus > Mus pahari. Next base: position 15,171,161 of record NC_034597.1, on the reverse strand, counting down.
ATTTACATATTGTTGGTAATATGGAGACCTGGGGTCACAAAGCATAAAATGCCATTTACTTCTTTGCTCTTTACAGAAAGCCTATTGATAGCAGACGCATTATATATTCCTTTGTGTTCCTCTAAATGCCTGGCACAGTGTTTTGCTTATAATAGCTACAAATCAGTTTTGATAAATGCAACATGAACTTTCCTCTGAGATCATTGGAACTGTAATAGTGATAAAATAAAAATGTGTTTTGGCCTCTTTTATTATACCACTGTGCATTATGTGGTAGTATCAGCATAAGATTCTTATGTATCTGTCTCCTTTACTGTTCTACAAGCTCTAATGATAGGTGGGGGGCCTGGAGGAGGCCACCTGTCTTACTCACTAAGACATTGGCACAGCAAGAATGTGAACTGAGGTCTTCGCAGTCTCAGGGCCTAAATTTTGAATTATTACTAGAAATGTACCAATCAGTTCTAGCCCCCATAATAGATGAGGAACAGAAATCTTGAAAAATCCATTTCAATGAGATCTGACACAGAAACCAAACAAGCAGAATAAAGGCTAAGACATGAATACAGCAGGGGATCTCAGAGGGAATGCCTCAGCCTTGTTTCTTGGGTGTTTCACCTAACTCACGCTAGTGTAAATCCTCCTTTTAAAATCCTGCATAGCTGTACCATTAACATCAACATCCATTCAGATGTTCAGTCACTTGACAAACTTTAAAGCAGGTAGAATTATAAAGTGTTAGTTGCTGTTAGTTGCTACCATTCTTTCTCCATTTCCTTCTCTGTTTTAAAGTCTGGTGTGTGTGTGTGTGTGTGTGTGTGTGTGTGTGTGTGTGTGTGTTCATGCGCATGCTTGTTAGTGAGCACCCATGCATGCAGATGACTATAGATGCCCTGGAGCTGGAGTTACAAGCAGATGTGAGCTGCAGGATGTAGTTGCTGGGAACTGAGCTCTGATCTTCTGTAAGCACAGCGACAGCATTTAACCCTGGAGCCATTCCTTCAGTTCCCATCTAAGCCCCTCCTTCTTTTTCTTCCTCCTTGTCAGTTATCCTCGGCACTTTCCTTTGGGAACTGGGTAGGCCGAATCATCACTTATCTGCTCAAGACAGGTGACATCCTGGTGTCCTATATATAGGACTTGTCTTCCTTCTTACCGTATCTGCTGTCCAGAATCTATTACCAAACCTGTAATGTGGAACCTGCTGGCAGTGCCAATCACTGCACATCATATCACCTCACATATAATTAAACCAACAAGTATTTGTACTAGGGTGAGTAAACATTTTTGATGAATTTGGAGACAGGGTCAAACCCTTTTTCCACCCCGCAGATGTTACAAGAAAAGGACTCATTGTCTGAGAACCTCTTATTCCTGGTTTAACAAAATAGCTTTGTGTTTGTTTTATCTAATTGCAGTCCTCCTTATCCAAGGACTGGCACTTCTCAACTGGCAGGAAGAATAAAAGCTTGGCTCCACCAGCCTCCTAGAAGTCTTATTATTTTTATTTTTATTTTTTTATTTTTTAACTTATTTTATTAGATATTTTCTTCATTTACATTTCAAATGCTATCCCGAATGTCCCCTATACCCTCCCACTCCCACTTCTTGGCCCTGGTGTTCCTCTGTATGGGGCATATAAAGTTTGCATGACCAAGGGGCATCTCTTCCCAACCATGGCTGACTAAGCCATCTTCTGCTATATATGCAGCTAGAGACACGAGCTCTGGGGGTACTGATTAGTTCATATTGTTGTTTACCTATAGGGTTGCAGACCCCTTCAGTTCCTTGGGTAATTTCTCTAGCTCCTTCATTGGGGTCTCTGTGTTCTATCCTATAGATGACTGTGGGCATCTACTTCTATATTTGCCAGGCACTGGCATAGCCTCACAGAGATAGCTATATCAGTGTCCTTTCAGCAAGATCTTGCTGGCATATGCAATAGTGTCTGCATTTGGAGGCTGATTATGGGATGGACCCCCGGGTGGGGCAGTCTCTGGATAGTCCATCCTTTTGTCTTAGCTCCAAACTTTGTCTCTGCCACTTCTTTCATGGGTATTTTATTCCCTATTTTGGGGAGGAATGAAGTATCCACGTGTTGGTCTTCCTTCTTCTTGATTTTCTTGTTTTGGAGATTGTATCTTGGATATTCTAGGTTTCTGGGCTGGAAGCATTAGTCCTCTGGTGCACTGACCGGGGAGACCCCTCTTCCTGCAGCCCAGGCTGTTCCCAGTCCCACTTCAGCTCTGTGGCATGGTCCACACCTCCGCATCTGTTAAGCTATTCTGCCATCTAGTGAGAGAAAGCGGGAATGTCGTCCTCAGAAGTCTGTCCTTTGAATCCTGACTGACGAACCTCAGATGAAAATTTAAGTTTTAGAGGGCAACTCAGGAGTCACCAGCCTACAAGAATCCCCGCCCCCCCAAAAAAGAATAGAGTAAAAGACAGATAGCATGTGCATAGCTGGGGTTCTGAAAGTTGGCCCTTGTGCTCCTGCTGAGCACAGACTGGCACCCCAACCACCCACCCCCATCTCCGTCTAAACTGACCCCCAGGGCAGGGCAAGGGCAAGTATTTTAGACTGATTCCAGATTAAAGATCACACTTGATTTTACTAAAATAGATCGCTCTTGTCCAGGTTTGTTCAGGTTTAAGTTCTTCCTTCTGTCTCTGGATAGAAATGATTTGGAGCCTGAAAGAAATATGTGGTGAGCTAGGATGTACTAGGAGGGAGCTGTATTCTTGTAGGTGTTATTATTTCAGGCATTCTTGCTGGGAGCTGTGTTAGTATGGTATTGTTATTGAGTACCATTTGGCTAGGTCCCAAAGGTCTCCTTTGTGGAAGATAATGGTACTTTCATGATAAGCTAACGGCTGCATAATACAAGGCAAAAAAAAAAAAAAAAAGTTGTGAATATTCTTACCCTGTTGTAACCTGAGTTGATAACAGGAGAAAGAAAACCTGTTTCTGCTGCTTTACTCATTGTCTCTCTCTTTCTGTCAAACACAGAGAGAAATACACACATACACACACACACACACATATGCATATGCACACACACATTTAGATGCTAGAGACCCTGGGACCTTGGGTTCAGTCCACTTTTCTTTGAAATGGTCTCTTATGAAATGAGGAGTGAGCTGGGTGTCTCTCCATCTCCTGGCTCCCTCCCCCACATCCATCTCCTGGCTTCCCCCCCCCATCCATCTCCTGCCTCCCCCCCACATCCATCTCCTGGCTCCCCCACACACACATCCATCTCCTGGCTTCCCCCCCCCCATCCATCTCCTGGCTCCTCCCCCACATCCATCTCCTGGCTCCCCCCCCATCCATCTCCTGGCCCCCCCCCCATCCATCTCCTGCCCCCCCCCCCACATCCATCTCCTGGCTCCCCCCCCACATCCATCTCCTGGCTCCCCCCCCATCCATCTCCTGGCCCCCCCCCCATCCATCTCCTGCCCCCCCCCCCACATCCATCTCCTGACTCCTCCTCCCCCAGTCGCCAGCTTTTTTTTAAAAGAGTGTTCTGGAGATTTAACCTGGGTCTCCCTGCTTGTAAGTCAAACTCTTTCCCCCCACTGAGCCATCTCCTAGACCTGACTGTTACCCACTCCCGCTGCCTGACCCCTACATTTTTATTGGTTTCTTTGACTACCTACCTGGTATAAAGTGGGGAAAAAGAATATATTTAAGATGAAAATAAAGAAGTGGCAACAAAAAGGGTCAGAGCCATAACCCAAGAAGAACCTTCTAGATTCGTCTCTGTTATATGGAAAGTGCATGGCTTTCCAGGGAAATGGACTAGAGTAGTTGGCTTCCATCTTCCAGGAATCTCAGCAGGAATCCTGATCTAGGCATGGTTGTCCTGAGAACATGGTAGGGATGGCTATAAAACCAAGAACATGCCAGAACAAGGAAAACAAATGCCTCATGTGTACAAATGTACTTCAGTAAGACAACTTTCCTAAGATCTAGAAAGCAAAGGAAAACAAGTGTTTCCAGAAAGACATGGGTGGGGAAAGATTCCTGAGAGCAGGTTTTGAGGATCCTTATATTCCAGAATACACACACGTGTGTGTGTGTGTGTGTGTGTGTGTGTGTGTGTGTGTGATCAGTCACATCTGCATGGGAGAAAGAGGCAGAGAATACTGTTCATATATTTGTGAATGTATTTTAAAATAGCCATCTCCGTTGAAATAGCAGCTCAGAAGTGTGAGCAGAAGGGACGTCTTCATGATGGCTGGCTCTAACAGACTGATTACAGAAGTCAGTGGTATCTTGTCCCCGACGCCAGGTGTTCAGCCTGGCCACCATGCATGCCAAAGACCTTGAGCGACCTTGGATTAAAGCCCCAAGGTTCATTTTTGTCCGTCATCAGCACTGATCTGTGGGATGCACTGGCGTGGTCTGCCTTGCCTTGGGCAGGGTTCTCTGTGTTTTAGTCACACAGCTGGGTGGCATACTGGGACATCTAGAAGGTACAGAATGAGAGCCATTGAGTGAGCGAGGGAGTGGTAAGATAATCAGAGAGCCCATCCCCCATCCTACAGGACTTCGATCAGCCAAAGTTTCCTGTGACTTCCCAGGCAGCAAACATCTTTGACTCTGAAGACCATCCAACTACCATTACCACTCTTCAACCTTTCACTGTGGTCTGCAATCAGCTCCATCCAATATGGACTGAATGAGCAGTGTGAAGTATATAATGATATAAAAATGTCCATATGTGATTTTATAACCATATTCAATGAATATGTACAATAACAATTTAAAAATATACTCATGGACATTTAAGTTGGAAGTTTGTGTAACTCCAAGGTTTAGAAATCATCCTTCTGATTTTAAAAATTTATTTTAAAACATGAAGAAACACATTCTTAGCTCTCATTCTGTGCATCAGCGGGTGATGGCCCGCCTGGATGTGCTCCCATGTCATAGTTCACCTGCCCTTCTGTAGAATGTTATATACATGGCTAGGGTAGAGATTTTATGGAGCTTTAATAAACGCATTCATTCACTCAAGGCTTTATTGAACACTTTCGGTATGCCACGCTCTGCCCTAGGCACTGGATGTACCAACAGACTTCTGATTAGTCACCAGCCTGAGGAAGAGGTCCTTATCTTTGACAGCTCAGGACTCAGAAGGATGAGTCACGACACTGTAGTAAATAAGAGCCCCTCAGTCTAATGAATGTGCCTGAAGCACTTTAACGAATTAGCCGTTTCTACCCAGTGCCTGCCGTATGTTGCCAGCGTCTTTCAGGCATTCCTTATTTACAGACTGGAGAATCAGTGGAGATGAAGTGATTTCCCCATGACTTCTAATTCGGGTTGACGCCTAAGAACTTGCTGCTGGTTCTAGCACATTGGATGCTCACTCAAGAGTCCTAGTGGGCTTTCAGATACCCCCCCCCCTTGAAGATCAGGAAGACTTAGGGAAAAAAAATCTCTCTCCCCTCATTTGGCCCCATTCTTCCCATTCTCTACCTTGATCAGAACCAGCAATGAAAACAAATCCTCTCTCAGGATTGTAGTCTGAAAACAGTGGATTTTTTTTTTTAATTTTTTGGTCTTGTCTATTTCATTTCCTGAAAACAAAAATAGCCTAGGAAATGATGAAATACAACAGAAGCAAGTAAGATTGGAGCATTGGAAAGCTTTGCCTCGTGTTTTTCCTGCTTGTCTGCTTTGGGCCTGCCTTACTTAATTCAATAATCTATGCAGCTTGAGCTCCAGCTAGCAATGACTCCCTCTGCCACCAACAATTTTGCAATCCTCCTGAATCCTTTAGGGGATTCCAAGGCAAATGGCCTTAAACAGGAACTTAATTGTCTGAGAGATTTTATTTGCTTATTAGAACAGTTTGGTCCACAGCATTATCTGTATGGGGAATAATTCCCTTAGCTGCATCAATTTTATAGTTTCTAGCTCATTGGATTGCAGTTTTTCCTACATAGAAGGATGCCTGGCATGGAGCCACCCAGAGTGACAATTTTGGGTGCTTTTATCATGGCGCAAAGTAATAACAATGTGAGCAGCACTGGTGTCTCTCAAGAGCTCAAGAAAAAGGCAAAGGGGAAAAGGGCAGGATTTAGAGATGTAATTTGGGATTAATAAATGATTCATCCAAAAGATCAGTATTGATCACAGCTCTATGGTTGTGTGTACTGTGAGATTGTAAGACACAGTTCAGCCAGGAATACCCTGATCTAGTTATGGATATGGGAAATCAAAGCACCATGTCTACAATGGGAATTTAACATCTGGTGAGTGAATATAACAGAGAACTGATAAAGTATTCAATAGAACACTGAAAACCCGACAGGAGAAGTTGTGCATTTAAATACAGACATATGTTTGATTTGGCTATAAGCCATATGTTGGTTGTACAATACATAAAGATATCTATGCATGCACATAATAGAGTCCAGGTTGGTAGAATAGTAACTGGAAGTTGGAATCGTGTGCTGTGTGCTTGGCTTTTTCTTAGACCATGGAGTGATTGGTACAATGAGATAGTCAATATTAAACCAACCATTTATGAGACTCCAAATGAGGACATGACCAGATAAGGGGCCCGATAATGGAGAAAGGGTCTCAGGCTACCTAGAGCTTCCAGTGAGTAGCTTAATCTAGAGATTTGTGCTTATGTGTAAGGAGGTAGGTAATAGAGCTGTAGTGTTTCTGCCAAGAGCTGTACCTGGTCATATTCAGTGGATGAAAGCACCCTGTGGAGAGTGGACAATACTGAAAACTAGACTCATAAGTGAGAGCCTGGGGGTCAGCTCCCTGCGTGTGTAGTTTCCGGTGAGAGTGAATGCAGTCCTAAATTATGGGCTGTTGAGTCTCCTGCTTGGATCTCTTCAAATTGTTAATTTGAAAGAAGGCTTGGTGCCAAGCTGAAGTGGCCTTGATGACCAGTAGAAATCAGGGGTCATTAGGACTGCTTGAGTCTACTTAGGAGCATTTATAAAGCACAAAACATTCACACAGACGCTCCATCTAGAAAATATTTTAGGAAAACCATTATTGTTTGATTGGCGTTTTGAAGTGAGTGTCATTGTTCCCTTGATTTGGCAAATATAGACAAGGATGTTTTAAAAGGGGATTAGAACAGCAAAGTATACAACTAGTAAATAGCATTACCAAGTCTATCATTGAAGGCCTGATAAACTGATGACCTTCAGCCGGGCATGGTGGCACACACCTTTAATCCCAGCACTAGGGAGGCAGAGGCAGGCGGATTTCTGAGTTCGAGGCCAGCCTGGTCTATGAAGTGAGTTCCAGGACAGCCAGGGCTACACAGAGAAACCCTGTCTTAAAAAAATCAAAAAAAATGATAAAACTGATAACCTTCTTAATATGCCACAAGAGTTAGGAGATAGCCCTGCTCTGCCAGTAAGGACTAAGCATATCTTTTAGTGCTTCTAGTGGAATGAGTTATTATCTGCTTTTTTGGCACAGAAATTACGTATTTTAAGTTGAGACTGTGTTCTTGTACCTGTGGATGTGGGCACTTCTGGGAGAAGTAGAGTTAAACTGAGCCTTAAAGTGTGGGTAAAGAAATGGAGGGGCAAAGGAGGTCATGGCAAGATAAGAGAAAAATTATACATGGGAGAAGCATCTCGCTTGGGCTACGTAGGGGACCCAGTGAGTATGTAATCCACGCTATTTTTGAGTGCCTCTAGAGAAGGTAGTTGATAGAACTGCAGTGTCACTTCTATGAACAGTCTGTGAAAATCACTGGGGAAAAATGGAAACAATCCTTCCCTGAGACCCTGTTACATCCCTCACTTGAAATCCCTTCTGTAGATAGTAGGTGGAACTCTCCTACTTGTCCACTCATCCAATACTGCACTTCACATCATCTTGGTCCATTCAATAGATGCTTATCACATCCCTACTACATCCTCAATACTGCATTAAGTCTCAGATAATGACTAATAGGAAAACCCTACTCATTTTTCGGTGAATTTATACAGGAATGAAAGAGCAAAAGAAGAGAGATCTGCGTTATTATCTTCATTTACAGGAAAGAACAATTCCATTACAGTTTCAGAGAATGGCAGGGCAGGGCTAGAGAGCAAGGGCAACAGAGACAGCCAGGGTCCCGAGGAAAGGATGGGCAAAGAAAGGCAGTATTTGGCTGGGTAGACACATAGATTCTAGGACTTTGCTTGCTAGAGAAGAACAGGCAGATGGAACCAAATGCTAATGCCTTCCAGTGAACCGAAAGACATAAAATATGATGAGAAAACAAGAAAATAGGTGCAACATAGGTTGAGGGGAAACAGAAGGCACAGGAGAAGGTTTCCATGTCAAACAGAAGAGGACCATCTGGTCCAAGGTCATCTCTACATCTCCTTAGGCAAGCCCTGGGCAGGAACGATGCAGCTCTGGGAAGCTTTCCAACTCTAAGGCCAAGTCAATGCCCATCCTTCTCAGAAGAAGGCCAAGGGAGCATCTATCCAAGACTAGATGCCCAGTTATTTAAAAAAAAAAAAAGAAAAGAAAGAGAAATTACCACAGTATGCTGCAGAAGAAAAGAACTGATGGAGTTCAGAACTGTTGTTTTCCTAAAACAGAAGCCAGAAATGAACCATCTTTTAATAACTGTCTTGGGATTTTATTCTGGGGACTTAGGAAAGGGGGAAAAAGTGTATGGGAACACCTTCAGACCTTGGATGGTTTATGGTAATGTTTGAAATTGCTGGTAAAATTATGACCTTGTAATTCACAGCTGTGTCATATATTCCAGTCCAAATTATAATTTATGTACCCAGCCATGTCCTTTGAAAATGAATAGGGGGGAGTCTCACATAATACACAGTTTATAAAGTAGTGCTGTTCTTAATGTAAAATCTCCTTGGCTTAAACGCGTTGTTTGATGGGGTTTATTGTTGGTCCATGGTCATTACTGAAGTTCCTGAAGAATGGGATGGGGTTTTAAGGAACTCTAATAACATGGCCATCTTTGCTGGTGGGGCCGCTGTACTCAGAGTACTCAAGTCTCTCTCGTTCCCTGTCTGTATCACCCAAAAAGAAATATCACTATACAAATCCTTCTCGTGATACAAAAACTGGGCAACTAGATAAGTTTGGCCTTAACACGGGCTTTAACCTGACTAAAAATCTTAACTTTCTTAGGAAACAAAACAACTGTTAGATGCTACAAGTGGCTCAAACCAAGCTCCTTGCATCAGTTTGACATTGACCCCAGTTACAGTGCTGGAGAGGAAAGAAACTAGGAGCCAGCTAGGACTGCTGGAGACAGGATGGTAGGAGATCTTACCTCCCTGAGAAGGCAGGAGGACAAGAGAAGAGAGTCTTCTGCCCTGCAATCAGAAGAGAGAAGTCCCCTGTCTGAGGCTCAGAACCTCCTTGAGGGCCAGGTTATAGAGCCACCCCTCTGGGGGTGATCTTGGGCAGCAAAGCGGGGACTCTGCAACCTTTCATCCTCATCTGTAATCAAGGCAAACTTCTAGGCTTTGCTACTTAAGGGAATCATGGTTAGGATCAAGGAAGAGTTTTGTGACCCTGATCCAGTGACCAGAGTCACCTCTTTCCTCTTCATGTTTTACTTCCCCACCCCACCCCCCTGTTACCTGTACCTCAATAAAGCTTAAGGACAATGATCTGACTCAGACCTCTTTCTACCTCAGTCTGTTCTGTCTGGTCTCCTTTCGTTCCTTTTAGTCATTCTCCACTGATTCTTCCTTTTGGAAACCTGTACCCATTCCTGCCTCCACCCCCACCCCTGCCATGACAAGGCCACCTGGTTTTCTAGATCTGATTTTAGATCTGTTCTGCTCTCTCCTTGCCTGCCCCTGTCCTCTGAGTACCGAGCTGCAGCTTGAAGCAACAAAGGAGAGAGGTGTTTGTGATGCAGGGACCAGGGCCCCAGACATCTTGGAACAGGCCCCAGGGTACTGTTCCCATTAAAGGCAGTGGAGCTTGGAGGCACTGCAGCCTTGTACTTGGGAGTTCCTAGGTGTCCACTAAGCTGTGAACCTTAGCTTCCCTCAAGGGAAGGATAAGGGGTCAAGTGTTTTGCTTGATTCATAAAAGTGGGTCCAGTTTCACTTAGTTCAAGTTAAGGGAGCTCTTATTTTGTACCATGTCTTTTATTTTATACAGTTAGATAAGCCTGGGCATCCTCAATAAGTATTTTTAAAATACTATTTTGTACTTTTATTTAAAAAAAAAGGAAAGAAATGGAAGTGAACACACACACACACATACACACACACAAAAACAATAAAAAATGATTCCATCATTTGGAGATCATTGTATATGTAGAAAGAGAAAGAAACTAAATGAACTATGGCCCATTCCTATCCATAATCCTAGCACTTAGGGATTGGAAAAAGGTAGATTAGGCTTAGAAGGCCAACCTTGACATACAAGACCCTATCTCAAGCTAAAAAATTAAACAAGCCACAAGTCATTTCAAAAAATCTTATAGTATATTGTAGTATACCTGGTTTTTAGAAGTAAAAATGTTAAATTTGTTTCCTTGAGCATAGAAAAAATAGGGAAATAGGAATTGCTAGTTTTTGTTCTTAAGACATTGCTAATATGGTTATAGGAAAGCACTTCAGAAAAATAATATAGCAGAGTCGTGGGTGGACTTTTGGCTGTGAATGAAGAGAATATGGATGTATTTACCTTTTCTTTAGCTCCTACCCCTCATGTGCTAGCCATACTATCTTCTTTACTTTGGTCAGGGTCCGATATCCTTCCCTTCAGGTTCTGTGATTCCCATTCTTCTTTGGTCTTAGCAAAGTATTTTTAGGTGTCCAGCATTCAAGCTAGGTATATTTTCTACAGCATATTCTACTGATTCCACTTAACTCCTTATGGTGGAGAACCTCCCTGAGGACAAAGGTGTTTGTCTTAAAGTTCAGGGTCATGAAGGATGAGGTTTCTGGAGCAGGATGAAAGAAATAGCCTGAGCAGTAGATGAACATGCTTAGACCAGGGCAGAGGTCAGCCAATAGCCTCTGGAGCTGGACCATGTAGCCTGGAACCCCCTTTGCATCTCCCGATGTCCAGGTAACTGTAAGAAATCTGTAGCCTTTTTCTCTGTTCCTCCTATAAGATGATCTAAACCACTGTGTGGTTTGAATATGCTTGTCCCAGGGAGTGGCACTATTAGGAATTGTGGTTTTGTTGGAGTAGGTGTGGCCTTGTTGGAGGAAGTGTGCCACTGTGGGGGTGAGCAATGGGACCCTCCTTCCAGCCATGTGGGAACCAATCTGTTTCTGGTTTCCTTTGGATGAAGATGTAGAACTCTCACTTCCTCCAGCATCATGGCTGCCTGGATGCCACCACATTTCCTACCTTGATGATAATGGACTGAACCTTTGAAACTGTAAGCCAGTGTATTAGTTAGTGTTTTACTGCTGTGAACAGACACCATGACCAAGGCAAGTCTTATAAAAAACAACATTTAATTGGGGCTGGCTTACAGATTCAGAGGTTCAGTCCATTACCATCAAGGTGGGAGCATGGCAGCGTCCAGGCAGGCATGGTGCAGGAGGAGCTGAGAGTTCTATGTCTTCATCCAAAGGCTGCTAGTGGAAGACTGACCTCCAGGTAACTAGGGTGAGGATCTTATGCCCACACCCATAGTGACACATCTACTCCAACCAGGTCACACCTATTCCAACAAGGCCACACCTCCAGGGTGCCACTCTATGGCCCAAGAATATACAAACCATCACACTCCACTCCCTAGCCCCCATAGACTTGTTCAAACAAATGAGTCTATGGCAGGGGTTAATACTTAAACATAACACAATGCAAAATGCATTTAGTCCAGCTTTCAAAGTCCTCATAGTCTATAGCAGTCTCAAAAATGTTAAAAGTCCAAAGTTCAAGGTCTCTTCTGAGATTCATCCAATTGCTTAACTGTAATCCTCAAAAAAAAAAAAAAAAAAAAAAGATAGGAAACCAGCTGGGCAAACTCCAAAATCTGCATCTCCATGGCAGATGTCAAAGCGGTCTTCAGATCTCCACTCCTTTTTTCATCTTTCTTGACTGCAACAAACTGCTTTCTCTTGGTCTGGTTCGACTCCCTGTTAGCAGCTTTCCTCAGCATGTACCCCATGACTCTGGCATCTTTAACATCTTTGAGCCTCCAAGGCAATTTCAGTGTTATAGCTTCTTATTTCAGTGTCTGGGGTTCCACTTGATCTTTTGGGCTCCTCCTAGGTCTGCCATCACTTCTCCAGCTCTGCCCTCTGTAGCACTCTAAGCTCAGGTTGATCCACTCCACTACAGCTTCTATTCTTGGTGATCATCCCATGGTACTGACATCTCCAATACACTGGGATGTTCCACTCTAACTAGGCTTCACCAATAGCCTCTCATAGACTCTCTTCATGGTGCCAAGCCTCAAATTCTTTGCATGACCNCTTCAGTCCTGGGCCATCAACTACAACTGAGGCTGCACCTTCACCAATGGCTGTCCATGGCCTCTCACAGTGCTAAGCCTCAGCTGCTTTTCATAACCCCTTCATGCTTTCAAAACCAGTACCACCTTAGTGACTCTTTCCCATTACCAAGAACAGCTGCAGCGGGAGGTACAACCTTGGCTATCTCTGGAACACAGCTTCTATGTGCTCGCAGAAAACCCTTCCCTGAAGATTTCATCTCAGGGACGCTGGTCTCTTCTTAATCACTGCTAATTTCTTAGCTCCAGCTAACCAGCATTGATTATCCAAGTAGTCCCTTCTATTATTCACTCTATAGCCAGAGCCACATGGCTAAAACTGCAGAGTTCTGCTGCTTGTAGGAGCTGGAACATGGTCCCCTTGTTCTATTACATTATCACCAGCTTTCTGTTCTCCAACTCCTTCACTACCTAAATTTGGCTGTTCTGGATCTTGCTCTGTAGATTGACCTTGAATGCAGAGATCAGCATGCCTGTCTCCTGAGATTAAAGGTGTATATCACCATGCCTGGATCTAAATTTAGCTGGGTAGGATCTTGCCCCAAGGTCCCACTCCCTTAATCTGTTATCTCTTAGAACACAAGATTTTGCTCCATTTCACTTCCTGGTACCTCTTCAATATTTGAACCATATATTTTATATTTTTCCTTTCTAAGCTTGCTATGCTTGTTTAAACTTCTCTTCATAAGACTTAACCAGAGAACAAAGTCTCTGCTGGGCTTTTTTGAAACTTCCTTTGTCAGTACAATTAATCTGAGTCTCTTCACCTTAGCCTCAGGCAGACTTTTCAGACAAGGGGAAAAAGTAGCCACATTCTTCACCAAAATACCACAAAAACAGTCTTTATGCCACATTCTGAAATT
>NC_034597.1:15151103-15157775 GCF_900095145.1 Mus pahari | reverse complement strand
ATGACCCATTAAGCCCCATTTAAAGCATTCCACTGCTTTCCAAATCCCCAGTCCCCAAATCCACATTCTTTCAAATAAAAGCATGGTCAGGCCTATCACAGCAATACCCTACTCCTGGTACCAACTTCTGTCTTAGGGTTTTACTGCTGTGAACAGACACCATGACCAAGGCAAGTCTTATAAAAAACAACATTTAATTGGAGCTGGCTTACAGATTCAGAGGTTCAGTCCATTACCATCAAGGTGGGAACATGGCAGCATCCAGGCAGGCATGGTGCAGGAGGAGCTGTGAGCTCTATGTCTTCATCTGAAGGCTGCTAGTGGAAGACTGACCTCCAGGCAACTAGGGTGAGGATCTTATGCCCACACCCACAGTGACACACCTACTCCAACCAGGTCACACCTATTCCAACAAGGCCACACATCCAAATGGTGCTACTCCCTGGTCCAAGAATATACAAACCATCACAGTCAGCCCTAATTAAATGTTGTCCTTTATAAGAGTTATCTTTGTCATGGTGTCTGTTCACAGCAGTAAAACCCTAACTAGTACAATCACCTTTCATAAGATGTTGTGGGGGATAAAAGGAACTGTAAAAAGTAGACTGAAGAAGGGTTCAACCACAGTAAGAGTTTAGTGACTACTCTTCATTCATGTACCGGGCTTTGCATGCCGGGCCTCAGCTCATTGTGTCGTCACTGAATGCACATGCATCCTGTGGGCCTCCTACAGGTCATGGTCTCTAAACTCCTTAAGCAAGAACAGGATGGAGGTAACCAGTGATTGAGTAACATGCTGGCTCCTGGCCCCTGCCACGGGAAAGCCGCACACACGTACATGTACAGTCATGGGCAGAAACTGGCTGCCTGCTACAGTTCCCTGGGAGCATGTTGGTTTAGTTGCTCATGATGACACTTGTTTGCAAACACATTCTTTATTGCTACTTTCCCATCTCTCCTTTCACTTCCTCATTCCCCTCCTGGGGCCCCACGAAATGGACTCCCCCAAAAGCCATAATTAGAGCCGTTTTTCAGGTTCTACTTAGTGTGTGTGTGTGGGGGGGGTGCACACTGCAACATCCCATTTTCTAAAACAACAACTATATATGCTCACACTCTCATGCACACAGAAGGGAGAGATTCCAGAAGGTTTCTGTCTATAAATGGTAGAGCCCAGATTTCAGTGTAATCAACACTCCAATGGAGTACATATTACATGGCTCTTGTTATCCCAGGTGATAAAACAACAAGGTGTAAGAGATGTCCTTGAACCCCATATCTTTTGCAATATACAGAAATAAACAGGTTCAGACCTGTCTTCGCCCTTAGTCACAGCAATCACTCAGTTTCACAAACTCTCTATGGATGGTGATGGATATTGACCTCTTTTAAATCCAGGAGTCCCTTTCTGGATCCGACTTGTACTGACCGCCGTATGGGGAGTTAAGATATTCAGCTCTTTTGTGACCCCTAAGAAAGACCCCAAGGAAGCAACTCAGCAGATTGATTTTGAACCAGATTTCTGTTCGTGAAACATGCAAGAGATAATGGCAAGATTTGCCAATTTGATGATTTTACTGCCTGGGATAATAAGAATAAAAAATTCTCTCCCTTAATTAGCAAGTACAATTAGCATTTATATAAAACGATCCATCCACAAGGTGAATGCACTGAGATGTAACATCTTGTTCCTGATGCTGTGGTACTGGGGTAAGTGGGATCATTCAGGAATTAGGAATTCTAATGAGCCAAGTGCTTCAGCTTTCAAGTACACAGGCCCAGCTGGGAGGGCAGACTCCGCAGCAGCCAGGAGCCAGTTTCCATGCCTGATTCAGTCCTCCAGAGAAGGTTCTTGTTTGTTCCCAGTTTCAAAGGAGCCATAGAAACTGCAGGTTTATGGGGGTGGCTTTTGTTGTTGTTGTTGTTGTTGTTGTTTTTTTAAACTTTTTTTTAATACCTTGGCTATGTTTAGTCCTAATATTTCTTTGTGGGTCGAATGACCTTCTGAAGCAGAGAGCTACAGAGTGGAGAAACTTGATCTTGTGTTAGCTTTTCATTACTTTGACAAAACACCTAACATAAGGGACTTCAAAGCCAAAAGGTTTATTTGGTTCATAGGTTCTGAGGTCTTGTTGCATGGCCTGCTGGTTCTGTTGCTTTTGAACCTGTGGGGATGTAGAACATCTGTGTAAGAGCATTCAACAACGCAAAACTATTCACCTTCTGGGGACTGGAAAAGAAGGGAAACAGGAAGGGGTTATGGTCTCAAAAGCCCCTTCAAAGGCAAGATCTCAAGGATCAAACAGCCTTCCAGGTGTCTCAGCTTCCAAAGGCTTCACCGCTTCCCAGTAATGCCACATGTTGGCAGCCAAGCCTTTAGCATATAAGCCTTGGTGCTGGGGAGTCATTCTGTGAAATAGTTGCTGCACAAGCCTTGGGACCTAGTGTGGATGGATCCCCAGCACCAAGGCCAAAGCTGAGTGTGGTAACCTCACTGCTGGGGAATAGAAGATGGGCTGACTACTGGAGTTCACCAGACAGCTTCTCCAGCCACAGGAGCTTTTAAGCTATACTCCAGATCCAAACTACCACATGTCTAGAAGGGACATTTTTTAGGTCATCTATTACCAAAACTCTCAGGTCCTTCCTACCTTTTAATCCTAAAGGGTGAACAGGGCTTGGTGAGGGCAAGGTCGTGAGCTGAAGCACCCCTGAGAGACCACTTATTTCCTCCAGTTGCCATAGTCACCAGAGACCTCCAGTTTACTTTTGATTGTCCTTTTATTTCCCTTGGCAGTGCTGATCAAAGAATTCTATGCAAAGACATTTGAACTGCCAATTGCCCTATGGTTTTGCAGTATCTGCAGGTTTTGGAGAGCTCTTAGAACACAGAGTGTGTTGAAATGAGTGACTGATTATTATTATTTGCTTGGGGGGGTTACTATTTATACTTCTTGAGAGACAGCACCATGCCTTACAGTATTTCTCACTGAGCAGCTCTCAGTAAAGGACTTACTGTGTAATATAGATGCTGTAGCTTAAGGCTGAGCAATTCATTTCTTCCAGCTCCATGGATCCTCCCGCTTGGCTCACAGGGTTTGAAACGCACACGTGTTTACTTCCTCTGTGGGTCCTCCTTGAAGTCAGTACAATGACTATTAGGCAGGCATGTGATGGAGGAAGAAGAAAAGAATGGCCCATTTCATCCTTTAATTGGAATAATCAGTCCAGAATAATGATGGTTTGATTTGATTTGATTTGCAGGCCCACACCGCAGGCTGTTGGTAACACACACAGTATAAACTTACACTGTGAGTGCAGAGTACATTCCCACTTGAAGTTCCACTGTGGTGGGCGGGGCGACTTCAGTTACTGAGGCTGATAAAGCAGTATATGTACCTTACTCACCTTCACATAAATCATGACTCGGCAGGCATTTTCATAGTCTGAGCCCAAGAAGCTGGAGTTTTTCTTATCTGTGAGACTCTTCCTGTTATGTGTAGGTTGTACACAAGGATCAAGAGTCAGTGCCGAAGAGTGATCCATCTTCATCAGTGGGATAATAAGACATGAGGACATCTGAGATGTCACCTGTTGCCGTTTGACCTTAAGGCCAATGCTCTTGGGCCTCTCCCACTGGTTCCCTGAAAGGATGGAATTATCAGTCCCTGTCCTCAGTGAATGTGTGAGGCAGACAGATTTGTTGGTTAATGGTTAATGGCTAAGCCTGTCGTTCATATTGAGACTCCTGACCTCCTCGTTCCTAGGGGCCAGCTAGGATCCAGGTTGCAGGTTGTGGTTGGACATGGAGAGTTTCTGAGGTAGTGCTTGGCGGGCTTTGAACGCAGCATTCCAGCAGGGAAAGAACCTGCCCAACAGAATATTTTAACTGCTTAAATGAGTGTAGAAAACATTTAATAACAAAAGGTGAGCATACCTGATTTCTCATTCCTAAAATACTTCGTGTATTTATTTAGAGATCCAAGTATCACTGCCTCTGGGTCCTGCTGCCCCAGCTGCTCTAGTGCTAAGATTACAGTGGTACACCAGTAAACAGAATTTTAATATTCAATTAGTGAACGTCACCAAAAAGTGGATATTAGTGACATGAGTACAGATAAAAAGTGTATACTTATTATATGGAGAACAATTGCTAAAATAAGTACATGATGCAAAGACTTTAGAATTAAGAAAAGGGAGTTCTAGCTTAGTTTGGGATTTAAAGAAAAAAAAATTATGCATACGTTTTGCCTGTGTATGTGTATGTATACCCCCACATTTGCCTGGTTTCCGTAAGATTCTTTAAAGCTGGAGTTGTGGATAGTTGTGGGCCACACTATAGGTGCTTGAAACCAAACCTGGACCCTCTACAAGACTGACAAGTGTTCATAACCACTGAGCTATTTCTCCAGTCCCTCCAGCTCAATCTTGGCTGGATTTTTTTAAAATATTCAAGACCAACCAGAAACCTAGAACCCACATTTTGAGAGGCAGCTACCCATTCTTTGCAAGAAACCGATTCTCTTTTTCCTTTTTAAACTACCAAGATGACAGGAAAGTTCTCACCTGTGGAAATCAGAGGGGAAGCACTCTAGTTCAGCAGGCTGACTGACTCTAAGCAGATGCAAAATTCCTGACTGTGCTTCCTGCCGCTAATCTCAAAGTATTCAGCATTTGCATGAGTGCAAGTTGTTTAAATGTACCTGCATTGTTCTAGAAAAATTAAATAAGTGAATCTTAGGTGCTATAATGAGTGTTTCAGGAAAAAGAAAGCGTTACCAATAGGTGATCATTCCCAACATCTTTCTTTTTTTCCCCCACTTTCTTTTAATTAGATATTTTCTTTATTTACATTTCAAATGTTATCCCTTTCCTAGTTTCCCCTCCAAAAATCCCCTATCCCTTCCTCTCTTCCCTTGCTCCCCAACCCACCCACTCCCATTCCCAGTCCTGGCATTCCCCTATACTGGGGCATAGAACCTTCACAGGACCTAGGGCCTCTCCTCCCATTGATGACTGACTAGGCCATCCTCTGCTACTTATACAGCAAAAGCCACAAGTCCCACCATGTGTTTTCTTTGATTGGTGGTTTAGTTCCAAGGAGTTCTGGGTATACTGGTTAGTTCATATTGATGTTCCTCCTGTGGGGCTTCAGACCCCTTCAACACCTTGGGTACTTTCTCTAGCTCCTTCATTGGGGACCTTGTGCTCCATGTAATGGATGATTGTGAGCATCCACATCTGTATTTGCCAGGCACTGGCAAAGGTCCACAGGAGACAGTTATATCAGACTCCTGTCAGCAGGCTCTTGTTGGCATCTGCTATAGCGTCTGGGTTTGGTGATTGTTTATGGGATGGATCACCAAGTGGGGCAGTCTCTGGATGGTTGTTCCTTCAATCTCTGCTCTGAACTTTGTTTCTGTAACTCCTTCCATGGGAATTTTGTTTCCCCTTCTAAGAAGGATTCTAAGCTTCTGGGCTAATATCCACTTATCAGCGAGTGCATATCATGTGTGTTCTTTTGTGATTCGGTTACCTCACTCAAGATGATATCCTCCAGGTCCACCCATTTGTCTAAGAATTTCATAAACTCATTGTTTTTAATAGCTGAGTTGTACTGATCCATTGTGTAAATATATCACATTTTCTGTATCCATTCCTCTGTTGAAGGACATCTGGGTTCTTTCCAGCTTCTGGCTATTATAGATAGGGCAGCTATGAATATAGTGGAGCATGTGTCCTTATTACATATTGGAGTATCTTCTGGGTATATGAGTGGTATTGCTGGATCTTCTGGTAGAACTATGTCCAATTTTCTGAGGAACCATCAAACTTATTTCCAGAGTGGTTGTACCAGCTTGCAGTCCCACCAGTGATGGAGGAGTGTTCCTCTTTCTCCACATCCTTGCCGGCATCTGCTGTCACCTGAGTTTTTAATCTTAGCCATTCTGACTGGTGTGAGGTGGAATCTCAGGGTTGTTTTCATTTGTATTTCCCCAAATGATTAAGGATGTTGAACACCAATAGCTTGTTCTGTAAGATCAAGAATTGACAAATGGGACCTCAAAAAATTGCAAAGCTTCTGTAAGGCAAAGGACACTGTCAATAAGACCAAAAGGCAACCAACAGATTGGGGAAAGATCTTTACCAACCCTAAATCTGATAGGGGGCTAATATCCAATATATATAAAGAACTCAAGAAGTTGGACTCCAGAAAACCAAACAACCCTATTAAAACATGGGGTACAGAGCTAAACAAAGAATTCTCAACTGAGGAATACCGAATGGCTGAGAAGCAACTAAAAAAAATGTGTCCCAATATCTTTCTAAGGGAAGCCGGGAGAATCTGTTGATCCTTAGTCACTTCTTTCTCCCTTCCAAGCATGGCCTTCGTCAAAAGGTGACAAATTACGACTTGTTGGCTGAATTGGATCCACCAACCTGTGTGAGAGAATACATTTTTATTGGCACATAGACAAACACTTTATTTTCATATTGTTTGTGGTCAGTTTTTGCATTCCTAAGGCAAGACTAAGTAGCCATGGTTGAGGTTATATGATGTATAAAGCCAGGGTTACTCACTATCTGTTCTCTCTCTCTCTCTCTCTCTCTCTCTCTCTCTCTCTCTCTCTCTCTCTCTTTGTGAGCTGTTAGTCGGAAAGACACTAGCAG
>NC_034597.1:15135979-15150977 GCF_900095145.1 Mus pahari | reverse complement strand
CACACACACACACACACACACACACCCCTCGTCCCTCGTGTATGATGCACACATACATGTCTGGTTTGGATTTTCTAGGTTGATGGCATTAATGGAGAACCTTGGAATACACTAGCAGAGGCCGCCAGAACAACACCTCCTGTCAAACTGGTCTCCTCCCCCAACAGAGGTCACTCCATGTCTATTTCCCAGGTTCACCCAAAGTTAATTTTGAGCATCAGAATTAAACTTAGCTTAATCCTATAACAACCTGAGGCTTTTGCAAAATGTTTCTTCTGACCTAAGGTTCAGTGTTCTGCTGTTCTGCTTTCTGCCTTTTTTTTTTTTTTTTTTTCTTTTTTAATAGAGAAAGCTAAATCAAGAGTTCCCACTTGGAAGGATCACCTCTGTTCTTCGTAAACTATAATTGAAGCCATAATTCACCCAGCTCCTCAGTCTTTATTCAAAGCCCCTGGCACAGACATTCTGCTTGGATTTAATTCTAGGATGAGGTTGATGGTTCAGTCGGCTTTTCCTGCTCATGATTATTATAACCCAATATTCTTCTTCCTCGCCGTAGGTGACAGGAGGTGTGAGACCATTTCAGAGATGGACTTCCACTATAGACTCATTGTCCAGGCAGGGTGAGACCAGGGGAAAGCCAAGGAATGGCCTGGATGTAAGCTCTAAGGAGGCTCCCACTCTCAAGGCTATTCGGATACAGAGTCACCCTGAGAAACAGAATGCCTCCTTCAATTTTGTTCTGGAAGTATCTTCTTCTCATTCCTCTCCTGATTCTGAGGCACCCAGTAATGTCCAGACCCCCTCCATTTAGAAAGTTTTGGGTTTGTCTTGATGTATTCCCAGACATGACTGTTGCTGTTGTTGCTGGTTTTTAACCATGTAGATACATTTGGACCTGCAGTATACTGAAGTCCAGATCTCAAGAAATCTAACCTATGGGTACTTCAGTGACCTCAGATGGCCATCTGTCACTTATAGGTCCAAATGTTAGTCCGGAGGGAAGCCTAGGGCCATGTGTCAGCTTCCCAGTTGGGGCTCCCTACAGGAATCGGATTACAGGGGATTATTCCACTTCTTTTCTTGATCTCTCAGGAAAGAGGAGATTGGATGAGTCCAGATTCTTTTATCCCCAATATTGCACATATTGTGCCAGTCCACACAGTGTCTCTCAGGCCATTTCCTTGGAAACAGTAGCAACAGTAAGGGCCGGCAAGTTGGTGATGTTTATTGTCACCCGATGAAGGGGGTGGGGGATGAGGAATGTGCTGAATATGATCTCCTAGATGCTTAGTTAATCAAGGAGGCTATTGTTCAAGAGGGAGGAAGGATAGAGCAAAGGGGAAGGAGAGGAGGACCAGTGAGCTGGGTAAGCCATGTGACTGGAGGTGGGGCAAGAGTCTTCTGAATCTATCAATCAAGGTTTAAAGAGAAGCATACTCTGCCTTGTATCCTGAATGCTGAACAAACAACACAGGTTCTTGGTCCTTGGTTTTAGTGAGAGAGGAAAGGAGTTGACCCAATGGCATTGAACTTCACTGAACTGGAACTCTGGTAATAAGTCATAGCACAAGGAATACATGTTTGATTGTAATAGATTCAGCCTTAATGTTCGTGTTCTCTGCTTCAAACCACAGACATAGGGTGACTCTTTTGTTGGTTAAGCATAGAACTTCCTTGCCAACAGCAGATAGAGGCTATCAGTTCACTTCTAGCTTCAGAATTGGCCTCCCTCCTCCCCTTATAGCTTTCCTCCTGTATCCACATTCCTCTCCCACTGTGGTCAACAACTCTCAGAAAGATGTTTGCTTCATTAGGGACCAATCCATTAGGCCCAAGGAAAGGGGGCCACCTGCAAGGGACCTTGGAGAACAGGAGTGACTAGGTAGCATGTTCTATGTGATGAAACATCTGAAAACACACATGAGATCCACTAATCATCACAGTCTTATCCTTAGAAGGATGATGCTGTCTTTAGCAGTAAAAGATTTGCAAATGTCATAGAACCAGCCTTTGTTCTCACCGAGGAGCAGAGCTGGAAGTCAGTATAACTGTCTGACACTAGATTTATCTCCTGCATAATACCATCTCTTTGGAAGAGTATCAGCGAACATTCAAGGAAAGAGAGCTAAGGTGGATATTCCCTTAAAATAAAACGAGAGGTGATCATCTTTGTAACAAGATACTTGAGATCACTAGGCTTATTTCTAGTTCATGGTTTGGGGACTCAGTCTATGACCATTGCTTTTAGGTCTGTGAAGAGGCAGCACACTGTGTCAGGAGAATATAGCAAAACCCTAACTCCATGGCTAGGAACTATTAGGAAGAAGGAGAACCCAGACAGTGTCCTATGATCCCCATTTGTCCCCAGTGACCTAAAGACCCCTCACCAGATGCCTTCCTCTTAAAGGTTCCATTGCCTCCAGTAATGCCATCCTAAGAACCAAGCTTTTAATACATGGATCTTTGAGGGATATCTGGCATCTAAACTACAGCACTAGCCTAGCTAAATACAACGATGGATTGTAATGTTCTCTACAAGATGGGAAATTGCTTGAGAACTATTTGATAGCAGCTCACATTTGTATCCCCAGCTTTTCCAGCCCCTTATCTGCCTCATATTACCAACAGCAACAAGCATATCTGTACCACTTGTGTTATGTGCCAAGGACGATGGCGATGGATGGAGATATGTTCGTTTGTTTCTTACAACAACTCTACCGAGCTACTTTGAGTTGAAGGAACATTCCATAGTTTATTCCCAAATACTAGCTGAGCTGGAGAACTTTTTTTTTTTTTTTAACCAATGTTGTTGTTTGTTTTCAGTATAAGATTTACAGATATTGACCTCAGGCTTTGTGTATAAGATGCAAGCACCCGACTCCTTGGTTATATCCCTAGCTCTGTTAATTTTTTTCTTTTATTTTGACACAGGGTCTTACTAAGTTACCAAGGTTGATCTCTAATTTACTATGTATTCCTGGCATTCCTTGAACTTGTAATTCCCTGCCTCAGACTTTTAAGTAGCTATGAGTACAGGCCTATACTACCAGGGTCAAACCAAAGCTGGAATTTATATCTCTTAGCTCAGATTTTAAGCCTTTCCTCTTTTTTTCCCCTTTGAATAGCTTTTTAATAAAAATCTATGGTTGAATGAATGTACCTTCACTTTTACATGGTGTGGGCATACTATCTAGTATGACTTCATTGAGGTGCTCAACCATATCCAAATCCATTTCTTCATCAATAGTTCTCAATGGGTAAATAAATATCCTTCTGTTCTTTTGTCACGACCACTCCTCTTTTAAAGAAACAAATCTGGTGCAAAAGGAAAGGCCAGGGGTTTCAATAGCAGGTCTATGGGTGAAGGTCACCACTGCATGTTAGCAACCAACTGCTTTCAGCAACAAAGCCTATTGGGACTCCCTGGGGGAAGAAGATTCAGGGTGGCACTTGGGACACGCTGGGAGGAGGAGTGCAAAGTCCGGGTATAGGCCAAGATTTGGGTTTTGGTTCTTTTGCTATCATTGTTATTTTCTTCTATAGATAAATGTTTGAGAGAGGAGCCACCACTTCTTGTACATTTGCCTAGGACAGAGAAGTTATTATTAAGCATTCATACATTTGCTTATTTGATTGTTTATAATTTTTTTTTGACAGGTTGCCCAGGCCTAGTCCAAATTCCTGATCCTCCTGCCTCAGCCTCCCTAGATCTGGGACAGCTGGCTTCTCCCTCTGGGTCCTCCCTTTTTAAAAGTTTCAAGGCACTCAGATTTATCAAGGAGGTTCTTTGTTATTGTTGTTTTTGTCTTTTGAGTCTTAGACTGGAGATTAGGTTTGAAAAGCTTTTACAGACCCTGTGCCCAAGATGACATGCCTCCTCAGTGATCCACATGGCATGAGCAGCTCCAGATGTCAGTGACATCATCAAACTGAAAGACTCGACATAGGAAGAAGCCAGAGACTTACCTCATGGGGCTGGTGGGGACTTGTGTTGTTGATAGCAGAGCATCATATTGTCCAGTTACGACAGAGCTTTTGTGAACAGCACGTAGGGTCATCTGGCTTGATCCTAGAGCCTTGGTATATAGACAGAGGAAACTGCTGGGAGTAAGTTCCTGGGTAGGGAACTATGCAGTTCTCCTTGTATTTAATCTGCATGGGGGATGTGGCTGTATTTCAGTGCTAGAGTGCTTGTCTATGCAAAGTCTTAGGTTTGACCACTCGTATCTCCAAAATGAAAAGCATTTAATGTATATAGTTCTGTGTAGGTACCTAATTTTATAGCGATGGCAATGAATTACTAGTTGTATCTATCTACTTTTATTTTGTAGCTCTGTAAGTTATTTGATATGTCAGTTTATGATAAATATTTTCTCATGGTTTGTATTTTAACAAGTTTTGAACTTTATTAAACATGCAGATCAATATATCTCATGAATAAATAATGCCCTCAGCAGGTTTTGGCATCCTGGTTCTTCTGTCTACATGAAACAAATTGTAACATTTTATTTTCATCTGTTCTCTGAAAGAAACCATTAAGACCAGTATCATTCTCTCCAGAGACATTGAGAGATCTTGTCAATAAAAGCCACATGGAGAGATCTCGTCAATAGAAGCCAATTCAATCTAAACCTGGTTTTTATGAGTTTGCTTCCAATTGGAATTTGAAATTTTAAAAGAAAATTGACTGCTATTTATGGTTCACTTCTTATTGTATCAGTTTGAGGAAAGTTGTACTTTTAAGGGAGCATAATCCTTTCATTTGGTTGTCAAAAACTGCATATATATATATATATATATATATATATATATATATAATATCTTCATATTTTTGTATTATTCCCTTAGTTCCCATAGGACTTACATTTCTGTCCATCATTTCTTTGTGTTACAAAGTTAGTTTCCTGTCATTTTTATCTCATTTTAAACACATTGAAGATTTTTTAAAGATGGTTATTCCTTCCATCTTCAAGATATTTGTTATGCTACTGCCTCTCTTTCAGTCTCTGATTTCTGCCTATTTATTTTATTATGTATGTATGTATGTATGTATGTATGTATGTATGTATGCTTGTATGTATTTTGGGCAGACTCTTATTGTGTATCTTTTGTTGTCCTGGAAATTTCTATGAATACCAAGATGGGTGTTGAACTGACATAGATCTTCCCCTGCCCCTGCCCCCGGCCACCAGCCCCCAGTCCCACCCCCACCCCTGCATGCTAGGACTATAAGCATGTGGAACCATCCTTGGCTTTGCCATTTCTATTCTACTGCCTGTCTGTTACTTAATCGTGATCCAGAAATAGTGTTAAGCATCTTCTAGTAGGCACATCACAACATGTTCTACATGCATACACGTTTATGTAGCATGCACACATGTACTCAGAACTGCAAAAGAATGACTTCAAGAAAATCATTAAGCAAACCACAGTATAGGAAACCTTTCTATTCTCTTCTTTCTGTTAATTTGTTCTCTCCTGGACTTCTGTGTTTCTTTATAGATTACACAATCACTCAACATTCAACATAATACTCTGTATGTCATAAATGCTTTACCCTCAGTGGTTAGGTAAAGAGCTAACCTTGGATGAAAATCCTACGTGGGTATTTTAACTCTCCTAGAGGTCTGAAAACAGTGATGGGGACCAATTGTGCTAAGCTACAGATTCTAAGTATCCCCCACCCTGTTTGTATCTTAGTGCTTTTCCCTCTGTGGCTGCTGTGTTTCTGTGTACACTTTGGTCTGGAGATATAGATGCAGTCTCCTTGGGTTGCCATGGCACCGTGGACTAGCTGGCTCAAAGAGCACAGACTTATTTACCCGCAGTTCTAGGGTCTGGAGTCTGAAATCAGGGCAACAGGGGAAGGGCTTCTCACAGAGTGCTGAAGGGGCAGAAAGGAGGAAGGAATACCCTCACTGGTGACTCATCTTAAAAGGGTGCTAATTACATCCTGGATGTGCAGCCTTCATGGATTCAGCCAAACCCAATTCTCTCCCTAAAGCCAGAGTCTGTAGATGCTGCCTAGTTGAATTTAGAGCTTGAGCACGTAGTTTAAGGGAGAGAGACTGAAACCTAGACTAGGTTAATAAGAGAGTCGGTGCTGAGGACAGGGAGTGTCGGCGAATGGGATAGGTGCACTGATGGGGAGACCTCAGCCCACTGTCCTCTGGCAAGCAGAGTGCCTTAGAAGAGGATTTTCATAATTGAGTTATGTTGGTGAGAGGAAGGTGTGGCAGAAGAGTTGGCGTCTTTCTGTTTTTCTCTCTGTGTAGCACATGTTATAAAGAAGTCCTCCCTATGAGCCCTCCGCCAGTGTCAAGTAAGGCCACTCACATAATAGAAGTGACTTGGTGGGCCCGAAGTGGCAGCCCCTCTCACACCCTGTTCTGAAGCAACTGATTTAAGGGATTATAGCTGTTTCCTCTTCCCATCCCCTAAGCCATGTCCAAAGGAGCTTACATGGTAATTCCCAGGACGAAGCTGATGGATAAGCTTGTAGGACATAACGTGGGTGAGCATTCTCCCACCCTTCTCTAGCCTTCCCGATATGGTTGGCGCATCTGAGTCCACTTGCAAACGGGTTGGTGGTAGGAGAAGACATAGATGCTATTGAAACACACTGTGTAGGGCAAAAGAACTTGTCCTTAGGACAGGTCAGAGGGGCATAAACTCCTTCCAGATCTTTCTAGAACATCAGCTTGAGCGTGAATAGACCTAAAGGGCATCTACAGCTCAGGCCTCCTTTCTACCTCTGCCATGATCCCCAGTAAAATTCTGGTATACCATCACCCTGCCAGCAGCAGCACCACAGAGGTGCACACTCCTAGCAGGCGTCGCAGGAAGTCTCTGGGGGATTTGTTCCACAAAGGCTACAGAGTGAGGTCTGGGCCAACGGCTCCTGAGAAAGAAGAACCAGAGAACTTCTGGCAGTCACTGGTGGCTTGCGGCAGGGTTTGTGCATCTTGGGGTAAGGTTCTTCCTAACTATAGTCATTCTTTCAATGTATACCATGTTCCCAGAGGCATTGCCCTTCCATGGCACAGCATTTAAGGAAGTGTTGTGGTGTGTATGTGTGTATTTGTGTATATGTATGTGTATGTGTCTGTGTCTGTGTGTGCTGCATGTGAATGGTGTGTATGTGTATACACATGCACATACGCCTGGGTGTGTATGTGTGTATTTGTGTGTGTGTGTGTGTGTGTGTGTGCATGTTCATGTGGGGTGTGTGTGTATATCTGTGTGTCTCTGTATGTGTGTGTGTGTGTATGTTCATGTGGGATGTGTGTGTGTATCTGTGTGTCTCTATGTGTGTGTGTGCATGTTCATGTGGGATATGTGTGTGCATCTTTGTGTCTCTGTATGTGTGTGTGTGCATGCATATTCATGTGGAATATGTGTGTGTATCTGTGTGTCTCTGTATGTGTGTATGTGTGCATGTTCATGTGGGATGTGTATGCGTATCTGTGTGTGTGTGTGTGTGTGTGTGTGTGTGTGTGTGTGTGTGTGTGTGTTGGCGGATAGTGCCATCTCCTTTTCCTGTTTTGTTGTCATACCAAATGTGCCAGGCAAGACTGAACTTCCTTCTTAGATGGATTTAACTAGCCTCTGCCTCTCCTGAGTGTTATTGTGCCTTTAAAGAGAGCCCTCGGGGAAATTTGGCAGGTGATGGGCGCTACCTTCTTTTACTAAGTGGCAGTAATTTTTAATGTAAATTTCAGTGTTTCCTGAAGAGGCATAGATGACGCTTTTCCAGACAAGCAGTAAGGGCTGTAGTTTACTTTCCTCTGTCCTTTAGTGGGACTCTGGCAGTGCTGTCCTGCCTGCCTTGTGTGATGTTCGTTATCTGAACATGGTAGGAGCCAAACCTTTAGGCAGATTTTTCTTTCTCAACTACCTTCCAATAATAGGGATTTGGTTTTGTCTGGCCATCTATAATGCATAACAGTTTCAAATAAATGGCTTAAATTTACATTTTCAGACAAAAAATTTCCCAGTTTTAGCTCTATTTCCAGAACATCAGCAGAACCAGGCGCTTCTTTAAAATGAAATATTGTCCCCTTGGAACCCAGCTTAGAATTCTGATGTGGATAGGCTCAGCTCAAATAACCCTGCGTAATCTAATTAGACCTAGCAAAAATTCCAATTAGCAAGCAAGTGATGGGTGAGTCTAGTCAAACTTTTTCATTAGCAATGACAAAAAGGACATCTTTCAGGTGAACTGTCTAGAGTCAAGATATTCATGTGACTGTGTCCACTGGCTTGCTGTATTCCCTCCCCCTTTATTGCAGAGAGTTGCTGTGGGCTTCTGCAGAAGCAGCATTGGTAAGGATCCGTGTGAAAGTCACAGCGAGAGGGCTTTGAGCAATGGGATGTTCAAGAGGAAAGAAATTGTTGCCCGAGGAGTACTTAGTAACTGATTAAATCTATGGATTTACCTCACTGTCTGGTATGCTTCTGGCGTTTCTCT
The DNA here is from genome assembly GCF_900095145.1 of Mus pahari. Taxonomy (NCBI): domain Eukaryota; kingdom Metazoa; phylum Chordata; class Mammalia; order Rodentia; family Muridae; genus Mus; species Mus pahari. Next base: position 15,142,504 of record NC_034597.1, on the reverse strand, counting down.
TAAGAGCATTTCTCATGAGTGCAGTTATTCATTTTCGGGGGGTGGGCATCAATACCCCTGTTCTTGGGAACGATGAGCTGGGAGGTGAATGGGTTCCCATGGAGCAAATGTGGTTCTTAGGAATAGGCAGGAAGTAGTCTAAGAATCAAATATGAAAACCAATTAGATGTAAATAAGTGTTGTAAAGATGAATAAAGTCATGGAATTGAGAGATGCACTAGATAGACTGACTATAGGCTTCATAGATCCAGCCCTACAATGAACTAGGAGAAGAACACCCCAGAGAGAAGCAGAAAGGAAGGCCTGGTGCTGACAAGGAATCTTGGGTTGTTCCTGGTGCAGAGGCAGAGTGTGAGGGGCAATGAAATGTTGTCCCCTGGGAATCCAGCTTAGGGAACACCCTGAGCAAGGAGCAGGCTGCGAAATCCCTCAAGAGCAAAAGAAGGATGAGAGAATGACCACCAGTGAGATGGAAGTCTTGTGACGGTTTTGGCCAGGAGACATGTGCTCTTATCAATATCTATGAAGTGGCCAAGGAACATGGAGTGAACTGAGTGAAGCAGGGAGATCAGCTTTCAGACTTTTGGCCCAGTTAGAGGTTACAGTGACTTAGAAAACTCCAGAAGCAGATGCACCATCTATGAGCCTTCATTGACTAGTGCAGTGTGGTTTGGTACGGAGCAAGAAACTAGCGCGAGTATATTGGCAAATGAATGAGTCACTGAATGGATCAATGGGTAGGTGCCGATCCCACTGTGACCGTGGCCTGATATTTAGTATCTGTCAGACAGGAGTCAGGGCTGAGAAAATGTAAAGAACAAAGCAGCCTAGACTATCTCCCTGGGAAACGATTGCTGAGCATGTTGCACACACAGACAAGGAGTGTTTGTATGACACATTTTCTGGCTGGGGGAATGAAGGTCTAGGAGTGTTTGGGAGTGAGAAACACAGGTCCTTCACCTCCACCTAGGAGGGAGAGCCATGAGTTTAACTATAGGTTGGGATGAAAAGGCAGGCGGCCCCAGCAGCACCCAGGCTGGGGGTTCAAGGTGGACCTGTAATGGCTAAGCTACGGGAGACGACCCTGGCAGAGCCTCCCTGTGCAGGGAACAGCTCTCTTCACTCTGGCGCTCAGTGTTGATTTGCTTTCCCCTGGTCTGCAAGGCCAGATGACAGTGACCTTGTCAGATACCACAAAAATAATTGCTCTCTGGGATTTGCATGGTGCCGTAGGGATTGGAAACTACAGAGGCTTCTTAGAACCTTCCAGCTTTGGATTTAAAGATTAAGGAGTAGAACGGAAAGGGAAATAGTAAATTGCAAAGCCCGGACAGGCTTTCTGCTTCAGGCCAGATGTGTTTGCTCATGTGATTTCTGCCCCGTGACCTCAAACCTACAGAATTTCTGGGATACCAGGGATCTGAACAAGGAATGACTAATCAATTACCCATTTATCTGTCTATCTCTTCTCACTCTTCATCTAAGAAAGGGCACTTAAATCTCTTGATCTGAACTCAGTTACTCCTGAGATTCTATAGCTCCAGTTCTTGGGTGACTCTAACCTGGGGTCATGCCTGGGCCACCAAATTTAACCCTTCGAGAGGATAACCCTGACTGAGGGGCCTCCTTGCCTAGAGCCAGTGGCTCCAAGTGACTAAATCTTAGTACTGGACTAAGAGCCAAGAAAACTGGACCTACAGTCCTGACTTGCTACTGACTTCACAATGCCACCACAGAGTAATTATGAACTAAAATCTTAATATCAATGTGATTTAAAACATTAAAAGTGAAAAACACCTCAAATCTTATATAGGTAATATGACCATTATTTCATTTTATATATATATACAGTTAGTTAGTTACTTAGGTAGTTTGGTATAATTTTACTGGGAAATACGTACTTTATGTCTTGTCTTTTTGAAATAAAAGTTTCCAAGTTGCTACTTAAAAAAAAAAAAACCTTCTAAAAAATAATTGATTAAGAGACTAGAGGCTTACAATCTTTCCTTGTAAGGCTTACCCCTTTTCTGTGATTCTCCCCATGTCTTGAGTGTAGGAGTTGTGTTGTATCCGTTGGGCACAGGAACCCCATGATTGGTTGGTCTCTGTAGCTTGACCCATAGTGGTTTTCTGTAGTGGTTCTGTCTGCTGCGAAGGGAGCTTTTTGATAAGGGCTAAGAGCTACACTTCCTGTGGCTATAAGGACCGGTATTAGAGTTCAGGTAGGAATTAAACAATTCCTGTTTTTGTCCTTCCTAGCTCTTGATACCTGCCATTCTAATTTCTATGTCCTCCTGTAACTTAACACTACAAGTATGTTCCTTATCACGTGTTTTTGCATGTGCATTATCTATAAAGAAGATGTGCTGCATACTTAAGGAGACCTGCTTGTAGTGCTAAGCCACTTTGTCTTTTCTGTAATGAATAATTTTGCAATGAACATCTTTGCGCCTACAGAATTTGTTACAACATCTTGGGCTTTAGTACCAGAAATGGAATTAGTTTGATTCATAGTGTTGAATTACTTCCAAAAAGGTTTTCTATCAATTTGTAATTCCATCCTCATATTATAAGACTCATTGCAGTCATCTCCCTAAACAAAGCTCAAAGATACAGCTAGTGGTATATAATGAATATGGTGCTTCTTGCATTTTGTGTAATATCATCTTTTTTTTCTTCAACCTTTCAAAAGCATCTTCACAGTCCATGTATTGATTATAGTCAGCACATTGTACAATATGTCTCAAACTGATTCCTCTTTCCAAGTTGAAATTTTATAGCCAAAAGCTGTGTCATACCAGTTGCCTCTCTATGAGCTGCTCCTGCCCGCTGGAAACCCTCTGTCTAGTCTTCAGTTCAATGAGATTGACTTTTTCAGGTTCAGTGAAAGAGTGAGACCAGACAATATTCACTTCTCATCTGCTTATCTCATGTAACGTCACATCCTCTCCTCTCATCCAAACAGGCTTTTTTTTCTCCTATCCCTATACTGTATGCCATTGTGCATATGTTCCACATTAAAATCCATCCATTCACACTGGAACACGGGTGGGTCTTATCTTGGCTCTCTATCTAAGTCTTTGGTCTGTTTTGACTTGAGTTTTGCATGGGATACAATTTCTTCCACTTCAACCAAAAATAATTGATTCAAATGACTCTTTCCTAGTTATATTTTCTGTTCCACGATTTTCTGTTTTGATATTTTGGGCACAGAGTTCTTTTTACAGTCAAAGAAAAATTTTTAAAAATAACCTGTTTGATAGATCTCACAAGTCCAGGTTAGTTGAGACTGCTGGTCTTTCTATGGGGTTGCCCTCTGCCTCAACTTCTTCCAGCTTTTCCCTAAATCAACCACAGGGTCCCTGGCTTCTGTCCATTGGTTGGGTGTAATTAGCTGCATCTTTTAGCTGCTCCTTGGGCCTCTCAGAGGGTAGCCATGCTAGGGGTCCTGTCTGTAAGCATACCATAGCATCAGTAATAATGTCAGGCCTTGGAGCTTCCCCTTGAGCTGGATTCCAACTTGGGCCCGTCTCTGGACCTCCTTCCCTCAGGCTCTTCTCCATTTTTGTCCCTGCAGTTCTTTTAAACAGGAACGATTATGGGTCAGAGTTTTTAACTGTAGGATGGCAACCTCATCCCTCACTTGATGCTCTGTCTTTCTACTGGAAGTGGCCCCTGATATCTCTCAGACACTGAGCCACCAACCAGTCAGCATACACCAGCTGATATGAGGCCCCCAACACATGTACAGCAGAGAACTGCCTGGTCTGGCCTCAGTGAAAGAAAATGCACCTAATCCTAATCCTAGAGAGATCTGAGGCCCCAGGGAGTGAGGAGGTCTGGTGGAGTGGGGGTGAAAGGAGTGGGGACATCCTCTTGGAGACGGGGGTTTGGGGGGAGATTTGGGATGAGGAGCAGTCAGAGGGCAGATAACAATGGAAGGGAGATAACAACCAGACTGTGAAAAAAGATTACAAAATAACAAAGTTACAGAAAAATTAACCAGTTTGGAGTACTAAAGATTTATCCAAGCATATTCTTGCATATGCTAGGTGTGTATTCTACCACTGAACTGTAGTCCTTATTTGGAAATGATCCTTGTTGCATCGCTTTTATTGTTTATTTATCATTTTTAGCTGGGAATCTTTGTTTTAAAACTTGCAGAAATTTGATCTTACTTCATCGTCGTGAACCTGATATTTCAGAAATTGCTTCTTTTTGTCTCTTGTTTTTAGATAGATGATCTAGTAACTGTGCAAGTTTCATTATTTTTCTGTGTCAGTATTTACACTGGATTTTAACTCATCCTGAATCATTTTCAATTACAATAAAAAGTGACTGAAGTTCTTCCCAGCTGTTGTCCAGATATCCTAGAAATTAATCTCACACTCAACCTGTGATTACTTCTTTATTGAGTGCTAACTTCTTATATAAGAATATTTTATATAAGAATATTTTATATAAGAATATTTCCCTGCTTTTTACTTATCTTTCTGTCCCCTTCCTCCCTCCTTCCCTCCCCCTCTCCTTCCCTCCTTTATCACTTCCTTCCTTCCTTCCTTCCTTCCTTCCTTCCTTCCTTCCTTCCTTCCTTCCTTTCTTCCTTCCTTCCTTTCATTTTGTTTTTTGTTTGTTTGTTTGAAGTCCAGGAATCACTGTGTAGCCCAGGCTGTCCTGGAACTCTGTAGCCCAGGCTGGTTTCTTGTTCACAGAGACTTCCTATCTCTGACTCCCAAGTGCTGGGCTTAAAGGCACGTGCCAGATCTGCTTATTTATTTTTCTTATTCTTTTGTTATTTTTTATTATTTGTGGTAAATCTAACTTAAATGGTTACTGTGATTTGAATCTAGTAAGATTTCTTTGTGACCAAATAATGTGGTCAGTTTTGGTAATTGTTCAATGGTTATTAAAGAATAGTTTACTGAGTAATGAGTATGAATGTGTGTGTAGATATTCATAGATCCCAGGATATGTTCCCTTGACAGAAGCAAGACACCAATGTTGTCATCTCTATCTTTGTTCTCGTGGTTTCTCACTTCCTTATTTCATTTTCACTTTTGTCATAGGGATTTTCTTTAGATTACTGTTATTTATTATTTATTATTTTTTTAAAAAAAACTCATTTCACAAACAGACAATCAGTTGCTTTTATGTTTTCTCTTACTGCCTCCTATATCCCATTTCTGCTAGAATTATTTTTCTTCTAGTCAACTCTGTCTATATTACTTGGCAAAAGCAATTTCTTCTGAGAACCATGAGGGGATCTGTCCCTTTCTCTCTTGCATCTATTGCAAAAAAGATGTATTTTTACATATTTTTAAAAAATGATTTAATGGGTATAAGACCGTTGAGTAGGAAGAGATCACTATATTTTATTGTAATAACATCAGCTACTCACCTATAATGGTTTCCTTTGTTAGTCTGAAGTTCCCAAGTTTCTGATGTTTAGAGCCATCCCCACTAGCATAATTTTTAGTTTCATGGCTACATAATCTAGTCTTGATTTTGTTGTTGTTTACTTTACTATGACTTGCCTATCCATTCACTTTTCTTATATTTAACCATAAACATGAATTAATAAGTGCTCTTCATGCTGTTGACCATCCCATCGCCCACTGAATCTCTGCCAAATGCTGAATGCTCTGTGCTGTACGTAATAACACATTACAACGCTGATTTCTTTTTAAGTGGCAGCTAAATAGCATGTTCCTTAAAACCTGAGTTCATATATACAGGTAGTGTGCTGAGTGGGTGAATTATTGGCTTTATTGGCTTTTAAGTGACTCAGCAATTACTCAAAATGTAGGGGAGTTTGGGGGGGGGCATGTCAAAAAAAAGCATGCTTCTTTAGGCAGCATAAATAAATGTGCCAATATGGAATGACAAATTGAAGGTTTAAAAAGAAAAGATACTCTAAACCAGAGGTTCCCAAACATGGCTGCATCTTAGAATCTGAACTTTAAAATGTCCTATGCCCAAACTGTACCCCTGACTATTAATTTAGAATATCCTGAGCTGGATGGCAAACTCAGTGCTGGCTTCTGCTCTTCAGCCTGCAGACGTAGCAGGATGGTGCAGGGACTGCCAATCCATGGGCTGGTACCTCAGCGTGGTCTCCCGATCAACAGCCCCACCTCAGCTGAGAGCTTGTTCACAGCACAGAGCATCAGGCCCCTCACAGACCCACTCGGTCTGAGTGTGAACACGGTGCTGACTGGATTAGACCAGAATTCCTCCAAAGCAGCTGTAGCCAGCCAATCCCCGTGGTCTAGTTATGTGAACAGAATTCCCCAGCAATGAAACTATGCATGCACTCACTGATGAGCGGAGATTAGCCCAGAAACTTAGAATACCCAAGATACATTTTGCAAAACACAAGAAAACCAAGAAGGAAGACCATCCTGTGGATACTTCATTCCTCCTTAGAAAAAGGAACAAAATACCCATGAAAGGATATAGGTACAGAGACAAAATTTAGAGCTAAGATGAAAGGATGGACTATCCAGAGACTACCCCATCTGGGAA
>NC_034597.1:15116532-15135205 GCF_900095145.1 Mus pahari | reverse complement strand
AGAGAGAGAGAGAGAGAGAGAGAGAGAGAGAGAGAGAGAGAGAGAGAGAGAGATATATCGAAATCTGAATAGGCTTCTTCTACCAACCCCACCCCCAGCCCCATGATTTTCAACTGGCTTACTGCAGGCCTAAAGCCAGGTGGCAGGACCTCAGAAACGGAGACAAAATATGAGTTTTCTTTATAGCATTGATTGTTTCCATGATGTTTTGCCACAACAGTAGAAAAATGACACAGCTTCTGTGAATCCGGTTTGGACCTGGAATGGTCTGATGGTGATCTGGTTCAGAGAAGTGGCCACAAGTCTGGGGTCCGGGTACTCTCCACTCGGGGAACACTTCTTTGAGAGGCTAAGTGTTCCCCCTCTTTTCCATAGACTCTTGGATTTTCACGGTCTTCTGGGTAGCTCCCATTAGGAAGACACCCAGGGCTAACTAAGCAGGCTTCCCTAACAAGATTATAGGTTGTCCTTGTCTGCTTTTTGTTGTTGTCATAAACACCGTGATCAAAAGCCATTTATAAAGGAAAGTTTTTAAATTTTATAGTCCATTATCCAGGGAAGCTAGGGCAGGGACTCAAAGGAGCTTTAAGCAGTAACCATGGAGGAATGCTGCTTACTGGCTTACTCCTTGCTGGTTCACCCAACTTGCTTTCTTATACAGCCCAAGCCTACCTGCCTAGGGATGGTACTGCCCATAGTGGACTGGTCCTTTCTACATCAATTGACAATTAGCAGAACGCCTCACAGACATGCCTACAGTCCAGTCTGATCTGGGCATTTCTTCAGCTGATCTCTCTTCTCAGATGACTCTAGGTTTGTGTCAAGCTGACAGTTAAAGGTAATCATGACCTAGATAGATAGACTCTATGCCTCTTCCACTCCTTGTATTCCTAGCTTCTTGGAAGTCATTAATTAGTATGTGGCAATCTGCAAACACCAGCATTTAAGAAGAAGTAGTTTAGGGCAGTGGTATTCTATCATTGGTTTGACAAACCATATAAATGTGTGTGTGTGTGTGTGTGTGTGTGTGTGTGTATATATATATATATATATATATATATATATATATATATATATATATATATATCCATCTGTGCACACAAGCCCATAAACAGGAGCATGTGTAACTGAAGCAGGAACAGCTGCCGGGTTGCCTACAGGTCTATCCCAGCTGATTACTTCAAGTTCAGAACCTCTCACTTTATGACGTGGTGTTGTAAGATCACTGGGTGGCCTGAAGTGTGAAACTGTATTCTCCAACCTTCTATGTCTGACCTGATTTAATGTCTTGATTGACTGATTGATTTACTGACTGACTGACTGACTGACTGACTGACTGAATGGTTCGAGCAACCTGAGAAATCAAAGATGGGCTATTCGAAAATGTTTTAGTTGCTGATTTTAGTCTTGTAGAGTTACTTGAGTAGTTGTCAAAAAATGTTTGTTAAAAAATTCTGAATTTTTCAGTGTTATCAGTGTTAGCTTTCATCTGTGGTAAACAACCAGGAAGTAGGAAAGATGGATTTGGGGGTTGTCATTTTGGAGGCTTCAGTACATGGTCATTGGCCGTTCCTTCAGACTCAGTGCCACAGTGCAGAGTGTTTGCTAGAATGAAGCTGCTCGCCTGGAGGAGGCTAGGGTTCCGACATGTTTTTTCAGAACATTCCCTGTAAGGCCCATTTTCCACTGGTGCCACAGCTGGAGGCTGAGCCTTTCCACTTCAGGGAAACACACAGAACTTAAACGAGAGCATCTGACACTTCCTGTTTAATATCCTCCCCAAGTCTGATGCTTATATTCAGTGTTTAACTGATTATTATACTTGGAACGTGGAAAAAACCAAACAGACATATATATTTTGCCTCTCTTAATTTCATACCATTTTTTCCCATTTCTAGAGAGTTCTTTTCTACTGTGTCCTGGCTGTCGCTTCTGACCCCGGAGTTGTCTGTACTTCCTTTTGCTCCTCCTGTGAGCTCCACGCCATTTCCATTTACCTGCATCGCGTCCTCTTCTCACCCCATGCCCTGCTTCTTTGTTGTTGCTGTAGAAAAAAAATTAATCCCAATATAGAATTTCTACCCCTACCTTTGATCATTCAGTTCCTGGATAAAAGACGCAAATCATCTTTATATTTATAATCAGCCTTTATCAGCATTAATGTTGAGTAGATATCTACCCCCTATGCTATTAAAATCTATTTCCTATCAATAACCCTGAGTTATTATTTACTATGCTTCATCTGGGCTGCTTTTAACTCCAATTGGTCAGCCCTCAGGGCCATGCTGTCCTGACTTCTATTTTTCTCCTCTTTCCACCCTTTTCTCTCTTGCCTTGTGGTGCCCTATAATCCCAAGGCTGAGAATACTAAGCCTTACCCAATTCTGCCCAGCTAAAGGCTTTATTCAGCAATCAGAAATAACTTGGGGCAAGGTCACATCGCCTCTCTTGGGTCTACAAGCAGAAAAGGACTCTGCCATCTTTGGGGCAACCAGGTCTTGGGGGGCCACACATAGCATTACAACGCATTGCAATAGACCAAACCTCAACTTTGTTTTCACTGTTCTGAGGCAATGTCTGTTCAGCTTCGGATTCCGGCAGTGTTGGACAGCCTTGCAGCAGTCTGGTAAGAGTGTGTTCTCAGCTTCCAAACTGTTTCCCTTTTACCTACCTTGATTTTCATGCCTACCTGATGCAGTTAACAAAAAATATATGAATACTCTTTAGCAAAGTAGGAACATGCTTTCTGAAAATCACCTCTTCTTCACAAGGATGGATTCTTTTCTGATGAGCATTGTTCCTTTTGAGCCGTTATCACTCTCTCCTTTCTTTGTAAGTCCAACACTTCCATCTCTGGACCAGACTGTAGCTTAGATTTGACTTGTTAGCAAGACAATTCTACACTGGGCCAGTTTTATCCAAGGCAACCAGTACCCAGGCTTCTCTGTGGAGGAGCAGCGAGCTCTCTAGTGACACTCGTGGCTTGCTTCATCTCACCACGCATGTTAAACTTCCTTCACGGTCTTCCTTCTGTGCATGTAGCCGCCAGCTCAGTCCACTGTGCTGGGCCACACCTAGCACTTGAGGTGCTTTTGAACGCACAGGAGAGGAAATCCCTCAGGAATGCGCGCCCCAAACCTGTGGATGGCATTTGGGGAGCGGTTCTCCAGGGCAGGGGTGAAGACCCACGGCTGATGGGGATCATTTTTGTCACATGACTTAGACAGAAATAGAGTGACCCTTGCAGAAAGAAAAGGAGTGACAGAGCAAGGAGCTGGCTGTGGCAGAGTACCTCTGTAACCCCTCCACTCGGGAGATGGAGGCTGGAGGACCAGGAGTTTACTACGGAGTGGGTTTTGTTTGTTTATTTGTTTGTTTTGTTTGTTTGTAGCCCGCCTGGCTACCTGACACCCTGTTCCTGAAAAACAAAACAAAACAACATCTAAAACAACTCATTGATTGTTGTCCCTCTCCATTTAGAAGCTGTAAGTCTTCCAGGCAAGAGAGGCTATGGATGAAAAGAATAATTGGCATTAGTGAAAATGGAACTATTAAAATTTTGAATCCCAAAGTTGTGAAGTGTGATTATCTTATTGACCCGTGCTTTTTTTTTTTTTCCTCTTTTCTCTTGTTTTTAACTCTGGGGCTATAGTCTTTATTTTATCAGGGTTGAAAATAAAGATTTTAAAAAAAAAATCTCAAAGTCATAAGGTGATCCGATTTATTCTTAATCTGCTCTAAGCATAAGGGTTACCCTGAGTGATCCCAGTTCCCAGGATAATTCAGAGACCCAAATTCTGCCAGACCGCTGGGTAGCTCAGGAACAAGGCTTTATGTCAGGGCTCACCAGAGGAGATGATCCTTCTTAATGAGGGCTCCCTCCTCCAGCTTGTCCCCGTATGTGGCTTCAAACAGCTCACATTTAACTGGAAAGCCCATTCACTATCTAAGATTAAACCAGTGAAGAATCCAAATGAAGAGACAGGTCCAAGGTACTGGAACATTCATCTTCAGCAAAGCCTACACCCCACCCCCTCTGGGCAGACACCGAGTGACCTAACTCAGGCAGCCTCTGGCTGTAATCGGGACACCCAAGTCTTAGAAGTAACATCTCTGTTTCCTTTCTCTTTCCAGGCTTGAGATTTTTAAGAGCTCTCAGACTGATACAGTTTTCAGAGATTTTGCAGTTTCTGAATATCCTTAAAACAAGGTAAGCTACTCATTCTTGTCCTCTGCCCGTCCGGCTTCTTTGGGTGGGGTTGTAAATACCAAGTGTATGTTTTCATCGTGTTAAAGCGACAGAGTTGCATTACTCACAGGAAGAGCTGGAGAGCTCACCTACCAAGGTAAGGCTTGCAGTGTTCTCCTCTTCAGGGTCAGGGAGAAATAGGTGAAAGGCAGAGATACGGTTATACATGCGAGGAAGAGAAGACAGTCCAAAATGTCACATGGATGGCATCTAGGCACTAAGGCGGTCTGCGACATAGGCGTCCTGGGAGAGGCCCATCCATCGTGGATGAGGGATGGACTCACTCACTGACTGGGAAGTCCTTGTTTCTAGGTCCTCAACACCCCTTTAGTTACCACTAAATAAGGAACTGAACTTGGCTGTAAAGGCAAGAGGAGCAATGTTCTTTGACAAAGCTCATATGGCAAACAGGAAATCATCTCATTCCTAAGTCCATTTGAGCTGTCTCACTTTATATCCATAGAGCTCTGAGGGTGCACTCTGTAAATTGCCTTGTGGGGGAAACCCTAAAAACCTCCTGTCAAATGCACCATGACTGCTTCTGTTAACTGCATTACGATCTGGAAAACATAGCTAGGACAGGGCCAGAAATTCCCTAAGGGATCCCCTACCTGATGACCTGTTGGCGCCCAGAGCTGGCCTGAAACCTGGCCTGTGCTGGTAAGCACACTAATAAAAGGGTCAGGAGCACTCTAACAGGGAGCGACTGCAGCTCATAAACTTCTCTACTAGGAAATTACATTTTAAGAAGACCCCCTTCTAATGTTCCATTTCCTCTTTGGTTGGCCTTAATGTGTCTGATGAGTGACAGAAAGCAGGACACCTCTGTGTGTGCTGTGTGTAATTAATGTACCTGCTGCTCAAGGGCTTGGAGTCTGTTGGTTTCCTACTCGTGAAAACCTAGCTTCTTGAATCCAGTCTATCTGGCAAGTGTGCTTTTATTTTGTTATTGATCCTTACCTTAATTCCATATTATCCTCCTTTCCAATTATTCATTTGTATCAAAAGAGATAAAATTCACTTTCTATTGACAGGGCAGAATGTCTGAAGAGCCATGAAGCTCTCTTAAGTTGTGCCTTATCCCTTTTTATTTTATCTTCAGAGGTAAAAATTTATTGCTCTTCTACTTTTGATTTATAATATCATTCATAGATAGTAATTTTTTAATGTACAGTAATTTTTAAATGTTGTTTGAGTAGTAGCCTTAAGTTTTACCTTTGAATAGATCTTCTATGCAATAGGCTTCTATTGCTTTTGAAATAGAAGTGATTAACCAAGCAAGCATGTCTAACTAGATCCTTTAATCCCAGAACTAGGGTGGGAGAGGCAAGCAGGTCTCTGTGAATTTGAGGCAAGCAGATCTCTGTGAATTTGAACTGTCTCTACATAATACGTTCCTAACAACAAGAAAAGCGTATCTAGTATTAACGTATACTGAGCTTGCATTACAAGGCTGATCCAGTCCCCCATCCCCACTCCCAGGGAGAGTTGGTGGGTATCCAGTACCAACCTTGGGGCCTGTCCTATAGATTTGTGTTCTAGCAGGGATTAGGATGGGGGAGGGGTGCTATAATGGAACCATATACATGCTCTCACATACCCTTGGACCTCTTTCTTCTGCTCATTGACCTCATAAATCAATGAGACTTTTGTTCTATAACACTGGGATTCTAGGAAGATCCTAGTACTACTGCAGGGACTAGCTCTCCTCTTGCCATGCAGATCCCTTCTGAGTGACCCCGATATGCCATCTGAGTATCTTGTACCAGCCTTGTGCTAGGACACTCGCCTATTTCCTGCCCCTCAGCAAAGATGGCCTTTCTCTTGGATTTAGAAGTTGGATATGGCTGTCTTGGAGAGCAGATTCTTCATAGCTGTGTGGTTACGATGCTGCTTAATTTTCTAAGGAGAGGAGGGCAAGAGTGGAAGTTTCTGGCTGGAGGAAGAGGGGATCGTGCTTCCGGGAGGCAGCAGCTCTCTTGCACAGTAGCAGCAATGGGGTAACTCCACTCCTGGCCCTCAAACAGCGTTTTCTCAGGACTGCCACTTCCCATCCAGAAACTTCTACTCTCAGACAATGTCTTTCCTCCGACTGTGCATGTCCTTGGTTCCTATTATTGTCAGTTAGAACCAGGTGACCACGTGAACCCTGTGAATCGAAGGTGAGCATCTATGGATGCAAAAGTGAATGTGACTGGTGAGTGTCCCAACAAATACTGTAACTAGAAAGCTAGAGGTCTCATGGGATGGGAAATCAAAACCAGAGCTCCTGCCAGAGTCTAGGTGTTAGAACAGGAGTGAGCCCAGGTCTGAGATGCAGAGTTGTTATGCTGGACCTGGTGGGAGCTGTGCAGCAGGGAAGGCCTTTCCCTAGGAGAAGAAAGAACCCTTGAGAAAAATCAAGTGTCCACCATTCTAGTGTGACTGTAGGATGGTCACATGAAGGGTAGGGAAGATGGTCTGAGTTCTATCAAGATATTTGTAGAAAGCACACAGTGCGAGAGAGAATATGACACCTGTGGGACCTTTGAGCCATTCCGTGCTCCTGAACGTGTGGTTGACATAAGGAGAGTGAGTTTAGGGTAGGGAAGCAGGAACTAAATCTCCAGGTAAGAAACACTTCCTTTGCCAGGCGTGGTGGCGCACGCCTTTAATCCCAGCACTTGGGAGGCAGAGGCAGGCAGATTTCTGAGTTCGAGACCAGCCTGGTCTACAAAGTAAGTTTCAGGACAGCCAGGGGTATACAGAGAAACCCTGTCTCAAAAAACCAAAACCAAAACCAAAAACAAACAAACAAACAAACACTACCTTCAGCTGCAGGAATTCTAGCAGTGTGGGGACACTTTCTCCTTGGGGTACCAGGCTATGCCCTGCTTCTTCCTTCAGACACTCCAAGATTGTTTCTCAGTTCTGTGGAAGAAATGAAGCCACAGGTTTCTAGGGTCTTTTAGCCTTGGGCAGATTCTCTTGCGAGCCCTGTATGCCCAGATGCTTTCATGGAGACTTTGTGAGGTGGGGAAACTGTGTCATCCTTGTCAGGAAAATCCTGCCTGGCTTTCTCTTGTAGTGATCCCCTGCCAGTCTGAGGAGGGAGACTTTACAAATATGATAAAAATAATGGTTTGAAAACCGTGGTTTTATTTTGTCTTCTTCCATTGCTAAGTTCATCTTAGAATGAAAGAAATGGAACATAGTGTGATGGTGGGTGGGTGGGTGGGTGGGTGGGAACAACAGAAGGAACCAGAGTGACGGAGTGAACAGGAAGACAGGCACGGGACTGTGTAGCCAGAATCAAGGCAAGTCCTCAACCTGTAGGTTAGCAGGGGGCTAAGATTCTCCGTCTCCTGAAATGGCCTATTTAAGGAAGACCAGAGATTCTGGGTCACCTGTGTGAGCTTCTGGAAGTTCCTCAGCCATCCTACAGGCTGGTGAGTCAACTTCCAGTGCTGGGTCATTTGCTCCACCGTGAAATCCAGATGAAATCTGCTTAGGGGCTTTAATCCCACATCTCGTTCAGCATAGTCAATAATGTTTATTAAAACATGGATTGCCAGTACATTTGTTTTCTAAGACGAAAATGGCCTCATGGTTTCCTCTAATTGTTTAAGTAACATGTGCTTCCTGCGAACATTTGTACCATATGTAAGAGTGTGTGTAAAGGGGAAGTAAGACACCGTGCCTGCCCTGTGCTGTGCTCAGAAAGCCATTGCTCTCTACTGTGAAAATAGTCTCTCTCATGTTGTCTGTGTGCACGGCCGCTAACCAGTTACCCAAACAGCACATGCAGGGAACAGTTTTGAAATTACCTTTTTTTACATATATAGCCTTAGGAATGGCCCCAAGGCTGTTTGTGAAGCAGGCTATATTTGCTCTGGAGATTACAGGGGGGTACAAGGTGGAAGCCTGACTGTGAGGGCTGCAAGATAGAGAAGTTGAAGACTTTTAATTGGGGGAGGAAGTGTGGACATAGCATTCTGAAAATCCATGTTTCCACTAGTTGTATAGAGCTGGTTTGAAGTATCTAAGATTTAATAGGTCTTCAGACCAGAAAGGAACAGTAGTCCAGGGAAGGGCTTTTGAGGCCCAGCCTCAGAGCAGGTCAGGTGGACAAGGAGGAGACTGATATAGAGATAACTAAAGAACAGACCATAGGGATAACGTAGGGACAGACATGACACAACTTGATTTTGATGCATTTTGTATCACAAAGTTCAGTAATCTCAGCATGACCTGGTCCAGTCAGTGCTCCAATTTGGGACACTTCTTAGCTCCCCAGCAAACGTTTGCAACGAAAAGATGAAAATGGCTGTTGGCTCCTGGCTGTGTGTGCCCTCAACCAGAAGCAAGATAGCAGCAGTCAGCAAGAGGGTAGAGTTTGCGCTTTCCTGGGCAAAGTGGCTGGCATTTTCAGGGTTTACCAGAACATGTTCTGTTTTCTGTAAGGGCATAAATAAACCCCTGGAAACTTTGGCTTTACTACTAAAGTTTTCAGAATCAGACTCTCTCCCCCAGCACCTAGGGGTCCTGGGAAAGGTCACGGATCAATCAGACTATTGCTTGCCTATTGATGAATCACGGTGTCCACCCATGTCAATGACTGGAGTTCAGTGTTAGTCAGACTGTGCCAAAATTCCTGAGAAAACAGTGTAAGGGAAGAAAATTATTTGGGCTCAGAGTTTCAGAATTTTCTGACTCATGGTTACCTAGCTTTGTTGCTCCTGCCCGGGGGCAAAGTAGAGTGTCCTGAGAAAGCAAAGTTGGTCATCTCATAGCTACCTGGAGGGAGGGAAAATAAATAGATAGCAGGAGAAGACATCAGAGACAAGATGTAACCACCAGGAATAAAGGGCTTCTAATGCTTCTAACCTACTTCCTCCATCTAAGCCCCATTTCCTAAGGTTTTCAGACCCTCCCAAAATAGTATCACCAGGTGGGGAACAGGTCCTCTTAACATATGAGCCCTTGGGAAACATTTCCTGCTGTGGTGGTTTGAATAAGAATGAATTCTAGAGGCTCACTTATTTGAAAACTTGTTTCTAATTTGGTAGAATTGTCTGGGAGGGATTGAGAGGTGAGACCTTGTTGAAGGAGGTGTGTTACCTGGGTGTGGGCTTTGAAGTGTCAAAGGCCACACCAGTCCCTTCCCCTTGCCTAGCGATAAGGATGGATCCTCCCAGCTTTTGCTCTAGGGCCATACCTGCATATCTGCTCCCAGATATAATGGCTATGGACTTCCCCAATAAATGCTTTTCTTCTATCAATTGCTTTAGTCCTGGTATCTTATGATAGCAATAGAAAAGTAACTAAAGCATATACCAAACCAGAATGGCCATGGAGTATTCATGGATGGGGATTCACAAGTTTCCATGGAAACACAAAAATGACATTTACAAAAAGAGGGGGCAGGTTTTCATGATCGGATCACAGTCTCTCCTTCAGGGCAAGGAGCTACACTCTGCATGGTCAGTGCCACGCTAACTACTGATGGTTTCATTCTAAATACTGATGTTTGATTCAGGCCTTTGGGCTTGGCCACGAAGGCTGCAGATAGCCACCTCCAATGACTCTTTTGGCCACAAACACACAATGTCTTCTGCCGGCAACCCTCCCCTCCTTCGAAGCAGTCCTCTTCCAGATGTCAAAGTCCACATCCCAGAGGGCAGAGAACACTCACTGGGGTTAATCTCGCAGGTTTTCTGCATAGCTTTCAGATATTAACTTGGGTTCAGCTTGGAAGTCCAGTTCCTCGTGCGATCAATCTGTGATATTGCTGATGTCATACAAATAATCAGATTTCCACAACAAACCTGGTCTGTCCCAGCAATGGTGATTAAATGTTCTGCACTCAGCAAGAGCTCCCTTAAGCACCATTAATGTCCCAGTGACAATCATTTAGAGATTAATAATCACCATATTTAGGCCATTTTCCCAAAGCACCAAGAGACGCCAGTAGATTTAATATCTTGAAAAGACTCTGCATGGTTTTAGATGGCACAGTGCTTTCGCAGGCCCCTGAGGAACTGGGAGTCTGTAAGTGACTCAATTAGGTGTTGAATTCTCCTCTGGAAAGCGAGAGCAGCACACGCTTTCCCCTCTCTTTGCCACAGGCTCCCTGCTCTTCCCACTTGCTTCTCTTCAGTATCAGATCACATCTTAGGGGGCTCGCAAGGGAGAGACACGGAAATGGGCTGTTCTGCTTTGATTTTTCCATTGAGAAACTTGCAGGGGGAGGGGGCAAGATTTAGTGGCAACATAGCTGACGAGACAGGGTCAGCCTCTAGCTTTTGTTTTTTTTAAATTGGCAATTCCGTCCTCAGTCAGAGAACTTAGCTTGATATGAGGTGAAACACAGAGTGACTCATCGAGATGTCTGGAAAAGGCTTGAAGGTCAGGAGTTAGCACAGCACTACGTGTCCTTGGGAGTGCCAGCTTCGGACCACAGCATCCAGAGCCACGGAGCTGACCGCCTCAAGTCACATAGTGGGCAGATCTGGCCCATTCGTATGTTCTCTGAGAACATTCTGGATGCGAGCCATTTCGGTTGCGTCTAGGCAAGTGGCAGAGTGACTGGGTCCCAGAGGGAATGACAGACTTTCTGCATATCTACACTCAGGCCGTCAGCTTCCCTCCTTGAGATTCTGCCTCTCCTTTCATCTTTTTTTGGGGGCTTGTTCTCCGGAGGTCTTCTCTAGGGTAGATGGTTCAAGGATTGTGTCCGAGAAGGACTAGAACTCTCTTCCACGAAGTTCCCGAAACGTGTGTCTGGCAGGCTTCTCTGTTGGCTGACACAGATGACGCCCGCACTCCATTGGACTACTTAGTAAAGGGAGTCCTTGGTGGACACCTTGGTCTCCCATGTCAGTAGCTGTGGGGAGATGGGACCTTAGGAGGTGATGATGGGCAAACTAGAGGGTAAGGGAAAAAAGAAGAGATCTCTGAGGTTTCCTAGACTGTGTCCCCAAGCTACTTATATGAGGCCTGCCGCTTGCAGCTGTGATTCCCAGGCAAGCTATCTACGCTCCCCAAGGCTTGGTGAGTGACAGTGGTGTTCTCACCTACCACCTGCATTAGAGGAAAGGGTGAAGAGGGGCAGGACTCAAGCAAGTACTTAGAACATCAAAAAGTAGCAGTCCTCAGGAACTATAAACGGTAGGTGATCCTGGCGAGGACCGAGATGCGCGGGATGGACAGTCTGCTGTTTTGTTAGCATATGGTTTCAAACCCCGAGGATGTCATCCCATACACCCCAAAAGGCCAATTTCACCCACAGCTTTGGAAGATGTTTTACTCATTCTTGTCCTTAGCTGTCAGAATCAACGCCAGGCAAACCGGGAACTTGGATTCCTCTCTTCAGTTATATAAGCATAAGCAGGAGAAAGCTCCGTTCCTCGTGCTCCACCCAGGAAACATGATCACAGCCTTTGTTAGGAGGCCTCCCTTACAAATTCCCCAGACTGAGCAACAACAGCCTCTGTCCCGCCCTTTCAGTGGTAGGCTCAAGATCCAAAAGCTAGCATCCATCGATGACACCGACACGACACTGTGGCTGTGCTGTAATAGATCTGAGAGTGGCTGAAATGACCATAGTTCCATTTCCAACTATGGGGCCTACTGAACTAAACTTGGCAGTTGCCCAGTCCCCCAGATGATCTTGAAGGATCCTATGAGAAATTAGTATACATCAAACATCAGCAGGGTGGTGTGAGGATTTAGCACAGCATACATGCCGTGAAAGCCTCAGACGTCACCATTGTTAACCTTCTAAGCCATTAGAAAGTAGATAATGTATTACCCAAGAGAAAGAAATAGGCAGAAAGAGGACAGTGTTATCATAGATGGATTATCCAAAGAGAAGGGTTAGCCTCTGCTGGGGTTTCTGTTTTAGGGTTTCTATTGCTGTGAAGAAACACTCTGATGGCAGCAACCCTTATAAAGGAAAACATTTCCTTGGGGCTGGCTTAAAGTTCAGATGTTCCGTCCATTATCATCATGGCAGGAAGCGTGGCCGCATGCTGGCAGATACAGTGCTGGTGAATGAGCTGAGAGTTGTACGTCTCGATCCACATGCAGTAGAAGTGACTGTGTACCACACTGGGCATAGCCGGAGCATATGAGATCTCAAAGCTCACCCCTACAGCGACGCACTTCCTCCAACAAAACCACACCCACTCCAGCAAGGCCACACCCACTCCAGCAAGGCCACACCCACTCCAGCAAGGCCACACCTTCTAATAGTGGCACTTCCGATGGGCCAAGCATTCAAACACGGGGCCATTACCTATTCAAAGCATCACAGGCTGCATTGGGCCAGTAATGGGAGAGCAGGAGGTGGGAGACTTTTCAGTACGATGAGAGTGATGGAAACATCATTAAATACAACTTCAGGACAACTGGCATTTAAATCGGGATTGTATGCTAGATCACACTGCTGAACTCAATTCGTTTGCTGATATACAGCTGTGTCCCGCATGGTGCGTGTTCTTCGGAGCAGAATGCCGCAGTGACTAGAGGTTGTGCCGTGATGTCCACAACACAGTGGCTCAGATAAAAAAAACAAATACAACCAGAAAGAATTAACACACTGAAGAAAATAAGACATACTATGGGGAGATGATGAAGACATGGGGAAATGTCAATTTAGGCGAAGGATACACACATTTTATACGCTCTTCTCTCTGGTTTCTCTTTAATATATATTTGAAGGGTTTTGTTTTAGACAAGTTAAGTTCTAGCAACGTTTGAGGGGCCAGTGTAGAGTCTGGCTGTGATTTTCCTACAGACTCTTGTCGAGACCCTCATTCCTGACCAATGTCTCTCACCTGAGTCACATTTCCTTATGATGACAGCAACCTACCTCTGCCCCAGAGGGGACACTGTGACACCATCGGGCAGTTCCAAACGGGTCTTCTCTCTCTAACTTTGGGACTCTTCTTGTCTCCTTTGCACAGTAATTCCATCAAGCTGGTGAATCTGCTCTCCATATTTATCAGCACGTGGCTGACTGCAGCTGGATTCATCCACTTGGTAAGTAGTCCTGAAGACCCCACCTTCCCGCCTGGCATGGAGCAGGCCCTTGCTAGGCTGTTTTATTACTTAACCTTTGTTTCCTTGGAAAGAGACAAGTTTAGTTGTACCTACAGGAAAGAGGGACAAACTACTCAATTTGCAGAATCCCCTAACCTTTACTCCCACCCATCAAACTGGTTCCAAATCCTGAGGAATGTTCCTAGGATCAACCATCTTTCAGCTTCACCTGTATCGCTTCAGGGAGACTTGCCTAGTTTTTCACTCTGTATGCAATAACCTCAGAAGGCCACAAGATGGCAGCGCTTCCACAGCAAACGCCCAGGAAAAGTCTGGCACGGATACTGAAAGTTTGAACTGCAACAGCTCTTTGTAAACAACAAATGCAAATCCTGGGATGTGTCCCTACTTCTCTCTCGCACAAAAAAGCTGCCTTTGACTGTCTTGCTAGATGACTTCTCAAGCTGTTTCAAAACCCTCAAATGGTTTTGTTTTTGTTTTTTTGTTTTTAAAAACTAATGACTCTTTGAATGCTATTACCAAGCCAAACCTTTCATACCTCCCCAAGGCAGATTTCTCTAGCCTGCTTTCAGAGAGAGTAGTTACTGTGAAATGTACATTTCATCTGCACATAAACTGTTACAATCAGAAGAAGCCCCCATCAGACTATAAAACTTTGATTGAGTGACTTTGTTTCCATCTGCTAAGCAAGATAATTATGGATTTTGCACAATCCTATATATATTTTAATTATGTGTATGCCTGTGTTTTAGTGTAGGGATATGTGCACATGTGTGGGTGTACCCCTGGAAGCAGAGGGCTTTAGGCTCTCTAGAACTGAATGCTGGAAACTGAATTCCAGTCTTCTGCCACAGCAATGGTTCCTAACCGTTGAGCCACCTCTCCAGTCCCTATGCAACTCGTCAACTTTCACCTTTTATCATTCCGTTCCTTCTGAAGCCAATTGCCAGTTCTGGGTTCAGGTTCCCCAAATCCTGCTGTAACCCCCACTCTTTGCTTCTGCTGGGCTTTTAGCCAAGCTCACAGAACTGAGCAGCTGTGCGGACCCCAGGAACTCTGCAGCCCAAGCAGAAACTATTGGCTCAATGGCCATTTGGGGGATGTCTGCAGCCATTTTTTCTAGTGTGTGTGTGTGTGTGTCTGCAGTTTCCCATAGGTCACACCTCTTGTTTCAGAGAAAATTTCCAAACCTCGAAGCTCAGAATTGCTGGTGGGCTCTGGTGAAGAAAGACAAGCAGTCCCAGAAGCAGAGATGAAGTTCAGGATTCAGGCTGTAGATGTGAGGTTGGGCCTGGTGTCCTTAGTTACAGGAATGAAAGGAAAGTCTAGAGTATCAGCAGGAATTCCCAAGGGACTGGCAGAAGGAGGCATCTCACACCTGCCTTCAGGAGATGCTGTAAAGGGTACCAAGCATCAGTGATGCAGGAGAGTGCACCAGCGATGCTCCTCCCATCCCTATTCTTCCCTTGGTGCCCTCCTCAGTCACAGGGCATTCCCTGTACTTCCTCTTCTCTGATACCCCCTGGGGGTTTCTGGTGAATCATGCCTTAGTGACTAGCAATGAGAATCATCTATTCTGTACTGAGAATATAAAGCTTACGTAAAAAGACACCTTTCAGGAGCTCAGGGCATCCTGGTTGGCATATACTGTACATATGAATATCTCATGGGTTTCTTTTCTTTCCCTCCCCCCTCTTGCTGTAGGTGGAGAATTCAGGGGACCCATGGGAAAATTTCCAAAACAACCAGGCACTCACGTACTGGGAATGTGTCTACTTACTCATGGTCACGATGTCTACAGTGGGTTACGGGGACGTTTATGCAAAAACCACACTTGGACGTCTCTTCATGGTCTTCTTCATCCTCGGGGGACTGGTAAAAAAAAAAAATCCCTCTTTCTTATTGTGTCCATTTTAATGATTATTAATATTTTCCAATGCCCACTTCCTTAGACATAGTGTTTTTAATGTGTTTTGCACTGGAAGCAAGTAACTGCCTTAATGCAACTAGGAGAACTAAATGCAAATACCATAGTGACTTGGTTGCATATTTATTTAGTGTTATGCTTGTCCCTTAGAACCAGGCATATTGTCCTCACTGGGGGCAGCCATGTTGCTAGGAGCAAACCTAATCATTTTAAGGGAGGCATGCCATTAATAAATGAGAGTGTCCTTTAGTAGTGGATTTCAGTATCAGATATTGTAGCTGCCGTTGATTCTGGTAGATGCTGTCCAGACTTTGTAGATAGATGGCGGTTTCAAGAGTCCCCTCCCCTGAATGTTCCTCCCCAAACGTCCAACAAACACTGTGGCTGGCACCTGCACCTAGAGAGCAGGGTCCCTTCATTTAGGAAATGTCATTATAGTCAGAACATGACTGTGTCCAAAGCCCACTCCATTTCTCTCCTTGCAACAAAGTTTCACTGGTTCCTTTGTAGCAAGAAATCACTGCGTACAATGTAATTCCAGGGAACAGTTGCTGCATTTTCTCTTTCAAAGTAGCTTATAACGAAGTCTGATTTTTTTTTTTTCTGGGCATGAGGTAAGTGACCAAGATTCTACTCCACACACAGCTGTGGCACATGTGCACTGCACACACATTTATATGGAGCGATGCATACATTTCTCTCTGTTTTGTATGCATAGGACATATACATTTTGAAAAATGTATATAAATGTGTGTGGGGGTGGACATTAGCAGCATCCCTGCAGGGCCCCGTAGTTCAGGAGACCCCATTATCCAGCCACAGGACAGGCTTTGTTGGGTAAAACATGGCAGCTCCGTGTCTCCTAGCTATCCATCCTTTCCTCTTGTGTGATTTCCAAAGTTGACCTCTCATGCTTTTTAGTCATTTTTAAATGGAAATGTTTATTTTTAATCCTCTTTTTAGTGTTTAGTGTCTTTAGCTACTCATAAAAAAATTCTCCATTGAGTGTTACGTGGAAGGACTTTTTGACAGAAATGTATACATGTGTGTGCGAGTGTGCATGTAAATGTGCACATGCATGTGACATGTGTGTATGTATGTGCACATGTGTGTGTTCATGAGTGCATGTGGTGAATGTGTGTGTGTGTGTGTGTGTGTGTGTGTGTGTGTATGTGAATACTTGTCACCATTCTACAAGATGTCAACTCGTTTACCCTTATCTCCTTTATATTTTTCTTGACTGGTTTGTTGTTTTGTTTTCTGCTGTCTAGGTTGACTCATGTATGTTTCGTTCTGTGTGGTTGTTGTCCTGTTGTCCTGTTATTGTTGTATAATCCAACACACGAATCCGCACCTTCACAGGTCTAATCCTTTTGTGTTTTCAGATCTTAGTATCCCCCTTCTGAAAAGGTCACCCTTTCTTTGGCCTGTCTTTTTAGTCTCTCTCTGTCTCCCCTCTTCTCCTCAGGCCATGTTTGCCAGCTACGTCCCTGAAATCATAGAGTTAATAGGAAACCGCAAGAAATACGGGGGCTCCTATAGCGCGGTTAGTGGAAGAAAGTAAGTATTCCAAGAGGTTCCGCGGCCTCAGACAGCGGCGTAGGAGCCTCGTGGCCTCCGCGGCGCAGGGGCCTCTCTGCATGCCATTCCTGTTTGCCTCTTGTTTCTTTGTCTCATGCATGTAGGCAATGTTTGCCCGCTACGTGCCCGAAATTGCTGCTCTCATCCTGAATCGGAATAAATTCGGCGGGACTTTTAACAAACATGGAGGCAGAAAGTAAGTCAGTTGCACCTGAGGACATGTGCTTGAGAGACTTGGAAAGTCCCCGCAGCAGTGGCATTGAATCAAGCCCTGCCCTGCCCTGCCGTCCCTCCTACCTGTTCTTTTTAATGAGGGAGGGTGTGCATTCTGCAGGAGAATGGTTTCAGAGCGAGGGAGGTGATTGGACCATCTTGAGGTCTTATGGCCATTCACAGTGTCCAAGAGATAACAGTACATATATTCAAAGGTGTCCATGTGCGCCTGGAACCATATCTTCTGCTCTCATACCTTATCATATTCACCAAGCTCATTTCATGAGCTTGGTGGATATGATCACATTCTGGTCTCTGCAACTGAGATCTCATGACCCTCTGGTAGGTTTGGCACATGCACTAATGGGCTAGAACTCTTTTCCCACTGTCCTTTGTGTCAGGCACGGGCCAGGGCCTGGCCCATCCTCCCTACTGGAAATGCCAGTGGCTGCAAGGAGACCTTGTTGTTAAAGGGTTTCATTACACATTGGAAATGCCTCCTGGGCAGGCAGTATTGCAGTTAGGGTATCAGGGTGCCACAGGCAATTAGCGATGTGTGTTTGATTTTTCAAATGTGAAGGTTTTCCTCTTGGGAATTATTTAAGTTTCTGCTCGGGTAACTTTTTCAACATCAGTATCATCAGCATCAATATCATCAGCACCAGTATCAGAGCGTGAGTCCAGCAGGGACCAGAAGTCTGATTCTGAGGTTGGTGTTGGAACCTTGGTCTTCCGATTCTCTAGCAGGACCATCTCAGTGGAGGAGCTGAGGCGGAAGGATGAACTTGCTCTGAAAGCTCTTGGGGGCCAATTGGCTTTGTTCTTAATTCAGGGTCTGATGTGCATAGAATAGAATGGTCAAACACACTGTACACCCCGAGGAGGAGGTGCACTGATATACATACCAGGGACTGACATCTGCGTCTCTATTAAAATGCAGAAAATGGGCCCATTCATGCCAGTCCCCTGTCCCCCATCATGGAACCGTTTTATCTTCTTACTTATTCTAACTGACTGTCAGATTATTACCTTAGTGTTTAAGAAAACTGAAGCCTAACCTGTAGGGCCTTCTCCCCGTGGCTGCCCCTACTGTCGTGACAGTTGGCCCTGCTGGATGAAGCCCAGGGAGCTGTGCTCTGATTATTGAGTCCAGCACATCCTGAGCTCAGGTGTCCAGTCCTCTGTTCAGAAAATGGGGAGGTGGAGAAAGGGCTCATTTCCTTGAACTACCCACAGGACAGCAGTTTCCTTTCATAGACACAAAGGACAGTGGGAAAAGAGGCCAGTTGGCACCTTCTCAGTAAGGCGGTCTTTCCATCTCCCCCTATAGGTCTTTCCCCCTTCCTATTATCTTAACAACCCTGGATGAGGTTAGAACCAAGCTGTTCTGATGTCTGGGCCATCAGTTGGTTCCAAAAGGCCAAATAAGCCCAAAGATTTTCCTCTGTCATTTATCTCAAGCCAAGAGGAAAACAGCTTCCTAATTCAGTGTGCCTTTAAGATATGGGCATCCTGAGAGTCCCAGGCCCTCATTATAGCTGTCTCAGCCCATTGGTCTCAGCCAGCATCTCCTTATCCCTGTCCCCAATGAAGTCAATAAAATCAATTGCTTTGAAATCTAAGTTGAAAGTATTTCTTGACTCTAATTTCCAGGTGGG
>NC_034597.1:15113733-15116264 GCF_900095145.1 Mus pahari | reverse complement strand
CTCTCTCTCAACTCTGCCTCTCTCTCCTTCTCTCTCCCTCTCTCTCCCTCCTTCTCTCTCCCTCTCTCCTTCTCTCCCTCCCTCCCTCCCTCCCTTTCTCTCTGCCCCACTCTCCTTTGTGAAAGTGCATTTTGCTTTTAATGTTCTCTTTTGGGTCTCCAAAGTCCCCAGACCCTGCGGGATGTAGTGTACGTCCTGTCATCAACACCGGGACTGTTCTCCTTACTTTATGCATTGTTTCCTGGTTCAAAAGCTAATTACCAAGTAGTTTAAAGAAGCCCTTGGTCACTTAGATCTTTCATCAGAAAATACAAGCTTGGGAAAGGAACGGTAATAAAGGGCCATTAGCACCCTTTGTTTGATGTTGGCTCTCCAGTCAGTAGAACAAGATTGATGAAATGTTATGTTTGGCCAAAATTTGAGTTTTCATTTGGAATTCAGTGTTGAGAGAATGGGCTGTCAGAATCAATAAGTTTCCTTTCGCTTGGGATATGGGCATGTGGTAGTAATTAGCAATATAAGGTCTTTACTTGAGCAACGAAGCATGGATTCTGGCAGCAAACATAATGAGAAACTACAGTTGTTCTATTCTGAACGTCAAAAAGTTTCCAGATAAAATTAAATGCGTTTGCAAAAGGGAAGGGGCTTAACTTTGTTGAGAGCTGGAGTTTAGACTCTTAAAATAGCAGGCAGCACTTTGAGTTTTGGTGCATGCAAAACTGCATGTGCTGTCCTCATCCACGCATGTATACATGCTAGCCCCCCAGGACTGAATTCAGCAAATACCTAGAAAACAACTTAAATGTATACATAGTTAAGAGATTTTTTTTGTATGTGCATATTTTACTCAGCAATAACAAATCATAACGATATATTGACTTGTCAGACAACCAAACGTGATATATGACACAAACTGCAGAGACACAAAAATGTGAGCTCCAAAGAACATTCAGGATGGAAAACCAGTGTGACAGAGCAATGTAAGGATTGAAAGACACACCAGCCACATGAGGGCACTGGAGAATATGGAGGACAGCCACATGTAGGCATTGGAACATATAGAGGTCCCCTTGGCGCTTCCTCGTGACTTTTAATCAATATGTTTGGCACAACATAACTATTTCTTGTGGCATTCCCAAATCTTCCTTCCTGTCCACAGAAGTCAAGGGTCTGTTGAGGCCTTCCTCACCCTTTTCATTATGCCCTCTATCCCAGCAGTACGAGCAGGTAGCCATACATATGCCGGCTGCTATGCCACACATCTGGACAACTAAAAATAGAGACCAAAGTGTTATTATTATTATTTTTTTTCCAGAGCTGAGGACCGAACCCAGGGCCTCTTGCTTGCTAGGCAAGCGCTCTACCACTGAGCTAAATCCCCAACCCCCAGACTAAAGTGTTAAACAAAGGGTTCAATCAGGAACCAAGAAACTTATCCACGGATAATTTGGAAATATTGTGGGCAATTAGCCCCTTGTGCTGAAACCCTAAATCTTATTCAGCATAGTAGCCCTCCTAGAGCCCAGCCAGCCTTCCAAGGCCTTTGACTCTTTCTCCTTCCCTTTGTGTACAGTGAAAACTGCTCAGAGGTGGCCGAGGCATGGGGGATACGGAGACTCCCAGGGCCTTGGGGTTCTTAGTTTGCTGTCTTTTCCCCCCACAGCCTCTTATGGTTTCCCCAGGGGTTTCTTCTCTGAGTGTAATTCATTCTACTCCTGGTTAGTTTATGAGAACTGACAAGATCATGGTCCAAGGTCATATGGCCAAGGGCCATGGAAAATAATTGGCCACAGAGAGGAATCCATCAGCTGTAACCCCCTGGATAGAGACAGCACAGCTGGGGAGCCATCCAGACCTTGTGTTTCCCATGGTGTGGCTTCAATGGCCCCAGACTGAGGTAGTTCTGGCCCAGGTGTTTGGGACAGAGAGAAGAGTGTGGGTGTAGAGGGTTCCACAGATTTTTGGTAGCCAGAAGCTGAGAGGACACATGGAGAGAAAGGAATAATAAAGGACAAGGGCTGGACAAAGGGGAACAGGAAGCCGGATGTCATTAGCATGGAAGGAAAATCTCCATGGTGACTTCCAGATTCTAGAGTGGGGAGAAATTTCTACAGCCAGACACATATCTTGCTCCAGAGCAATGAAGCCTTTTCTTGAGCTTCAGGGTTGGTCTCTTACAGACAAACACCACACCATTTTATCTGGGGCAGTTTCCGGATTTGTGGGTTGGTCCATTGTGAGCTCTTGATTTCCAAGAGATAACAGTGAACTCATTTAAAGGACTCCATGTATACCTGGGACCATATTTTCTAACCTCCTCTGGACCCAATGCTTCAAGAATTCAGAGAATAACTATATCTCCTTCACAATCTCCAGCTTGCCTGGGCATTCCTCTCTGCCAGCTAGGCATGGATGGGGCTGTATGCATCTCCTTCTGATTTCTTATGATTGGGGCCTAGTTTAGATATTTATTCAAAATAGACTGTTCTTCTCATTCATGTTCATGCTCCCTCTCCCCCTCCCCCTCCCCC
>NC_034597.1:15108688-15113725 GCF_900095145.1 Mus pahari | reverse complement strand
CTCCCTCTCCCTCTCCCTCTTCCCTTCTCTCCTCCTTTCTCAGACCCCATGTGTTTCTTTATGCCTATTTACTACCTTGGCTCTACATGGGCTGCTCCTCCATCTTCTCCCTACTTTCAGGTTTTACCCACAGTGATTCCAGGCCATTTTTTAAAGGCCATAATATGGTTATTTCCTTACAAAGATTCTTTTTATTTGCTCCCTCTTGGGGGTCTATCCTTGCCGAAAGAGAGTTGCCATGTGCCGTACCTTCATGTTTATTCATTCCACATGTGTTTATTGACTGCCTGCTCTGTGCCAGGCATCGGGGACAGATACATTCCAGCACACCTATTAAACCCTCCAGCCATACCACAGCTCTCACTCTCTGTTGAGCTATCTGGCCACCTAAGTGGTTGGGAGGTTCAACTTGAGAGCTTATTTAAACCTGCCTCAGATTCCATGGAGTCTCTCTGCAGTGCTGTGGCTGCTCTTAGCCTGGCCTCAGGTGTGCGAGAGTGGGATGTGGGTTAATCCATGTGGTGCTATCTTGGCTTGATACCATGGGCCTGCTTTCCTTTCCTGTTTATGTGGATCTCGGGTGGTGCTCACTCTCACTTCTCCCAGGCCTGCAAGGGCCGGACTGCTCACGGGAGGGATGTTTCCCATAAGATGTCATTTACGATTTCTCTGCCTCAGACATCGCTCAGGTTGAAATGGGACTGAAGTCTTGTATTTTACACAATCTTTGATCCCTTGTCAAGAAAGGCATTGAGCACTTCTCCTCTCTTAGCCCACGTGACTCCCCCTGCAATATCTCAGGATTCCTAGATTTTAAAAACCATAAATTAGCAAATCATCAGCATCTCACCGGGGAGGTTCATCTGGTAGCGATTGTAGTCAGAGGGAAACATGGGCCCTAATAACTGATTTTCACAAAGATACAAAGAATTGTAGACAGACAGATACAGTAAATAGGAAGACAAATAGATAATTCAAGCTGACAGATCATCTTGAACTGATTAAGCATTCTGCTTTGATTAGCATTAAACTTTTTGTGGAAAGAGGAAAAAAAAAAGAAGAAGAAAAAAATGATATTGCCCTCATACTTTGGGAAAATGACCCCTGATGACCTTCTGAAATTGGGTACTGAGAGGCAGATCGCAACGCATGTGGCATTAGATGCCCCACATGATGTAGTGTCCCAGGTAGTCCTTTCAAATGACAGGGGCCTTGGTGGGTATGGATATGGATACTTCCTCCTTGGCATCTGCTTTGGATCCTTCTCAGGCACGTCTTCAGTCCTTTTCAAACTTGAACATCTGAAAAGAGACTTGGCTGCATAGTCAATCAAACTCCGGGTAATGCCGATGGGATGAAGGCTTTCCCTCTGCCCCCCTTCCCTGCTGTCTTTCTTCCCTTCCACACACTTAGCAGAATGTTCCACCTATTGTTCTCTAAACAAGAATAGAAATGTAGGTGGGAGATGAACTGGGTACCTTGCGGGGTGGGGGCGCATTCAAGCATAGACTTTTGCTTTCAAATATTCTCACTTCCATTTACAAAGGAATTCTGATTATGAATTTTCTAATTATAATCCCAAAAGACTCTTTCTGCTCAGCCTCGTGTTTTGATGGAGTGAGTCCTTGCTGGGTAGATTTAGAATCCCAGGAACAAATGCACGCATCCGAGACTAAGTTGCACCCTATTTTCTGTCTTCCTGACATGTCATTCATTCTGATAGAAGTCTTTCCAGAGTTGCGACGAGCGGTTCCTCGCAGACTCGGGGTTCTTTCCACCACTGCTGTCACCGTGCTCTGAAAATAAAACAGCCAACTTTCTCACTGGCCAAGTTCAGCGTCTCTTTGTATTAAAATATCATAGACACCAATGCAGCATGAAGGTCGTGGAAATCTGATTCTGCTGCTGTCAGAGTTGAACCTCCATGCGATACTGGTATTACGTGACGGTGGCCTGCTCCCTTCCCCACAACCGTGGAGACTTGCTCTGACCGTGGGTACTGGTTGCCAGTAGAAGTCATCGGCTTTCCCTCCTCTGTGCCATTCCAATAAGGAGATGTGGAGGCAGACCAGAGATGCATGGGGCTTCTCACAGATGCCAAAGGGTCATGCCAGCTCGCATCTAAAGCAGATTTAGGAAAACGCCCACTCCAACACATTGGCTCAACAATTATTCAAACCCTCCCGTGGGCCAGGAATTGTGCTGGACTCTGTGGTGAAGAGGAGTAAGAGAATGTGATTGTTGCTCTCTTGGAAATTTGTGAGACCTTGTCCAGTCAGAGCTATCCAAGGAGCCAGTGGCAGCTAAACGGGAGCTTGATTATGTAGTAACATCAATCAGTGAACTGTTCTTTTGGCTGGAATTTGGTACAATAAAATCAGGAAGGTGTGAAATAATCATGAAGGCAGGAAGCACATTAGAGAGAGCGTTCCTAAGAGCACACGATAACTCAGTGTGTTTCTAATGAGCTCACTGGGGCTGTTTAGGGTAGTGGTAACAGCAGAAAGCCGGTGTGCCTAAAAATCTTACAGAGCTAATAAGCCACCCAGGAAAGGGGTCTGTGGAGACATTCAGGAGGGCTTGGGACTTGGCAATAATATTGGGAAGTCTGCTTCTTCCTAGGCCATACAGGTGTCCTTCTGTGACATACCATGTCATGCCTCAACAGGCTTTTGAGCCTATGGCTCCTTCCAAATCCCCTGGGAGTTGCAGATACTGGCATTCTATGAAGGCTAATGCCAGTAGAGATGCTCTTCAACATCAGATGGTTGTTACATCCTGCTTACATCCTGATAAGCCCATTGTAATTGGAAAATAACCTGTATATAAAATGTACTCGGTGTACTTAACCTACTGAGCATACTAGTTTAAACCTGCCTAACATAAAGTCTACATTAAAACATTAGTCTATAGTTGGGCAAGGCCATCTAACACAAATCCAGTGTTGGATAAACCACATAACTTGTTTACTGTCAAATTGAAATTGAACAGAATGGCTATACAGGTAGCCTTTGGCATCAGTCAAGTAGAAAGCCTCTATGTGGACCCTGCCTATTTTGGAGAGCATCTGTATGTATGTTGAGTAATCTCAGAGAGAATGGCCAGCGACTTTTGCTGGCTGAGGCAGCACCCTTTGGGTCTAGTGGGTGATGAAGTGAGGATGTGTCAGGCTATCACAATGAGACAGCCAGTCCCCATAGCAGGCGTAGGACGAATGACTTGCCAAGTATGTTAGGGAGAAAGGTTGAACTTACTTTACCAATCAATATCCTTCCCAAAGATAAAACTATAAACATTTTAAATGTTTGGAATCATTTTTTCCTAGTCCACCTTCATACCCAAGGGGTGAGGCTGGCCTGTCTGGGTCAGTCTTCTCTGTGTTTGTCCCAACAGCAGGTTGAGACAGGGAAATTTTCTTTGATCTAAAGAGAGAAATGCTCTTCAGGAAAGGAAACTGCCTAGGATGAAAAAGGTCACATCAAAGGTGTCCTGCTCTATTGAGAATGGCTGAGGATCACCGAGTCCCAAGTAATGAGATGAATGAGATGTAGAGGCCAGAACGCATTAGAAGACCCAAGGAAGAATCCGTGTAATTTGTGGTTGCGTCACCATTATACAATTAGTTATTAATAAGTCTGTCTAAGGCTTGAGATTATGACCAGTTTATAGAGTACTTGCTGTGCAAATGTAAGGTCCTGCGTTCTGTATCCCTAGAAAGTATATTTTACAATCCAGACACAGGAGCACACACCAATAACCCCAGAGCTGGGGACCCCTGGACCCCTGGAATCCACTGGTTATCCAGCATAACCAAACCTGTGAGTTCCAGGCTGAGTGAGAGATCTCATTTCAGAAAACAATGCAGAGAGTGATCAAGGAAGATGCCCAATGCCAACCTCTGGCTTCCATGTGCACATGTGTCCACTCTGAAAGGAAATAAAGAAGAAGAGAGTTAGCAAGGTGGCAGTGATGTGATAATACCTGAACTCTGGATATCTGTAAAAACTAGATGAGAAAGTGAAGCAAAGTTCAACCAATCTACCCTTAGGGATCTATGGCTGTAAGCAACAGAAATGGATTTTTGCTGATTAAGCTTTTTTTTTTTAAAAAGCCACTAAAGTAACATGAAATCCAGGAGAAATCTGAAGAGTAAGGTCTCAGAAAGGACAGCAAACAGCCAGAAATGAGGGTCTGTGATCCAAGAAGCAGACATTCACAGTCATTCATTACAGAATTTGGCCACCAGCATGGTTCAATCCTTACCATTATCTAGAGCAATAATTAGGCTCGATTGGATGTGGACACTTGATTAGAGAAAACAAAACCATGTATAGTTAAAAGTGAGATGTGTTTGACAGAATGAATGGTGTATGCTTGATAGGCAGAACCCGCACATTCCAAGGCTCTCTTTGTCAAGCCTTGGATTGATAGTCCATGGAGGTTCCAAGCTACAAGAGATGTGTAGTCATTCCTCATCCACAGACTGACTCCGATCCTATGTCGTGATTATGGAGATCTTATTATGGTTTGGAATGGTGGCTTAGTTCTCAGCTACAAATGACAAAGTGCATCAGTTTTGCAGGCCAAGTTCTGTGAAAGGGCTCCCCGGTTTCCTCTGCTGGGTCTTCAATGCTCTGTAACATGACCTTGGAGTTCTGCTTCATGAAGGTGCCTTTGCTGTTTGGATCTGTTTGCTCCACTGTCTGCCCCATTTAGTGAAGCAGTAAAGCAGCCTGCCTTTTCCAAAATACTCCCATTGACAGCTGCATAAGACGATTGCTCCATTCTCTTTCTCACCGGGAGGCACATCACATTTCCTTCCTTTCTCATTAGCAACTAGATGTGGCCAAGAGTAGATGATCTTAGCCTTAAACCTGCTTGGAAATCCCATTGCCTTCTCATTCTTCCTTTTCCTTTTCCTTTTCCTTTTCCTTTTCCTTTTCCTTTTCCTTTCCCTTTCCCTTTCCCTTTCCCTTTCCCTTTCCTTTTCCCCTTCCCTTCCCTTCCCTTCCCTTCCCTTCCCTTCCCTTCCCTTCC
>NC_034597.1:15088095-15108493 GCF_900095145.1 Mus pahari | reverse complement strand
TTTCGTTCTCTCTCTCTCTCTCTCTCTCTCTCTCTCTCTCTCTCTCTCTCTCTCTCATCTTTCTTTGTAGCCTTCCTTTTTCTTACAGGAACAGTTAGAGTCAGGTTGGGACTGTGGGCATGATAAATACTCCGTGGTTTTGTTTTCATTTTTTGCTCCTTTACGGACTTGGGAAAAGATTTCGGAGGCCAAGTTGGACAGCCATTCTTGCAGTTTACTTCTAATTGTTGACCATGTTGCCTCTGGCTTAGTGTCCAAGCCAAGCATACCTTTGCAACAAATAAGTCTTGAAAACAAGTGGCATGTGTCTGTATGTGCATGTTGAACTAAGAGCTAGATTCGAGGGTAGGATGGGAAGACACAAACAGCAGGCTCTAGTCAGTTTGCTTTGATTGCTGGTGACAGTCTTTCCCCATAGTCAAGACAGACTCCTGGGAATAGGGTTTTTTTTTGTTTTTGTTTTTTTGGTTTTTTTTTGTTTGTTTTTTGTTTTTTTTTGTTTGTTTGTTTTTTTATAAAGAAAAAAGAAGGAAGGTTGGAATGGATGAACTGTTTATTCTGCAGTGAGGTCACAAGCCAGAAGGAGAGGACTCAATAGAAATGGTTCTGAAGGTACAACTCGGATCAGGGCCAGTTGCCTTAAGACAACGCAGCCAGAAAGTCACAGCTGGGTGACGTGAGACATGAAGTTCAGCTTTCACGAGAAAAGCTCAAGTTTAACACAGCAGGGTAAACATGAGCTTGGTACTGACTAACATGAGGCTGCGGGATCTCTAACCACCCAACTTCTGTGCGACGGAATGCTACCCATTCTTCTTGCCAAGCACTCCTTAAAATCCAATCGACCCACGCCAGGGGCTGCTAATGGTAGGAGGTGCTGGGAAGAGGTGGGATGAGAGAGGCATGATTAGAAGGCTCAGCAGAAAGACAGAAGAGAGTCTAGCATATGTATTTGATATAAATATTATAGTTTCACAGAGACATCTAGATCAATACATGCCACATTTCATCTACCTCTTTGACAAAGTGAGTGCAATGTATTCAGAAAAAGCTGTATAGGATTTTCAATTTACTCCATATGATTTATTGTGACAGGATGGCTATGGGTTTCTTAAGTTCTTTATACTTGTTCCAGTAAAAATGGATATAGTATCTTTAAAAATAAACAGCCCAGAGACATGCATTTTATACTATCTTTCTGATGTGAGGCCTGGCTAAGGAGAGATCTAAGACCTCCCCGACCTTGGAAGACCTGATTGTGGTCAGAGTTGCCTCAGTCTTTGCTCTTTGGCTTTTGGGAGACTGAGGGGGGGGGGTAGGGGCAGTAAACAGGGAAATCAATCAGGAAGGGATTGCAGACGTCTAGACAAGATAAAATGATGACAAGAACTAGCGTATAGGCAGGGAGCAAGCACCCCGTAGTAGGGATTCGCGAGGGTCTGGTGGGTGAGGTCTTGTCAACCTCTTCACTGGCTCCAAGTCACAGAGGCCTGAGGCCTGCTCCGCAGTCTCTTGTTACCTAGCCAAGGTCCTTTCCACCTCATTTGATGATGCTTCATTTTAGAAGGCATCAAATAGAGGGCGCTATTGTGCCCTTCCTGGTTATTCACCTTGCACCAAATGGCTGAGCATGTTTCCTCATCAAATGAATAGAGGCATTAGGCAAAGTGTGTGCCATAGACCCTCTGAAGTTAAGATATACCCAGACATCGGCATGGGGACCTATCGCCAAAACCCTTGCATGGTGAAGTGTGGAAGGTTGCAAAGGTGGTTGGATCTCAGAAATACTGCCTGGTGTGTATGTGTGTGTGTGTGTGGAAAGTGTGTAGATTTTTGTTCTCATCAAACTAAACTGACTCTCAATAACTCCCTGGTGGCCCATTATCAGAGCTTGAAAAGCCCCATCCTCCTCTTATACCTCCTGCCCTAAGGCCATCCTGAAACAGCTTGCCACTCAACCCTGGAATGTTGGGCTTCCTGACCCACCAGAACAACACAAGTAGAGTGACCGAGGAGAACATAGATGACCACATTCTAGAGGTGGAGGTGGCCAGTGGCCAGAAGAGCACAGTCATTAATATTTGGTGATGAATGATGACCTATGGCATAAGTAAGTGGCAGTTCCCAGGTACCCCTGAGAGAGCCCAGTGTAGCTATACATTGGTCTTTTAAGACGCAATCACACTCAACTACAAGATGCCTTAGTTGTGGCATAGCCTACCTATGCTACCTAACTAACCCACTGTCTAAGGCCCTCAGTGGGGCTACTGGATGAATAACTTCCTTCCACCAAGTCATTTGCTACCATTGTGTTAATATTTAACACACTTCCTTGTTCATCTGAGATGGATCTTTCATCTAAGACATTAATATTAGCTTAAATGTATGTTACCTTTGCCTCAGAAATATCTGTTCATCCATCAAGCTATGTCCCACCTTCAAGTGTCAATCAGATTAAAGTAAAATGGCTACTGATTTAGATCTGTTGTCTGTCTTCACAGGCCAAGGAATCAGGGCCACATAGAATCCAGGCATGAAGATTATAACAATGGGCTCAAAGAGCCAGAGCCACAGATGAAAATGGTTTAGTTCCTTTCAATGTGACCCACTTAAATACCTTCTGCTGTAAACAGTGATCTCTTTGTTATCCTTCAGATTCCTGGTCTGGTGGGTGAGTCCTCAGCTCCACAGGAAAGCAAAGTCTGGTCCAGATACTGACATCACTTTTGTAGTCCCTTGTTTTCTCAGAGTGCGTGACTAAAATTAAAGTTTGGTTTAGAGTCTACGCACAGTGGCTTTGGTAATTTCTATGTTCCTTATTTTTTGGTTGTTTGTTTCCTTGAACCTTCTGGGCCAATTGAGCAGGTATAGCTTACACTGGAGATACTGAAAAGCTATGATGTCTTGGGGGGGGGGAATTTTGTCTTTGTCCATCCCATTCCCACAACAAACCTCTCCAAACCTCTAAGAACTCCTGCAGTACCTCCTCCTCCTCCATGCGTTGGCTAATCCTGCCCATCCTGAGGGAACAGAAGCTGACTGGTGCCAACTTTCTATTGTCAGCTCCCTCCCCTTGAGCACTGAAGTCTCGACACTTGGGCTACATCCCAAGTCAGTTACTTTAACTTCCTGTGAACATAAGAGATGCATCTCATAGAAAGAACTTCAGAGGAGAGATCTCAGGATGTGCTGATGCTAAGGACCTGCAGTTGTTTGAGGATGGAATTAGACAAGCCGCGTGCTGGGTACTGATACAAAGATATCCCATAGTCCCCACCCTTTTAGAAGGCTGATGGTGGCTCCTTGGCTGGCCCATCCATCTACTATCTTTCCAAGTAAATCTTGGAGATAACCTCAGGAATAAAGCACTCTTCACAGTGCCTGTATAGCTCTGAGTTGTTGCTCCTAAGATGAACAATTGGTGAGACCTGTCGAAGACTATGTAATTAATTAGTGTCTGACATCAGAGTATGAATCTCACCAGGCAGGTCTGTAGGTACTGTGGAAGCCAGCAGAGATCATTTGGACAAGAATCTTTGACCTTCCTCAAATCATGCCCTGTAAATATCCACTGCTTCCAAGGAGCCCATGCTCTGCTTTCAATCATAAACTATTTTCAGTCATATTGAATAGATGGGATAATATGTATCACGTTTCTTCTTTCTGAAACAATATTCCTCCCCAAACCACTGCCTGTGGGATGATCTCCATTTGCCAACCTTTCCCCATGCTTGCATAGGGAGTCTGGCGCTTCCTCAGACCTGGGCCGCCAGGTCTGATCTTCCAGTGCTGATACAGGGCTAGAGAGGCCGCATCTCCCCATCCATCAATTCTGACGACATTCAAACATTTTCAATATGTGGGCTCCCTGATAACTTCCATTGTATGGAAAACAAAATGGAGGGAAACGATTATTGGCACAAAGTGGGAAGGCCGTAAATCTTCAAATCAGATATAGGACAGATTGGAACAATATGGCTTCTTCAAGGTTGCCATGATAATGTACCTAATAACTCTCCCTGGGCAAGAAGGCAATCTGCTTTCAATCAATCCCCTACTCCCAACATCCCCCCCCTTTCCTTCTGAGCAAAAATACCAATTATGTTGAAGGAAGATTTTTTCTTCCTTTTTTGATAAGGACTGTTCTCCACCCCAGAAATCATGCTGTAGCTAAAAGATATATATTTTCAATTGTCTAGTATGGTATCAGACAGCTAGCACCAAATTGAAAAAAAAAAAAAAAGTCAATCTTTTTACCCCTTTCCTCTCTCCTGCCAGCATTTGTCTACTCACTTCTTAAGAGAAGTGAAAGCTAATTAAAGGCTTAAGGGATAATATTGATTGCATTGGAATATATTTTATATGTACCCGGCACACTTTCAAATAATAGAACCATGACTTTTTCTAAAGCTAAATAAATCAGCTGGCTGAACCTTTGATTCAAGGGTGATGTGTTGGGGCAGGGTTCATCTCCTCCCCTTCCACTTCACACATATCTCTCTCAGGATGAATGATTTCAGAACAGCAGTGGGGGTGGGGGTGGGGCAAAGATGCTCACTCCATTCCTTATGTACAGGGCAGGAAGGGTGAGTGTTCAGCTGTCTCAAGCCACCATTCATTTGAGTCTGGCCTTGAATAATAATAAGCAGGCACATTCTAGCATAGAACGCTGGAGTTTGCAATATCTGATACAGAGAATGGCAAGGTAGGATGGGCTTCTCGGCTTCTCCTGTATGGACTGGAATAAGTAGCTTGTGTGGAACATCCTCTCCTTGCCGTCAAGGCAGGGAACTAGAGTTCTTCCTTACCTGGCTTGCTATCTCAGCCAAGACACAGACAGCCTCAGCCGCAGAGATACCTGCAAAGTGGGTTCCTGTTGGAGCCTTCTCCTTCCTAGTGTCTTTGCACAGGACATTAGAATGCAGCAGGTGACCCTATTATCACTTGTGTGGAGTTGAAGTCAAGAGGAAAATCCCCTTTCTTGGTCATTCTCTGGACATGCTTGTCAATTTAGAGTCATAAATCTCATTCAGAACCTGCATACCTACTACACTTTGCCCATACATGCACTCATGCTACAAGAAACCTTTTAAGATATGATAAAAATGGGGAAAATTGCCGGGCGGTGGTGGCACATGCCTTTAGTCCCAGCACTTGGGAGGCAGAGGCAGGTGGATTTCTGAGTTTGAGGCCAGCCTGGTCTACAGAGTGAGTTCCAGCCAGGAACTATACAGAGAAACGCTGTTTCAAAAAAATAAGGGGGGGGGGATCCAAATAGCTTGTTTATTTCATGAATTCAGTTACATAGTATATTTCGCAGCCTCATAGTCAGAAGGGTTCAGTGATATGGAGATTTGGGTATTAAGTTTGGATGAGTGGCAAAGTTGCCCCCCTAACTTAGCAGGTGCTGTTGAGAGAGTGATATGATCATGTTAGGATGTCTCTTCTGAAGGACTCCGCTGTCACTCTTTCTTCACCCTTCATGACCATGGCTTGCCTGATTGCTAAATGCACCACCGTAACAATAACAGTTCATAATGGTAATATTATTAACTGCACCGCACATATTATTGATTTACTCTTTGTTCTGCACCATTATCCTTTCCCCAATGAGTATACTGCATTATTCTCACATCCTTAGTCAAGCACCAAATTACCACAAAAGGGCAGGCTCTTGTAATGATGTCTAATGGGACATCGCATAAACCATCATCGCTGCCTCCTATAATAAGCCGCCTCCAGCCAATGAGCGTTCTGCCATATCGCAATGCGATCAGAGAGATTATAAAGGGCAAAGGACCTGGGCATTCTGAATTTTTCCTGGGAAGTTGCCTTACTGCATGTTCACCACCTGACGTAGTCTTAAAACGCACTAGAGATCTACCCTCTGTAGCTGCAAGAGAGAGGCATGAGTTGAGCTATTTAGCACGGTGTCTTCGATAGAAACCAATGCTTATAGCTTCATGGCCAAGCCTTTTGGTCTTTGGGCCAATTTTCAGGTCATCATCTTGTGATTGAACACTATGAAACATATGGAAGCCAGTCAAGGATGCACTGATGTTCAGGTCACATTGGTTCAGGAAGAAAAGCTGGAGAAGCTGCAGCTCTTAAATGCTCTGGAAAAGGATCTCACTTCCTTGGGATGAACAGATATTTCTAGAAACAGAGTTCAAACCGCGCTATAACAAAGCCAATATTTTCACATCCATTACATCCCTGGCTCCTGCCTATTGGAAGGGTCTTCAGGTGAATAGTTTGGCTCC
Source organism: Mus pahari (assembly GCF_900095145.1). NCBI lineage: Eukaryota > Metazoa > Chordata > Mammalia > Rodentia > Muridae > Mus > Mus pahari. Next base: position 15,102,230 of record NC_034597.1, on the reverse strand, counting down.
TGAGAGCCTCAATACCCAGAGGCAGCAGCCCTCTGGGGACACGGTCCCAGCAGCCAGCTTGATTGTCCATTCCATGGGCATCCCATCTCCATTTAGCCCTGAGTAATGCTCACTTACTGTAAAGTGTTACATGCCCCCATTGTTGGAGAAGTTATAGTGGAAAAATGCAAAATCTCCTTTTTACTGCTTATGGCCAGCCGAGCCTATAACGTGTCAAGCCGTACATTAGCCACCCTGATAAAAGTCCTCTTTCTTACACACAAAATCATCGTTTCAGCAAGATTTGTTATCTCATTACCTGATAAGCTGTATGTCATAAACCAAGACTGCTGCGGTAAATCTCCCAGGAGGACGCTTTGTGGGCAGAAAGGGGGAGATAGGAATCTGCAAGGGACTTGATAATGTAGCATTTAAGCACAAGCGTAATGTCACTTATTGTTAAATGCATAAAACCACTTGGCCAAGTGGCTGGGCTTTTAATAGGATTTTGTGCAGCATCAGGTAGGTGAGCAGCCATATGCTTTTTTTCTTTTTCCTGTCCAGGAGCCTCTGAGCAACTGTTAGTGATATCGCTTTGCCTCATGACCCTCTGGGGATGGGTGCTGCATTTACTGGGGCTGAGTGGGGAGATGTATTGGTTCCTCTGCTGCTCAGGGATCAGGGAATGGGGTCATGTTGCTGGGTCTGTTTGACTCTAACTGCTTTCTCCTGTGCAGGCACATTGTAGTCTGTGGACACATTACTCTGGAGAGTGTCTCTAACTTCCTGAAGGACTTTCTGCACAAGGACCGGGATGATGTCAACGTGGAGATTGTCTTTCTTCACAAGTAAGAGCCCACTGCTGCCACCAGACCCTGCCACCGAAACTTACGCTTCTCTCTGAGTGCCTAGAGGTGGTTAGGAATTAGGACAGGGTTGAATAAGCCATGATCGATGCTGGCTCCTTAGGTAAGAGGTAGGTTTTTCCTAAAGAATGGGGAGGTCACTTTAGAACCCTTGGATCATGAAGCAGCACCCTAGTTCAGAGTTGAAAGCAAACTCCAGCGAGACAGTCTAGGAGTATATCTGAGTTTCTTTCTGAAAGATTTAACAGTGGGATTCACTAGTCATCCACGTTACCACCTGTCTTAGTCAGGGTTTCTATTCCTGCACAAACATCATGACCAAGAAGCAGTTGGGGAGGAAAGGGTTTATTCAGCTTACATTTCCACATTGCTGTTCATCACTAAAGGAAATTGGGACTGGAACTCAAGCAGGTCAGAAAGCAGGAGCTGGTGCAGAGGCCATGGAGGGATGTTCTTTGATGGCTTGCTTCTCCTGGCTTGCTCAGCTTGCTCTCTTATAGAACCCAAGACTACCAGTCCAGAGATGGCACCACCCACAAGGGGACCTCCCCCCTTGATCACTAATTGAGAAAATGCCCTACAGCTGGATCTCATGGAGGCATTTTCCGAACTGAAGCTCCTTTCTCTGTGTCAAGTTGACACAAAACTAGTCAGTACACCACCCTGGCACCTTCCTCAGCATGGACCTGTGCAATCAGCCATGTCTGTAGAGCTGGGATTGGATGATTAATATAGTCATGTGGATGCTTTACCACTGCAGAAGAGGGACAAGCAGGACAAGAGAAGAAGCAGACTGACATAGTTACTTCCCACACTGCTGTGGCAAACCACCTGACAAAGTAACTCAAAGAAAGAAAGAAAGGTCTGTTTCTGCTTGCAATCTAAGGATCCAGAGAGACAGGGTAGGAGAACACGCTGGTGAGAGTGTGAGGCAGCCGTTCATACTGCATCTGCATTCTGGAAGCAGAGAAAGATGGATGCCGGTGCTTAGCTGGCGTTCTCCTTTTGTATCTAGTCTGCGACCCCAGCCTATAGGACGGTGCTGCTGTGTTCATGGAAGATCTTCCTACCCCCTCACCCAATCTAGATAATCCTTCATATAAATGCTCAAGAGGTTTGTCTCCAAGGTGATTCTAGACCCCATCTGGTTGACAGAACTAAGTATCACACAGTGTATTAGGCATATTGATACTGTTGTTCTAGAGTTTCCATCTGGCTCTGTGCAGATGGATTTCCACGTACTCCATAGATATAGAGCCCATTGCTTCTTTCGTCTTAATCCTCACTTAACCGTGGACTAGCTGGGCAAGTTCCTTCACTTCCCAGTGCCTCAGCTCCCACAACTATGAACGGAGGAGACAATTCTACCTCCTTGTACTATGGTAGTAACAATGAGATGAATCACTCCATGTGAAGTGTGCAGAGCCCAGTTAGGCATGCAGGAAATGCTCATTAAATGCCGGCCATTATTGGGAAAGAAAATCTGACTACGTTATACAGTTGACTTAAGGATAGATTCCCTCCATGTAAATGCATTTACCATGGGCAGACTCTTGTTGGGGCATTAACTTACTCAATTCTGGAGGCTGAGATGTCCTACAATGTGCCATCTCCAAATTGAACCCCCCCCCCTCAGGATTCAATCTAAACTAAGGCCTGAAACAAAGGGAGGCAGTGATGGGAAATCCTTGTCCACAGAGGAAATGGAAGGGATAAGATGTCATGGTGTAGGTATATAATGATCAATGAACACTGATGCTGCAACTCTGGATTTCCCAGTGATAACCAAGAGGACAGATAGGCCCTAATCTTTGCAAAGCTAGAGACCTCTGAGTTTGGTTTTCAGTGGACTGAGTGGGTCTGTTCTCTTAAGTGAGTCTTTCATTTAGGGCAGGGAAGGAGGCTTCTCTGAAGGTCGGGGCCTTTGTTTACATCTCTGTGTGGAAATTAAAACCGAGGGAGCCATGGAGTCTGAGATCCCCACTCTGTTGCTTTAACAGCTGTCTCTCTTCTGTCTCTGCAGCATCTCCCCTAACCTTGAGCTTGAGGCTCTGTTCAAACGGCATTTCACTCAGGTGGAGTTTTATCAGGGCTCGGTCCTCAATCCACACGATCTTGCCAGAGTCAAGGTAAGGAGAAACAGGTGTTTTCACTTCTCTGGGGTGAGGAACTGGTTCCCAGGTAGGCAGACTTAGAGCCATCTCCTAATCATTAATGAGATAACTCAGATGCTACTAACTCCAGTACACCTGTTCATTGGCCCCAGGATGTTGCCCTGCTGGGGGCGTCACTCAAGATCATCTATAACTACCACACACTCAGGTGAGTCTTAACATAAAACCTAACTGGTTCCCAATGTAGGATCATCCCAATAAGGGCCATCTCATCCCAGTAGTTCAAAGCCTGGTGGCCTGAGTTAGCTCTCCAGGATCTACTTGGTAGGAGGAGAGAACCAACTCATACAAACTGTCCTCTTGCTTTAATGCACACAGGCACACACACACACACACACACACACACACACACATACACATATACACACATACATACATTCACAGAGAGAGAGAGAGAGAGAGACAGAGAGACAGAGAGACAGAGAGACAGACAGAGACAGAGGCACACATACACACATTCACACACATATATACACAGAGGTATAGACATACACGTGCACACACACACACAAGTAAATGAGAGAGGAATAAGGATTTCCAAGAAACTATAGAAAGAAAAAAAAAAGCTACAGTTACTGATGACAAAATCGGACTAAGAGTACAAACAGCAAAAAGAATAACAAAACAATCGCAAAACCACACACTTTTCAATAATAGCTTGAACTAGGAATGCCCTCAACTCCACAGTTGAAGGACACAAATTAGGTGAATATCTTAAGAAACAAACCATCTCCCTGTTGTCTGCACAAATCTCATCTAACTTCCAAAGACAGCCACCACTTCAAGGTGAAAGAATAGAAAAACCATCCTAAGCCAATGGGAGCAAGAAGCTAGCAGATACCAATATCCTAATACCCCCAAATAGGCTTCAAAGTAGCATCCATCAGGAGAGACAAAGAAGGACACTTCATGCTAATCAAAGGACCAATTAACAAAGGAAATAGTATAATAGTAAACATATATGAACCAAACTCTGGTATGCCAAATTTCTTAAAGCATACCATTGGACTGACATATACAGAATAACTCCAACGCTACAAGAATGAGTGATTTTAATACTCCATTTTCTCTAATAATACATAAACATAGAAAAATTTAAGGTTGAGATGGCTCAAAAAGGCATACACACCAGAACATGATAAGTGGTTAGCTTTCACCAGATTGAACTCAGTATGGCTCCCAAATCTATTATTATATCTAAAAGAAAATTACAGAAAGATGCAAAACATTTGAGTATCCCTTTTCCAAAAACAGACCACTATCAATTGGTGATAAGCTCATCATATTCTTCCCAGACCCCTCAAAGCCGGCCTCTTAAAGTACGTGCAAGGCTGTAGAAAGGGACACAGCAAACCAACATCTGCTATTTTATCCCTCTAGTCCAGTTGTCATAAGTGTGTGCAACACTTGAAGTTCATTAATAATATGTAAACCCAAGGAAGGCTAAATGCTGACTGTGGCCACCAAAGAGTTCTGTCATTGCTATAGCAGCAAACATGGACAATCTGAAAGGACTTGTGTAAAATTCTTTACATTATTAAGCAGCGTGTGACATACCATTGAGGGAACCAGGGCCCTCCTAACAAATGCTGGGACAGCCTAGGAAGTGTAACATTATGTGCAGAAGAAAGTGCAGACCCAGGTTAGCATGAGAATTCTCATGCTTATGAAGGCTAGTTCATCTTAATATTATCCAGACATGACCTGAGTCATAAGTACAAAGAAAATGGCTTTTGTTCACAGGCCTAATTTAAATGCAAGCAATTATTAGCACATCAAACTCATGGTCTGTCTACAGAACAAACCCCCTTTTGGCTCACATTAAGATAAGTCACTAGGTTGCCTTTTGGAACCATCTGCAACTTATCATTTCATTTATGTAAATTATTTGCCTTTTGAATACCTGAGTAGCAATGAACAGAAAACAGAATAGAGCTGTTGTCTATTGAAGGCGCTGATTTCTCACTGGGACACATGGAATGAACATGTGCATAAGGTTTGATGAAAGAATGTTTTTTTTTTTTTTAATTCACTTATTTTAATTTTATGTGTATGAGTGCTTTGCCTGTATGTGTGCACGTGTACCGCCTGTTGCCTGAAGCCCACAGGTCAGAAGAGCGAGTCAGATGCCCTGGAACTGGAGTTATAGGTGCTGTGAGCCGCCATGTGGGTGCTGGGAACTGAACTTACCTCCTCTGAGCTGCAAACGCCCCTAATCACTAAAGAGTCAGCCTCTTGATGATTCAGTCTTGTGTTGCTGAATGTGCAACTGTTTTGTTCACATGACTATCTCAGGGAAGGGGTTTAACCCACCAACCTCCACTTCCTTCCTGGCTGGAATAATGAGGATGAGGGCACAGGACGGATGAGAGAGGAAGTAGGGATCAGATTGAACGGCCTGATTAAGTAAATTTGAAGGAATTTGGCAAAGATGTCTGTAAGCAGCTAGGACAAATGAAGAACATAATTACTCAGATTCAAGCTGGGATATTTATCCTTTAACAAGAACCGGACCTGCAACCTACACTTTTGACAAAACTATATATATATATATATATATATATATATATATATATATATATATATATNTTTTTTTTTTTTTTTCTTTTCCTTGCAAAATACCAGGTTCTCTAAAATACTGGTAGCAAAGAGATACTGCAGTTGAGTATAACTATTTATATGTTTGCGTTTGTTATGATTTTTTTTTTCCCTTTTGGTCTCTCAGATAGAGTCAGCAGACGCATGCCTCATCCTTGCCAATAAGTACTGCGCTGACCCGGATGCAGAAGATGCCTCCAACATCATGAGGTAACTCAGGGGATCAACGGGAAAGGTCTTGGACCAGTCTCCCAATAGCCTGCATGCACCCTTTTCTTTGGGTCTACAGAGGACTGTCTCTGTGGACCATCTTCCCTTCATGGACCACCAAACAGTGGCTCCTGTACAGAGCTGATAGAGCTGAAGAGAGTGTTGAGGTACAGGGAGTTCAGACTGAGCAGGTGCCCTGCTGAGGCTGATAGTGCCTCTCTCGGGTTTCAGATTCCTAGCGAAAGAACTAGAAAAGGAAAGATAGCTGCAAGTCTGAGTTAAAATGGCATGCTCCCAGGGCTGGGAGCACAGCTCAGTTGGTAAAGGACTTGCTATATAAGTGGAGGGTGTTGATTTTGAACCCCAGATCCATTTTTTTTTAAGATGAAGCTCTTTAGCACCCTGTGTCTAAGGAAGCAGAGACAGGCAGATTCTTGGGACTCCCTGGTCAACTTGCCCAGCCTCATTAGGTGAGTTGCAGGTCACTGAGAGACCTGGCTCAGAAAGCCAAGGGGTCCACATTTAATGAACAACACTCAGTGCCAACTTCTTCCTCCATGTGGACTTACATCCTCACATACAGATACATACCCACAAACCTTAATTCTTTTATAGTTGTTTTTTTTTTTTTTAAAGAAAAAAACTATGATCTGGAAGGAATTAGACCTAAGATGTCTTTACTTGGGACGATGGTCTTACCTCCAGCACGTGTTTTGCATCCCGTGGAGATCTTTGCACTTGACACAGCTAGCAGAGGGTATTGCTGGAACCCTGTGCATAGAGACCAGGAATACTGCCAAGCTTCCCATAATGCATGGCACAGTCCTTATCTAGAAGACTGCCTGACCCAAAATGCTGATAGCCAAGGAGTCCTCCTTAGGGCTTCCCTCATCTGTCTGCAGCAAGCTGATCAGAACTGCCCTGAAAGCTATTGGCTCCTTAGCTTGTCTCGGATACCCCAGATAAGTATTATGCAGTGGTTTTAACATTATATGAATTTATGAGATGCTGAATTATATAGATTATTTCTTAATCCTATTTGGATTGAAGTCTCCCCCTCCTCCTCCTCTTCTTCTTCTTCCTCCTCCTCTTCCTCCTCCTCCTCCTCTTCCTCCTCCTCTTCTTCCTCCTCCTCCTCTTCCTCCTCTTCCTCCTCCTCCTCTTCCTGCTCCTTTCTTTTGATAGATCATGGTCTGTGGAGAAAACAACCTTGACCACCACTAGTTTGTACCTTTTCTGTAAATGGGCTGGGCCTCTCAGAGCTTAATTTTAACTCCAACTCTAATGCCTTAAGTTACTCTCATTTCAGATGAAATGTTTTCTTTAGCTATTATTCTTCCCACAGATTTGTCATCATATCCTGTATCTATAAAATCACACACACACACACACACACACACACACGAAATCCAAACATTTGTCTCTCATTAGCTAAAATCCTTTTAGAATTTGTCTTTTCTCTGGTGTAAATTACTGAAGAGTCATTTGAGGTAGGGGAGGATAATAAAGAGAATCTTCTGGAGAGAACATGGACCAAGGGAAATAGGTCATTTACTCCCACCACATCCCCAACAACTCTCCTTTAAGAGTGAACAGCTATCCTTTGGACCAGGCATGATCCAAAGGCTACTTGCAGTTTGCTTCTCTGGGACCCATGGATTTACCTCAAGGTGAGAGTTGGGACGTTGCCCTTGGGGCTTAACAATACTCCTGAGTGCTTCCTCTTGGCTTTAATGAGTGTTCACCAGTTACATGCACTGTCCCATCAATGAGGCAGAGGAATTCCTCTGATACATTTAGACTGATCAAGTCTTCCCATCAGTGTCTTAGGTCTGGAGCCATCTGGCATCATCTCCTCTCTTCCCATTCCCATTCCTTCTGCAGCAGGCTTGGTTCCATGTTTTAAGAAAATCTGTGCATGACTTGGTTTGCATGGGGACGTCACACAGGAGTACATTTCCTTACTGGTCCTCATTAGAAAGTGATCACATAAATCCACTTTAGTTTAGCATGTCTCCCTTGTCATTTTCCAAATGGACCAAGTAGCATTTCTACCCTTTGACACATCTCCCCCCGCCCCGGTTATTCAAAGTGATAAAAATGTAGTCCTTCAAGAGACAAGGCTCCATCTCTTTCCACATTACTAACAAACCAGGAAGATGAAGCTCATGGTCTTGACCTCACAGTGAAGTTCCTGGCATATATACTTTATTTCTTCCATTATGGTGAGAAATAGAAGTGAATAGTTACCTTGAAATGGGCATTGCTCATAATTGGAATATTTTATTCAAACCCTGAGCATGAAGGGGTGATGTGAGCACACATGGGTATCAGGGGACCAGTGGGATGTCAGGGCATAGAACTTACTGGGTCAGGATGATAACTAAGCTGTCCACTATGGAGAATCAGGAGGAAGACCCAAAAGGGAGTGGGAAGCTCAGGGTTAAACATGGGCTCAGCTTTTCTTTTATTTGTATATTCCTCCTTGGCTTAATGAGACCAATCTGCTGCTTTTGAAATTAAAATGTCAAAGAGGCATTTGAAATGAGCTAATGCAGAAAGCTGCCTGGTGCTGTGGACTGCTCTAAGAGGCTGATAGGCTCAAAAGCCTTGAGTTATAAGCAGAGGCCAGCATGACACTCTCTCAAAAATAAGAGAGGAAGTCCTTCCAGTGCACAGCGAGGGGTGGATGTGTGCAGGGAGAGGCTTTCTGGAGGACAGGCTCCCAATTGCACTGGCTGCAGTTTCCTCAGATGAGGCTGCCTCTATCTGGTTGCCTGTTTTTTTTGTTTTGTTTTGTTTTGTTTTTTTGTTTTTTTTTCCCCACTCCAGTTTTGCAGAAAGGGGTGGCAGAGTGAAGAGCTGAGCTCAGTGGGAAGTTTGTGGGGGCGGTGGAGATAATTGTGCTTGCTTTCCTGATGAGGCTTAGAAGGTGGGCCTTTCGCTGGAATTCCATTCTTTAGCCTTCCTTGTCACAGAAGGAAATGTACAATGTCACCTCTGACAGGGTTGGTAATGACAAAAACCATAACTTACACGTGGAGAGAGGGCTTTGAATGATTTCAAAGCATTTTAACATCTGGCTTCACATTTGTCCCTCATACCAAGCCTGTGAAGTAAACAATGCAGGTACCGTTGCCCCCACCCCCAGCCCCACGTCCAGACGAGAAGGCAGGAACAGAGAGCCCAGGGATTTCTGGAGGATCACCCAGTTCATTAGCACAATAGCTGTGCTGGAAACCAGGTGTTTCCATTCCTGGGCTCCTTACACCTTCCCTGTGCTAGTGTGATTGACAGAAGTGATGCCAGGGAAGGTTGGCTGGTGGTGTCATCCAGGCTCAGTAAAGGACTGAGGGCATCAAGAGGGGATTTCCCACCAGATCACTATCTCTGTAGGGTGCTAATGGTTAACTTGAACCAGTGGTCAAGTCAGCATGATGCTGTGAAAGGCAGAGTCCTTGATCTTGATCGTATTCCAAGAGATCTGCTTAAAAAGTCATATTATGAGAATGCCCAAAGGGTTTGTGATAATCAGAGCCATTTGTCAGGTGGCCTGTTTGAGTTGTCAACATTGACTCAAGTTGTTAACTGGAGGCCGGGTGCTGGGAGGCTGGAGACCCCCAGAGGCCTAGGTCTGGGTTTGTATTACCTGACTCTAAGCAGCAACAGCACCCATCTCCGTCCATTCAGGCTCCTACTCCAGCTCCCAGCCAACACCCGAGTCCCTTGTGCTTGTGTTTGTTTTTAAGGCAGAGTCTCATGGAGCCCAGGCTAGCTTTGAACTTGCTCTTTCTCCTCAAGTCTGGCCTTAGAGTCCTGATCACCTATTTCCATCATCACGTGGTGCGGTTACAGGGTCCATTACTACTTTTGCCTAACTCTGGTATTTGAAGTCCCTGGAGTGTATGCCAGTGACTGCCTTACCATTTCTTTTTTTATGCTACTAATAGGTACAGTGAGGAGAACACTTTTCTCCCTGGGCTAGTACCCAAAGCCCCCTGGATGGCCCTGGTTGCTCCCTTGACTGCAGGCACCTAGTCAACTGAATCTTCCATCACACTCCAGGTTACAGAGCCTGCTTCAGTTCTGGTTCTCTCTCTTTCAGAGTGATCTCCATAAAGAACTACCACCCGAAGATCAGGATCATCACTCAGATGCTGCAGTATCACAACAAGGTAGGTGCTCAGACTCTTCTAGGCCTGAAGGCATCCCCAGAGCTTGGGTCCCCAATTCCTTCTCCCTCCCTACACATCCTCACATAAGCGCGCGCGCACACACACACACACACACACACACACACACACACACACACACGATCCCTGAGGCCTGCCAAAGAAAAGCCATAGTTAAAATGTCCCATCTCCCCAGGATGGTTCTTCAGGGAAATCAGCTTGTTTTTGTTTTGTTTTGTTTTGTTTTGTTTGTTTTGTTTTGTTTTGTTTTGCTTTGCTTTGCTCTGCTTTGTTTTGCTTTGTTTTTATGGTGCGTTATTGGAAGGAAGTTCCTTTGTTGCCCTCTTGTGCTAATTCATTCTTTCATTGAACCCTGTGGTTCAGAAATATTGATATGTTCTTAGATCCTGTCCAGACCTAAATTTCAACAACTTGCATTTCTATGTCCTGCAGTCATTCAGTCAATAGCTATTGAATACCTACTCTATAATTAACACTCCTCCTGCTACTCAGAGGGTAGGAAAACTGTGAAGATAAAATCTGATTTTGTGTCCTTAGAGACAGATCAAGGAAGGTGTAGAGACTCTACCAGATAATCAAAGGACTTCTCTATGTGTGACCAGGTACACATGAAGGAACATAATATAAGTTGGGTAGAGAAAGCAGAACATGACATCATCCTCAAATTCACGACAGGAATCTTTCCAGTTATACTTGGGGAAGTAGTAGTTTATCCAAAGATTATACTTAAAAAAAAAAATGTTCCCAGTGTTACAGCTTATAGTAGGAGCTGGTTAGAAAGAACATGAACATGAGAATTAGTATTGCTCTCCTGTAGTTTCCTCTCACTAAATCAGAGGTGAAGGTTTCTTATCCAAAGGCAGCACTCCTTCACTTGGCTTGTGGTTGAGGTCTCTAGACAGCTTTGGAGGAGGGAAAATGGTGTCTTGTTCTACTTGATACGATACCAGTTGTCTTCTTAATGGAGCTTAGAAACTGGAGGTTTCTCAGTACCTGGGGCCAGGTGTCCTGACTGAACAGAAATAACTCCCTACAGGCTTATGTGTGACAGCATGCCCCATCTTATAGGCCATATTCTCTGCAAAACAAGCCATCAGGTGACCCAGAGAAAACCCTCCTCTGCCAAATGCCACCAGCACCATTCCATTATTTCTTAATTGCTGGCAAGTGCTGGCCCATTTTGCTGTGTGGAGGCCCATCAGAGGCCATTGCTGCGTGGGTCCTGCTGTCAGCAACTGGCCCACTGCTTGGAACTGCTGCCCAGAGCCGACCATTGCCCAGCCCTCGGCAGGTGGCTCTATTGGAAATTCTGTTACTCTCCAGCCAGTGGGTTTGGTGGTGGGCACTGAAGGTGAATCTCCTGTTTGTCCCTGAAAACTCAAGGATAGGATAAGGGGGCTCTCAGTAACTCTCAGGCATCAACCTGGAGAAGTTCTTGACTGAAGCCTCTGTAGGTGGAGGTGGATTTTATTAGAGAGGCTGTGACTGGTGACAGCTCCCGCTGCAAGGAACACTCCTTCTTTCATTTGTGACTTGAAATCTCATTTAGTGTGGGAGTGCTTTAAGCGATTGTTTAGATTTTTGGCTGAATTTAGACTGAATAGGAAAATTAATGTTGTATGTTTAGAAAGAGATGTCAGTTCCTTTTATTCTCTTTCCAACGTGTGCTGATGTAGCATCTTCAAGAAATTAAGGAGTCGTTCAGCTGTGTAGTTCTTGTCAAACTGGAAGCAACATGACTAGCCTCAGCCAGATGGTACCTGGTTGGTATTCGCATGACTACAGCCACCCAAATACCTTGGACAGAATCTCCAATACAACCATGTAGACACTGTGATGCAGACATCGACAGACCCAGGAGTAGTTGCTTAAAAGATATCTCATTTAGAATCACCCCACTCTACTTGGGTCTCTGAGTCAGGGAAGGTCATTTTCAGAACACTGTTAGATTAGTGAGGACACGGGAATAGAGTAACGTTGGGAATAGAGTAACGTTGAGAAAGGGCAGTTTCCTCTCATTCCTCATCTCCCTTTTAAAGGGAGAAGTCCTCTTGCCTTTATTTTTTAGATCATTCTTAGATATTTGAGTTGGCAGTTCTTTCCCCTGCTTCATTACTTTGAATTTTCCTAAGGGCCTCCTACCCACCTTTCCCGAACACTCTTCTTTTTCTTCTCGTGGCCTTTTTTTCTGTGCCCATCTGAGAAGCACATAGAATGCCACCCACTTATACATGTGCTTGGGAAAGACCTGGTGTGTGTGTGTGTGTGTGTGTGTGTGTGTGTGTGTGTGTGTGTGTGTGTGTGTGTGTGTGAGTGTGTGTGTGTGTGTGTGTGTGTGTGTGTGTGTGTGTGTGTGTGTGTGTGTATGTGTGTGTGAAAACTATGCCACCAGGAGCATATTCTGGAGGGTGTAATTGCTCCCACAGTTAGACACAAGGCTTGAAATAAAAACACTGTCGAACTCCTGTGATGTAATGAGGGTGATATTCTAGAGCCCAGAGGGATGCAGGGAAACTGCTGGCCTTGAGTTTGTCATCATAACAATTGCAGACATTTGTGTCCTGTTTTATGGTTTTAAAAGAGCTTTGACATCCATTATCTCATTTAGTCCTCATTGGGCCATCTGTGCATTTTAGCATCTCAGTGTAACTTCAGACCAGCAGGAGTCAAAGCTCTATTCTAGGCTGATCAACTCTGGTAAGCACAAATCAAGGTCGCTCGGCAGCCAGCAGGCTAGGACAGTATAGCCAACTGCTACCTTCTATGTGAATGGGACGGTAGCCCACAGAACGAAACTTGGGTTCCTGGGGGAAGGGTAGTATTCTCCAAAACGGATCTCTTTACAGTGGCTAAGTTTCACAGAGAGAACTTTCAAAACCTGGCCATCTTTGAGTGCAGAAGGAAGAGGTACATGGTTCAAAGCTCTCCAGACATGGGATGTTGATATGACGCTGGAAAAGGTGTTCATCCTAATAATTCACCTGTTAATGTACTTCTGATTTTCCCCCAAAGCACTCTAATCAAAGAGACTCTTGTCTGTGATTTGGAAACTAAGCCCCAGTGCAGATGGTAGTTCTTTGAGCATCCTTGTGGCCTACGATGGCATCTGGGACATAGCCGTGTTAGCCAGTTCCTTTGTAACTTTCCTGTACCTGTGATGAAACACTCTGACAAAAGTCTCCGAATGAAGGTGGGTTTCATTTCGGCTCACAGCTCAAGGCTCTGTCTGTCATAGAGGGGAAGTCAAACTACCAGGAGTGTGAAGTAGCTGCTCATGTCATATTACATAGAGATCAGATCCCATTATCCACTTATACAGATCAGGATTCCAGCCAGGGAATGGTACCACCCACAGTGGGTAGGGGTTCCAACCTTGATTACTAGAATAAAGATAATCCTTCACAGTCATGGCCGGAAGCCTGTCTCCTAGATGATCCTAGATTCTGTCAGGTTGGTAGCACAAATCTTCGTGGGCAACTTTCTGTCACTCTAACAAATGTATGCCATAAAACTTTTGGAGGCTGTGGGCCTTGATGGGTTGGCCTTGTTTAGTTATGCTTGTGGTGAGGCAACTCACCATTCTGGGAAACACTGACAGAAAGCACTGGATCGATTCCTATCCATCAGACCAAACAGGGTTGATTGGTGCCCTGCTAGCCTCTTACAAGGCAATGCTCTCAATGACCCAGAGAGGTTTTATTAAATTCTACCTCCCAAAGGCTCCACTTCTTCCTAAGAGAGTATCACCCCAGGGATGAAGCTCTTAGTATACGGTCCTTTAGTGGACATTGACAGAAGATGCAGACTACAGAGTACTATTGTTGTTCCATCCTTAGACGTTGTCATTTTCCACAGTATTTCTCCAAGGCGGAATATATAGCAAGAGAGAGAAATGTGACCAGAATTCATTTCTCCTGGCTTCCTGAAGCAGCACATTTTCATAGTTCTTCTCCATGAAGTGAAGGATGATCCGGTAGCATAAATGGAGTGAGGGTGTGGTTAATGTTGGGCCTACTTTTTCTCTTTGCCAAGCTAGAAAGAATTTGCCTCTGGATTCCTGGGTAGAAATGCTGACTTTTTTTTTTTTTTTTTTTTTTTTTTTTTTTTTTTTTTTT
>NC_034597.1:15018660-15088068 GCF_900095145.1 Mus pahari | reverse complement strand
TCTTCTCCATGAAGTGAAGGATGATCCGGTAGCATAAATGGAGTGAGGGTGTGGTTAATGTTGGGCCTACTTTTTCTCTTTGCCAAGCTAGAAAGCATTTGCATATAGAATCTTGGATAGATATGTATACATTTTTTTTTTTTTTTTTTTTTTTTTTTTTTTTTTTTTTAAACCAGACCCAATTTCCCTCAAATGAAAGAGGATGAAGTTTCCAAAAACAAAAAAATTAGAGTTCCTGGGTCAATATCCGCTCTTGGCTTCATGCACATAGCCTTTCCCTCTTGGCCATTGGCACTTCATCCCTGCTTCCTGCCACTGCCTGATTGGAGAGAATACAATGGCAATGAGAGGAGACATAGCAAGCTTATAATGAATATGACTTTCCACATGGGGCCCAAGGGACCCATGGGACTTATAGGACCCAAGGCTTACGTGTCAGAACTACGTCCTTTGCAAGGCATAGAGATAGGACAGACTCTCTTCAAGGTTGTCATTGTTTCTTTGAAAATGGCATGGAGGTTATGTGGTGTCTTTGTAGAGACCAGACCACCCAAGTCTCTTGTTTATTAGTTGGATGTAATTGATCATTCTTCTCATAAGAGTATTCTCCACATAGATGAATGTCTTTTATACTATGCCAAGGAAGTAAAATGAAAAAGCTGATGTCTTAAGCCAGGGAAGAATGGGGAAAGTAGTGAGAGAGAGGGTGGGGCTACCTGGTGACATTCAGTGTGTGATATGCAGAAGACCCTCTGGTCCTCAGCTCCACACAACTCACACTCCCCTTTGGCCCCCACACAGGCCTGTTTTACTCGGGTTAGGGAACAAGCAGTCATTCTTCCAGCAGTAACCACTGCTGGCTTAGGATTGGAGACTGTCACAGCGGTGGATTTTGCAAGCAGGCATTTCACAAGACTGGGGTTTCTCCAAGCAGAGCAAAGAGGTCTGGGCTCTTCTCTTTGTTTCTGCAATGGAATCATTCATCCTTTTATTGCAACTGGGCCTCTGTTGTTCCAGAAGTGAGGGAAAGACTCTTTTGCTGCTCCAGTTTGCTGCTACGTGGGGAGAAATAATTTCAGAACTATAGAAGCTTGGACTACACAGGGACTTAGAAAGACTCTGGGTCAACTTCCTCTATAAAGCATGATTTATTATAGCATTTTGGAAAAATGCTAAGTCTTAGGCATAAAGTAGTATTCTCTATTTATTAGACAAATTTCATCCTTAGAAAGCCAAAACCCTTTGCTTCCTTTTAATATATATCAGGAAAGTCCTAGAGGTGAAGCTAATCATGACATAGCAGGACTTGAGGCATCCAGATGTGATGACCATCCTATGTCCCCAAGGACGTCCTTCTGTATCTTGAGCACTTCTGGACTGTTTTACTGTTTCTCAAGAGATCTTTTCCAGAACACTTACCTCCTCTTGTCATCCTCATTGTCCTCTGGCTATTATTCAATTGGTCACTTTGCTCTTCAAGTTTGACTGCTAAAACTGGATCAAATCCTGTGGAATGAACGTGGCCTATTCTTATAGAATAAAGAGTCTTTTCCCTTTGCTCTGGAGACTATAACAAGCAAGCTTTGGCTTTCTGTGTCATGTATCCCATGGCCTCTAATAGAGGTTTGAGTTAACTACACACTTAACTGCTGTGCCCTGCTCTCTCCTTCCCTCTCCCTCTCCCTCTCCCTCTCCCTCTCATAAACTCTCTTAGATATGTCTTCTTGTTTCAAACCTATATAGTCAATATTTTTGAATGTAAGTGTTGACCCTGACATCTAAATCTTGTAACTCTCTTCTCTTATTATTGTTGCTATTTGTAAATCCCCAAATACTAGAGAACTATATGAATTTCAGTGTTTTCACTCACTCTGCCATGTCCAACTCTCCACTGCATGCCACTGGCAAATAATTGTGTGAGCGTGCCTCGAGGCCTGGGAGTTGGGATCGAACCTAATTGTGCCATAAGAGAGTCCATCTGAGAGAGATTGAAGGATGCCTGTATCTGTGCTGCACAGTGGCCTCCAGAGAAGCAGCATTTCCTCTCACATGTAGAGTCACAGGTTCTCCAACTCTACCCCAGATCTACTCAGTTAGTAACTTAGGATGGTGGGGGCCAGGAACCTGTAGTTTTTGTACATCTTGCAGGGTATGCAGGAACCCACTCAAGTTTGGGACATCACTACTCTAGATTATTGAGAAGGCAGGAAAAAAAAATGCAAGAGTACACAGACTCACAGGCATCTGGCAATCTGAGATACTTGAGAGCCACTTTAAAAACAAGCTAACTTGACTTCTTAACGCTGGGGGCTGGTGTGTCTCACAAGAGAAAAATCCCCTCTGGGGCAAATCTGGCTAAACAGCAAGCTTGAGAGGAGGATGTATGCCTGTGTGTGTGTAGAAGCAATGTTGCCAAGAAGCCCAAGTCTGATGAACCAGAAGTATAGAACAGTCCTCAGACCCAGGCAGAGGGAAGAAAGGATGAGTTTGGATGACCCGGTGTCCTTGGGCTATGCAGCAATTCCAAGAAGAGATTTCAGACACTCGGACATGGAGCAGAACAGGGTCTCATACCTCTTGTTATTCCCACAGGCCCATCTGCTCAACATCCCCAGCTGGAACTGGAAAGAGGGTGATGACGCAATATGCCTTGCAGAGCTCAAGTTGGGTTTCATAGCCCAGAGCTGTCTGGCTCAAGGCCTCTCCACAATGCTTGCCAATCTCTTCTCTATGAGGTCATTCATAAAGGTAACGTCTTGTCTTATTAGAGCACATTAGCCTAGGATTCCATTTGTCGTGGGGTTGAGTATAGCACAGCTTAAACTCAAAACAGATCGACGGGCTTTAACTTCTCTGGTTGAGAAGAAATTCCTTGTTACAGATTTGGGAAAGAGGCCAGCTCCTTTCAAAATTATGTTTTTATTTTTATTTGGCACATCCGTAGCCATTAAATGATTGTTCAAAGCACAATCCTCTCTCTCTCTCTCTCTCTCTCTCTCTCTCTCTCTCTCTCTCTCTCTCTCTCTTTAGATAAACCACATGTTTATCTATCAACAAAGCCTCCGCTGTTAAAACAAAAATATAATTTATATACATTCCATATGGCACCAGAGTGCCTAAAGAAAAGAATTATCATTTTCCTCTTTTATATCAAGTGGCTGGTGGACCTCTCACTGTGTGGATAAATGCAGACCATGTGTTTGTGCCGAAGCCCAAACCCCAAAAACATAATTCATTTATTTACTTCTGCACAATCAAGGAGGCCAGTAAGGCTGACATGCCGTGGCTATTTGAATGGAGAAAGAAAAGATGAACTGAGTCTTTACCCCAAGAGACATGCAGTCTGGATGTGTTCATCTCCCTGTCAGAGCTCACTGGGCAGCCACTCCCAGTCTCCAGATGGCTGCTGGACCAACTAGTTGTGGGGATAGAATGAACCCATCCAGTTCTCTAGGGCCCAGGGTCTTGAGTGCCTCTGCATCTAGGTCCCCGACCAAGCAAATTTTCTGGAGTGGGTCTGGAGTGTGGGTCTGGAGTGTGGGTTTAGGCACTAAAGGTTTCATACTACATCTGTGAATTGTGTTACTTAGAGCTAGAATGTGTCTGTTAGATCTTTACTTTTGTATCAATGCCATTGGCATTGCTTAACCAATTGTAACTGGCACCATAGTTCTCATAGTATGACTTAGAGAATAACTCCTGTTGGACCCTGCTTGTCATCATTGTAGCCAGTGTTCATAGTGAATGACAACTTGATAGAAAATACATTCTCTTGTCCTTACTCTGTGCCCATAGTCCTCAGTTCAATGGAACTTCAAGTTCAAACCCAGTTACAAATAAAGTTACTGCTTGCCTCTAGATGTCTTCTTTAATCCCGTCTCTTTTTGTCCTGCATAGATGAAACTGAATGCAGGCGAAATGGGAGTCACAGGGAGGTCTGTGTGGCTGTGCTTAGTGATGGGACACCAAAGCCAGATGTAGCCATGTGCCTCCCAGGACTTGTCTGTTCAATCCAAGGAGGCCAGACCTAGGATAACGAACTGTCACCGGGAGAACCATGCTGGCTCTTTCTGTGAAGCCCTGGTGGTTTTCTTCCAGCAGAGGTTTGCTCATAGGACCCAGCACATGGTCAGAGGGACTGAATTCTGCCTTCCTTGTGTTGATGTGACATGGGCCTTGGCAGAGCCCCACCACAGATGGGGCCACTTGACATGCGTATGTTTTGATTTTGTGGTGCCTGCATGGTAACTAGATCTGCCTGTCAAGAAAATTAATAAAATGGATATGACACTGATTCTACAGTGTTATTACCAGCAGGGACAACTTCTGCCTGACTTTCCTCAGGACCCTGACGGGCCTCACCTCTAAAGCCAAGGACGTTCCTTCCAGCTCCACTAATCCCATTGCCAAGTTACTATTTAGGAAGAGCCTGTGGGAAAGGCTGAACTGGGCCCTGGTATAAGTGGAAACACATTTGCCTCCCAGGGTTACATGACTGCATTATTTCTGTCCAGGGCCAGCTCTCCCATGTTTGGAGGCAGCATTTTGGATATGACCTTTTGACATGGAGGTGGTCTTTGCGTTAGACTTTGCTAAAGGCATAGCCTACAAATAACATGACTTCCTTTCCTATATTTTAACATTTAGAGTAGGGCCAGTTTTATTTGATGCATTCCCCATTCTCTGTTGTCATCTGTGTATGCTTCTCCCTCAGTCCTAGAACCATTTGAGGACCTGGGGAAAATCATACTCCTTGGTGTGTTTTCTATATTATTGAAAAGCATTTCCATGTTTTTGTTTGGGATGAGTGTAGGTGGAGAGGAGAATATGTAAATGGATTCTTGTTTACAGAAATCACTTCCTTCCCCAACACCCCCACATTCTGTGATAGAGAACTCCTCAACATTTCCACGAGACCGGGTTTTGGCAGCACTTTATCCTTTGGGACCACTTAGTGTTTCTAGAAGAAGCCAAAGGGAGATGTGGACTCACCTTCTCCCTTGCTCTGGGCAGGTTGTGCCTGTTTCCTGGTCCTGCAGAAAATATACTTTGCTTCTGCTCAAAGAAGTAAGACAAACAAGACTCTAACCATGTAGCAGTGTCACAGGCAGAAGCACCACGGTGATCATAGGAGCTTGTTATTATGTATGGGACCAAAAGTCCAAGACCCAAACTGAAGATAGTAAGGTTTAGCAGAAGAAAGGGATATGACTGGAATATAGGATTTGCAAACAGGGCCTAGATTGAAGATGAGGAAAAAAATACATGTGAATAATTGCCTTTCCCTGTACCAGTCACTCTCAAGGAACTGAACCCAGGGTCCCCTAACCCATTACCTTCTAAAACCTTGTCCTCATTTAGGTATGTAACCTCTGAATTGACCTGAATAGTTTGGAATTTATTGATATTTTAACTTACCTTTTTTAGGAGCGATGAATTCTTTTACTTTGGTTATTACTGTAGATATTTTTTTGGCCTTTCGTTTTTCCCCTCATGGCTGTTCATCCTTAATCTAGTCCATTTATGCATCAATGAGTTTCCCCTTACTGTTAGGATGTGCTGTTCTTTATAAATCCATACTAACTACACATCCAATACCTTTCTGAAAGTTGGTACCCAGGGGTTCTATAGCTCTGTGGCTGTTTGCAAGGCAAGCTAAGCATATTTCTTTATCTTCACCCTTGATGTCCATTGGTCAGAGCCAGCAGATGTTCTGGCGCCTGTGACTTATCTCCTGGCCGGGGACATCCTGTTTACTCCCTACTCGCTGATCTCCTTTCATTGGCCTCTCGGATTTCAGGGAGAGTCTCCTTAATGTCTTCTGGAAAGACCGAGACAATAGATTTGTTTAGCCTGTCTGCCATCACCTCAGCCCTCAATAAGTAGGCCATACTTTAAGACCACTGATTTGGGGGGGGGGGGTGTTTTCAGACTATGCAGTTTTAACTTCCTGTTCTACCTGAAGAGTTTCATGTTGGGTCTTGACCTTACATTTTTATGAATTTAGCTATTATTCTTACTGGAAGAAACAAACTCTGCTGATTTTTCATTTTACACACCACACACACACACACACACACACACACACACACACACACACACGAGAGTATACCATGTAGCACTGCATGTAATCTGCAATATCTTTATCAGGAAGTCGGTTGTAAGAATGGAGAAAATATGTAATGTTAGTGTGGTGGCTTCAGTGAGAATATGTCCTCTATGAGCTTGGGTAGTTGAATACTTGGTCCCCAGTTGGTGACACTATTTGAGATGCAGCCACTCTGGAGGAAGTATGTCCCTGGGGAACGGGCTTTGAGAGTTCATAGCCTCGGCTCCTTCTGGTTTGCCATCTCTGTTCCATGCTCACAGTTTAAGATGTGATCTCTGAGCTTCCAGCTCTGGTTGCCATGGTTGCCATGCCTCTCCACCATGATGGACTATCCCTCTGATAATGTAAACCAAATAAATGCTCCCTTTTATTAGTTGTCTTGATCATGATATTTTATCACAGCCATACCTGATAAAAGTGAATCATTTTAGTATCTTTAGTTTGGGTTGTATTTATGCACTGCTTTGTGTTTGTATAAGTTCATGTATAAAAATAATCTGGTTTAGGAGCTGGAAATATAAAGACCTCCGAATAATTGCCCAAATATACTGAGTTCTATCTACTTTTAAAGCCTTGAACTTAATATTGTATCTATATTATTTTTACTCTTCTAATGCCCTACATACCCATGGCACTGTCACTAGTGTCACTTTATGATAGCAGACACTATGCAGTAAAAAAGGAACAGGCAGGCAGGTAGCTTAGAATTGATAAACCCTCCGATTCAGTTCCAAATTTGTCCCCTAGGCCACCAAAATGAAATAAAGGATGAGATGATTCCTTAGCAAGTATAGCCACCTTAGTATGTAGCTTTAGTTTCTGGGCTTCACTTTATAGAAACCATTGATTCACTAGAGATTCTAGAGGCACATATATCCCAACTGTATTTCTGGCAACACACAAGCTTATGGCTTGGTATCGCTGGTAAGATTCAGGAAGCTTCTATTCTAATGGGAAATGTATGAGCACATATTTACATAGTCTTGCCAATGAATCTTGCTTATCTTTCTCTCCGGCTGGATCTGTAAGGGTCAGAGTCATTGCATCAGACAGGTGGGAAGTTCGTTTAGGTTAGACAGTGACAAGATCAAGAATGACCTGGGCTCTCAGGAGGACTGGCTTAAGGAGTAGGGCTCTCTGGCAAAACCAAGCCAACTGTGTATGTGATGTGTGAATGTGTATGTATGTACATGTAATCATGTATCATATAATGGTATTTCACTCATTGGCAGACTGCATATATGGTAGGAATCCCATATCATTTAGTGACGTCTATTCTTATGGTTTGAATACATGCATACTTTGATGTTTGCATGATGAAATTTCCTACTAGAGACTTCTTCAGATGTGTACCCATCATTAATCAATGCATGCCTCTATCATCTCTCTGTCTGTAATCAAGGGAGGGAGATATTGATTAGAATAAGTTGATTCACTTGGCATGAAAGCTTTGTTATAATGCCTGCACTGGAGCTGCTGGAGAGCCACAGGGATGGTGTCAATAAGTTTGAATCCCTGAGAAAAAAGAGACTTAGTTTAGGTTTCAGTCCTAGTTCAAGTAGAGAGAACAGATTTCTAATGACTCATAGTTTGTGTTCCACTACAGCTTCTGATGGTCTGGATGTGACCCACCCACAGAAGGAACATAATCTCCCTTATTCTGACATCTCAAAAAATATTAATTGCATCCAGAAATACCTTCAAAGCTTTGTTTAGAACAATAATCAAATATCTGGGAACATCATGACCCAGTCAAGTTAACAAAACTATCTATCACACCAACCTACTCTTATTTCTTGCTGGGCATAAATTCGACAGCCCATTTCTAGGTCAGCATGCTCATCCTCTTCTGGGAGTGTAGGGACTGTCAGGATTTCTAGTCAGGCCAGAGTTGCAACCGATAAGGCTGGGGTCAAGGAGACAATGCTAAGAAAGACTTCTTTGTCTTAGAACTGAAACCCACAGAGAAGATCGTGATAAACAAATGTTTTTGGCTCTGTTACCCGTGAGTGATGCCAGTCAAAGTAAACGTGGCTTCATAAGAATGGGATGTCATCACAGTTACCAATGGAGTTACCCTTGCTTCTTTTGGAATATCTAATATTTTAATATCATTTAGATAGACAGATAGGCTCACAGATCTATGCCTCCAACCACAACTCAGTAATATTGGTGCAACTGTCATGCAGCATTCCCATTTGAATGCTATATCTCCTCTCAGATTTGGCATTTCCAGAAGCTAGTCCCTGTTCTGGCCTGTGAGCCTGCCCTGTCCTAAGTCACCATCCACAACTGGCAATGCCATCCTTCCCAATACTCTAGGGTTATCTTTGGCTCCCCACCCCAACCCTCCTCAAGCACCATATTCAGTCCAGCCTGACACCCTGATTGGACCTGGAAAGTAGGTGAGGATTCTGAGTGCTCACCACCAATTTCATTCCTACCGAGAGAGCCAAAGAACCACCATGTTTTCTGTGGCTTCCACCTTCCCGATTCTCCAGTCTAGATTCAGTTTGTTTTCTCAAACAATTTTCCCAAACATGGATGGGATCGTGTCAACCTTTTGCATAAATCTATGACATTATCCAATTGGCTCAAAACCAAAGTCCTAGCATTGGCTACCAGGTACTAAGCAGTCAGGTTCCTGTGATCTTGCTGACCCCAGTGTACCAAGCGCTGTCCTACACCGTGTGTCCCTCGCATTTCCTTTACTGTGTTAGGATTTATACTTGCTGGGTTCCCTCTATCTAGAATGTTCTTCTTCTAAGTAGATGTTTGATTTCTACCAAACCCTTCTGCCTTTGCTCAAAATAAAAATTTTCAGCAAGGCCATCTTTAAAAACATCAGACTTTTTTTTTTTTTTTTTAATGAAAGGGTTGAAAACAAACTTTTATTTATAATACACAAACAGAAAAGGGCATTTGTAATAAATGTTTAATTTGTTAAACATTAATCATCATCACAACACTCCCATGTATCCATGGTACAAATTAAGAAATAGAACATTATTGGTACCATAAAAATCCTTACTTATTTTCTAAGTCAGAGAATTGACATTGTTTCTGAATCATCTTTGGAAATTTTACATTCCACAGTATTAAACTCCTCTGTCTATAAAGTTTGTATATCATCTCTCTTTTTTCTTTTTGGTACTTTGGAGCTTATTTATTTATTTATTTATTTATTTATCTTAAAGGATTATTTTATGTACGTGAGTATCTGTTTCTCTCTCTAAATACACCAGAAGAGGGCATCTGATCCCATTAAAGATGGTTGTGCGCCACCACCATGTGGTTGCTGGGAATTGAACTCAGGACCTCTGGAAGAGTAGTCAGTGAGCCATCTCTTCAACTCTGTGCTTTGGCTCTTAACCTAAGACCTTGTACAAATAGGCCATCTGCCATGCCTGTGCGGTTTTCTTCTCTCTCTCTTTCTTTCTTTCTTTCTTTCTTTCTTTCTTTCTTTCTTTCTTTCTTTCTTTCTTCCTTTCTTTCTTTCTTCCTTTCTTCCTTCCTTTCCTTTCTTTCTTTCTTTCTTTCTTTCTTTCTTTCTTTCTTTCTTTCTTTCTTTCTTTCTTTCTTTCTTTCATTCATTCATTGTCTGTCTGTCTTTTTTTGAGATAGGGTCTTACTATATAATTTAGGTTAGTATAGTCTAAAATTCATGATCTTCTGCTTCTACTTCCTGAGTGCAAAGATTACAGGATGTGCCAGCATCCCCAACAGGACACTATCTATTAAGGGGCAATTGATACTTCAATTGCTTCTCTGGGAAATTGTAGGACAATCAAGAAGAAACTAAGTCTAGAACATTTTCTGGGGGCTCTGCTGGCTTCTTAGAGAGCAGATATCTCACGTCTCTCTGGTCACTAGGAAGGATATAGATATTCTTCTCTCCCTAGGGTAATCAGATTTCCATGTGGTAACATAGCAGAATTTCATGTAAAACATTTCCACCACCCTGACCTGCACAATCCATATACACAGGTCTCCTTCACTCTCTTGGCTTTGTCCATTTGTCAACTCTTCGGCCATGGTATTGTTTCTTGTTTAGTTTTCTCTTCCTTCATAAAATGGAGGTAGTGAGAAGCCAGGGCTACTTGCAGGAACCTCCATAAATACATTTTGAATGCATGGATGGATGAATAAATTTCAGCTTAGCCTAGGCAGTCTGTGTTTTAGATGGCTGGGTGTGGGGCCCAGACTAACAGGGATTTACAATTTGGTATGATTTTGGTTCTGAAATGTCTTCCTCTGCTACTGTATGTGGTTCACTGGCCCAATTAAAGAGCTTCATCTCAGCATAGAAGCTTGAAATGCAAAGCTTTATAATCTTAGCAAGGCTTGCAAAGAAGCTGGTTAGATTTGGTTATAAACCATCTTGACTGCCAGAAAATAGAGTCACTGTGTTGTTTAAAATCACAAATCAAAATAAACACCCTGAAATTGAAATACATTTACTAAATCTCAGTATCCCATGTGCGCCAACACCATCATGTATCCTTTTTTCTTTTCCTTCCTACCTCAGTCTCTCTAGATCAGAGGCCTTGCCACAAGATGTTGCCCCCTCCAGCATCACCATCCCTGCCCATGATCTCTCATGCCCAACTTAAAGTTGAGTAGCTTCCATGCAAACTATTTCAAGTAAAGAGAGAAGGAAGCCGTGAGCTATTAACAGGGATTCCATTCCCCTATGGCCCTGGTAATTTCTAGAACATTGAATTAAAGAGTTCTCAGACCTTTACAAATTCTCAAGGCAAACATTATTAGCAAAGAGAAGGCTGTGCAGCATGTAAGAAGATTGCCAGAAAATGTCAATGGAACTTCTGAATAAAATAAAGAAGCTTCAGTGCGCTCTCCATCTTCCCCTACCCACTCCCTCTAACACGATTAGAAAGTTATTTCATGTGTCTTATGTGCTCGGTCAGTCAAAGGCAAACCTACATGATTGATGGTGACAGGGAACACATTTAACTCATTACTCTTTACTTTGCAGCAAAATGATTTGTGTAAACTGTCTGCCTAGCATTAAAGGTAAAACAAACTTAGAAACCCCAAAATGTTATATTTTCATCTAATATTTTCCTTTTGGTTTTATAGCTGTAATCGCATATGGATTCTTTTATTTAGCTCTTGGCATGGACTGAACAAAGGGGAAGGCAGGGCAGAAAGATTACATAACACACACCGAGTCTATGCTCAGGGAGTGTGGAGCCACAAAAGCCACAACAGTCAAGACTTAATGTGACAACCCAGGAGCAACTGTGGCTCTCTCTGGCCCCCATCATGTGCCAGGATGTTGTCACTGATGTGCAATGAGGACTATCCCCTTGATCAAGCCTGTCGATGTTAAACCGAGCCTTTCCAGAAACTATTAATTGATTGCATATGTTCCTATGTACACCTAGACACCACAGGCTTCACCTGGCTTCCATGTTCTTCCAACTGCCTCCTCCTCTTCTCCTCTTCCTGTTCTTTCTCCTCCTCCTTCCACATCACTGTTTGTAATAATTCAAGCAAGAAATACAGGATATAATTTCAGATTCACTTAACTCTGCTGTTTAGTAGAACAGCCATACCAAGAGTGAGTCCATGCACAGCAGTGAGGGGTTGTTTTGAACTTTCGGGCAACTACTCTGCATGCAGGAATACAGACCCAGGAGTTGCCATTGAATCAATATGGTGGGTATTTTGTCGTAAACTTTAGATTATTCGAATCCGCTCAGTTTTCACAGCCCTTTTGGGGTTGTAAGTTTTACATTTTTTATTTAATTGTCTACTTTCTTTCTTCTTTGGTTTTTAAGCATTTTTCTGTGTGCATGTGATGGTCTGTGTTTTTAGCTACATGCATACAGTGCCTACAGAGCCTAGCTACACAAAGGAGGGTATCAGATCTCCTGGAGTTGGCCTTACAAGTAGTTGTGAACTTCCCAATATAGGTGCTGGAAACAGATCTCAGGTCCTTTGCAAGAGTATCTAGTGCTTTTAAACTCCAAGCAATCCATCCCTCTAGCCAAAGAAAACATTTTTATTGAAATTAATTTTTACTTGACCAGAGAGTAAGCATGTTTTTTTTTTTTTTTTTTTTTTTGAATGACACTTCGAAATTTTGACAAGGGCAAAGAAGCTACGATCTCTGACCAAAAGAAAATGAATGGGTTCTGTCATTCTTTGAGAGCAAGAAGTTACTAAAGATTCTCACTTTGGCCTGTCCAGGTGGTTGGGGAATGGTAGAGCCAGGCCTTGCAGTTTACCACATGATGCTAGCTCATGTCTCTATCTACTGGTATATACTGCTTTCCTTAGAAAAATCTCTCAACTTCAAGCGCTGCTCATAGGCATTGAAATCAATAGCTTCTAAAAACAGAAACTACTTTGTAATATTTTCAAAAATAGTACTCTAGATTTTCTATCAACTTGGTCAAAGTATTGCAGTATAAAAACTGAAATAGTTTTCTAAGCCAGAGAGACATCATAGCATTTGAAAGAACATGCTGCTCTTGCAGAGGACCTGGGTTCACAGTTTCTAGCACCCATTATAAGGCAGCTCAGGACATGTCTGTACCTCCAGTATCAGGGAATCAGATACCCTCTGCGGGCACCCCACTTGGATGTGTATATACAGGCATGCATGCATGTACCCACACACATAAATACAATTTCAAAATAAGGTAGGAAACTCCTGTTCTTCCTTCTTTTCTATGTGGTCCTTAGTGTGAAAATGACCCAGGAATGTATGTTTTCCGAGATTAATACACCTTCTCATATCAAAGGATTTTCTGCTTAAGTCAAGTGCTTTAACCAAATACAGAAGGAGTTCGGTAATATACTTTTTTTAGAGGGTGGGGTAAAAGGAAGATTAAATAGCTCAGTCCTGACCATCTAAAGGAAGGGTGAGGGCATCAGAGTGCAGTACAGGAGGCTTCCAGCACACGGAAGATGTCAGAGAAGGGGAAGCCAGAGCCAGAGGGCTAAGTAATGTAACAAAAAGCAAAAAGAGAATTTTCTAGAAGAAAATATACGTCCAGCCTCTCTCCAACCTTTTGTGATCATAGAAAAAGTGAATTCAGGTGACTCAAACAATTTGGGGTACAGAGGGTGAAGCTGTGAAATAAATAGAAATCTGCTTGCTAGATCTAGCATTTCTCTGACTGTTCTCCATTACAGGAAAATCCTTAAGTTGTGGTCCCACGAAGGCTCAGGAATGACTGTTCCCATCCAAATCCAGTGCCACATAGTTTAACACATATGCATAGGGCCATATATCGCCTCACTACAGAATAAAGAATAGTTTCCAAGCCCTACATTCCCTCTAAATCCTCTGAGGGTCTGGGCTGCATCCTCTTTCACTATAGTTCCACGTCTTCTGGTGAGTCTTAGGAAGTATTATTCAATAAGCATCTTTTCTTTCAGAGTCGTTGTCGTCGTCGTCATCGTTGTTGTTGTTGTTGTTGTTGTTGTTGTTGTAAAGCTCCCTCTATGTTGTTGCAGATATTAAGACTCCATTCCTTCTGACTACTGGATGTTATGGCATTTTTATGGCTGTACCAAAAATTGTTCATCAATTCATTCATGAAACAGGCACGGTGGGAGGAGTCAACAAAAGTTGAAATAAATATTTGTATGGAAGCTCATGTGAGCAAATACATAGAAATTGGATTGCGGTTTTATAAGGACAAGTTTCTGTTTAACTGTAAAAGAAACTGCCAAACCATTACTCAGAGTGCCTACACCATTTATATCCCCTCAAACTGTGAGCCCAAGTCAGTGTCTCCATTTTTAAGTTGTCTTAGCCAAGATTTTTGTCCCAGCCATGAGAAAACTAATACAGATATGAACTCAGCCTGCTATAGTTTGGTCCATGGATAATTTAGAAGTGTGTTGGTTAATTTCCAGTGTGGAGTCAGAAGAGCCCTCCCACATTTTTTTCCAGATTTTCAAATATTCGTACAGGCATACTGAGCTATCTTGGTGGTAAGATTCAAACCAAACCATAGAATTCACTTACATTCAACATGTATTTTACACATATGCCCCAAAGACATACAGTTCTCAAATGATTCTGCACACGAAAGAGTTCCAGGAAGGTAGGTTTTCTTTTTCTTTTCCTGTGATGTCATGTCAGTGGTAAAAAATTTTCAGATTTTGGAGCACGTTGGAGTTGTTTAGATTAGGGTATTCAATCTGTGAATAGTTGTACTATTGACTTGTTTTGATGGACTTACTGTTTCCTGGGGAAATTTCATCTCCATTTATTCTTGTTAATTTTTTTTGAAGACTACCTCAGATATTTGTTTCTATAAGTTGTAAACCTTTTATTTGCAGTGTTTTGTTAAGAAGATGTCTATCCCCTCTGCTGAACTATTCCCTCACCCCCAAATGCACATCTGTTCCCTTTTGGTTTCATTTGAATGCAACTACATCATTAAATTCTAAGTTATTTCCTTTTATACCCTCCCATAGGTATGTCATTTTTAAAAGTCTACTTTTTTTGTTAAAAGTCTATGAATTTTTGTTAATCCATGGGTTGTATTAATCTGTTTTATTATGACTTAAAAAAATTAATTTATTTGGATTTGCTCTCACTATTTTATTGATTGCATTATGATTGATTACTATGTCTTCATGTTCTCTCCTCTTTTATTTGAGGTTATTTGGACACTGTCTTGAAAGTTATTTAATTAATTAATTGATTAATGCAGTTAATAAACGTGAGGCTGTATACCCATTTTCAATATTGGTGCACATAAACGTTACACATCTGATGTAGTCATTATATAGATGAGCCCTGCAATTATTAGTGTCTGTTTTTATTCTAGAACTTTACTGCTATATTTTATCTGTGGTGTTTTTCTAGCAAACCTAGGCTGCTAACATTTACCTGTTCATATGTAATATAAAAGCTTTATCAGTCTGACCCCTTATGATCTCCTAAAGGAAGAAAGAAAGATGGTACTATACTGTGTTGCATGTTGGTGATGTTATATGGTCAAATGCAGCCTTTTGTATTAATCCCAAATGCTTATGCTCTCTGTGTTTCTGAATTTTGCTGGTGGCCCAACTCTCCTGATACTTCTGTTCTGCCAGCGTTGGAGCCTATCATGGCAACCAGCACTGTCCTCCTTGGCCTGAGAGGGGCTTAGGTCAGCCTCATTCTGGACAACATTTCTGGTGGAGAGAGAATTCTGGGATAACAGTTCTCTTCTAACCCTTTAAAAAACCGTTCTTGCTTTCTTTGTCATGAGAAATCCTTTTCTCCTCTGAATCCACATTAGTACCGGCAGGTAGCTTTCTCTGGATCCCACTGGGGGCCTTCTTTTCTCCGGGTTTCTGTTGTTTTTCTTTCATTCTTTTTTCTTTCTTTCTTCTTTCTTTCTTTCTTTCTTTCTTTCTTTCTTTCTTTCTTTCTTTCTTTCTTTCTTTCTTTCTTTCCTTCTTTCTTCCTTCCTTCCTTCCTTCCTTCCTTGCTTCCTTCCTTTCTTTCTTCCTTCTTTTTTTTTTTTTTTCTCGAGACAGGGTTTCTCTGTATAGCCCTGGCTGTCCTGGAACTCACTTTGTAGACCAGGCTAGCCTCGAACTCAGAAATCTGCCTGCCTCTGCCTCCCAAGGACCTTGGGTTGGCATTGTTCTTCTTGGTTCATCCTGCTGGAGTTTAGTGAGACAGCTGAAATGTTAGCTTTGTCTTTTGGTGAAACTGGGTTTTCGTTGTGTTCTTTCCTGTACCACCCCTCTGCTCTGCTCTCCTAGGATGCCCAGGCCATGAATGAGGAATCTTTTGTTTTCTTTCTTTTCCTTTTCTTTCTTTTCTTTTCTTTTATTCTTTCTTCCTTTCTTTCTTCCGTAAGACTCAAGCTTTCTGGTTGAATTTTTTAAATGCCTTTTTTTGTTTGCATTTTTTAAATACTTTTTTTCTATTGCCCAAATTTCACAGTTTATGTTTTTATGTATTTAAATAGATTCTTTCCTCTATCTTCATTCTGTTGAATCTACCCATTTAATATTTAGTGACAATGTTTTTCAATTCTAAATTTTCCATTCAATTCTTTATAAACATTTATTTGTTTGCTTGTCCATTTATTCATTCATTAATGTGTGTGCATGCACATCTGTGAATGCAAGCAAAGAGCCAGACATGACTGGATCTTTTCAAGTCTTAGCATCTAGTTGAGGTTGATTTCTGCTGCTCATGCTTCCTAGACTTCTTTGCACTGTGAATTCCAGTTTTCCTCTTTAAAGTCTTAGATATGCTGTTTGAATTGGTCCTGTATCAGCCTCAGGCTGAATGATGGTTTAATTCTCAAAGTCAGTATCTACTGTGAAGAGGAGGTTCTTCCTAGAGACAAAGTAGGGTGAACCTGGGAGTTCATAAATTGTTCTATGAAGCTGTTTTCCTAATATCCTTCTCTTTGATCTCTGCAATGTTGTAAGATTCCATCAGTCCTTTCTTGATGCTCTAGCCAGGAAACAATGAGATTTTTGGATATTCCAATTTGTTGTAGACTTTCTATGTTCATGACTGTATTTGGGGTTGCCTAGTAGAAAGAGAGAGACAAAAGGCAACAGGGCTTGACTTTCCCTCTCCTGGGACCAAGGTCCCATGACAGACTCTCCTACCTCCTTTAACCTTCTTCTGGCTCACATTGTCACACCTGCTACTGTCCCCTTTGGGTAGGCTGGGATCAGTACACAAAAAGAAGTAGCTGGAAAGAATGGACAAATCATACTAATTTCCCCCATTCTTTCTAAGTACAAATCATTCCCATCTCTGTTCCCAGAGCCAGCATGAATACTTCTAGAGCTTTCTCTGTCCACAGTATTATAACTACTTTCAGATACTGAATTGACTTGAGATCAGTCTAGAAGCCAGCAGGGGAAGCAACGGCAAATGCACTGCTGGTCTGGTGATCTTTCTAAAACAAAGAGAACATTGCCTCTTTTGCATTGCCATCAACACTACCTATTCTAGTATGTCAATAATCATTCTCTTTGGGGGAACCCTTGAACTAATCCACCTTTGGCCAGAGGCTAGGAATAGCAAAGCTTGATAAGCTTGGGAGGGTATCATCCATAGTTAGTTTCTGTTGTATCATCTGCTTCCTTGACAGCTATGCAGTGGACACTTCTCCATAGTATGTTTCTTCCACTATTGAGTCCTATCTGTGCACGCAGAACCAAGCAAATAGGGGTTGAACCCCCAGAAACCATAAGCCAAACCTCTCTTAGTTTGTTTCTGTTGGGAATTTGGTTACAGTGATGGGGGGGGGAGCAGCATGCAGAGTGACTACTAAGATCTCTTACATAGCAGATTCAGTGGGCACAGAGACATGCTCCTTCTCAAAGGGGGCAAAACCAACCTCTCTATAGGGATATGGAAAAAATAAAAAGTAGTATTTCTAACTCAAACAATTAATTCCATCCACTTTCTATCTCCTAGTATATACAGACTTCAATCCTCAAGATAGGACAACAGTATCTCTGTGAACTTGAGACACCAACCAAGGGGATTGCACATGTGGTATTTAATGGTAAAAACTACAAAAAGAAAAAATAATCCCCAGTTGAAAGATTTTATGGAGTGTCATTTTCAAGATGCTTTATGGATGCTTAAAGTGACCTCAACACCTTTTTACTGATGTCTCAACATTTCTCTACGTCAGCCAAATGGGTTTGCAGTTGAAATAGCCATCTCACATGGTTCTACCAGGAGCGAGCTTGTTGCCATCTGTCCAGAAGCTCATCAGTTTTGATATCCATAGCCAGTGGATGAGTTCAAGAGTTCCCCCAAAAGAATGATTATTGACATGCTAGATGGTAATGAAAAGAGACAATGTTCTCTTTGTTTTACATGTGCAGGGCAAGCAAGAGCAGTTTGTAAAGAGCCAGGTGAGTTCCTAGTTTTGGGTGAGATCTAGGGAACACAGTGTACCTGAACTAAATGTGACAGTAAGTTCTGGACAGAATGCTTTAAGGAGCTATGTCAAGACTCTGAACAACACATAGGAGCAAGGAGGCTAAGGAATCAGACTACAGTAGGACATGCCACCAAGCCAATGATGTGTTTACCACTGCATCTCTGGTATCCTCTGGGCTGATCTGAAGGCAATTCAAACCCTGAGGGTACAGACTACCAATGGCATTCCTCTGCACAGCTCACTGTTTTGACAACCTTCCAACACATCCTCAGCAGCAGGGATCTAGGGCTTCATCCACACGAGACCAGGGTGACATTTCACACCATCAACCGGTATTCATGCACAAGTCTGTGTGTATTCTTAGCTTCCATGTTTGTTGCATTTGTCTTTAGGACAGTGGGTCCACTCCTTTTCATTTCCTTTTGTTTTCATTTCCTTAGGGGTTTAGTGCTTTGCTTTCCTGAAGAAGGCCAGTTCCATTACATATAGGTATTTTCCTTTTCCCTGTAGTAGATTAGCAAGGAAAGACCTAAGCCAAGGAAGAGGCTTGGTACCTCTTTCAGAATGGAATTAGCTATCCAGCCTAACTGTGATTGAAATGGATCATCCATGGGTCTCAGTGCATATGTATCTGTTTTTCTATGCATATGCATATATATCCTTCCTATTCATATGAGCTTGTGGAATGTGGGCCTTTTGGATGTTGTGCACTGGGCAAGCAGGTAGGCAAGGTGGAAAAGGTGACCAGACCAATTTAGGATGTGATTTTTTTTTCTGTGAGGTTTTGAATGTCTTGTTCTGTTTCTCATCTTTAGCTGCCCAGCAAAATAAAAGGAGAAGCTTAAGGTTGGTGGAAAATGAACAGTGCATAAAAACTCTTAACACATGGTCTATCAACTCTGTCCTTCTTGGGAGCAGGTAGCGGCAAGTCCTGTTTAGACTTGTCCTTACAACGAGACTAGAGACTAGGTTAGTGTTGAGTCCCTGATGGGAGAAGACAACAGACAAAACCTGGCCGCTAACTATGCTGCATGGTGTCATGAAGCATCTCTACCTATAATGTTTACAATCTTATGTTGCCACCATTTTTGTAGATGACTGATATTTTGTGAGGTTCCTTAAACTCTCAGTGGGAAGAAATAGACTTAAAGAATTTTCTGACTGAGTGCATCTTCTCAGCCAGTAGCATGGCTCATCAGCCTAAAAGGTTCCAGTTCTCCAAGTCCCTTAACCTTCCTGTCGAACCCCAACCTCCTCAAGGGTTCACGGTTTTATCTGTGTATTAATGTGGTAAAAAAAACAAGGCGTGTCTGTTGGCCTTCCTCCAGGTCTCTGAACCAGTGGAGCCTCGCTGAGTGTCCTTTCCTCCATGTTAATGAGACCCTATCCAGCAGGCGCAGCCATTGTATATTCAGTTCAACATACAGGGAAAAGTAGGTGTACGTTGGAGTGAGCCACTTCCCCAAGAGTTAGAGAGAGTCATAGGTGTGCTCTCCCATGCCCTACCCCATCACTGAAGTGCAGTATCCACTTGAACTTGCTCACGGGTCCAGTGAGTCTTGGGGATAAAGCCAACCCTCCTTGCCATGAGGATCATCACGAGTTCTCCCTGTCATCTCATGGAATGCCAACTGCAGGAAGTAGGTCAGCATGGCAGTTTTCTAGGCATAGTCAACTGTAACGTGGGCTAAAAACATCTCGAAATGACACAAGTGGGTGGGGAGAGAAAAATATACTCTTCAGAAGCTTCTTGGGAGGCATATCATTTGTGGTTAGATGGAAGCTAACTAGGGTGGGAGGGTGGACTCTTCTTTTTCCAAGGGGCATGTCGCAATAGATATTTTCTCCCTTGCTTTCTAGGAGTCTCAAGGTGGCTACCCAGCAAACCTTAGCTGAGAGGAGAAGGCAAAGGGAGTCCAATATTGAATTACCTGAGCAGGAGAGGCTGAAGTTGCTGACCAGAGTTGGTTTTGAAATTTCATCTATTTTTAACTTTATGTAGTATTCAGCCTCTCTTCAAAATGCAGCCAATCATGCATTTTGGGCATGATTTGAGGGCACAGGACATAGTTAAGCAAGTAAAGTGATGAATACCCGGTTCTAATCCCGAGAATCAAGTTTGTATAAAAGGAAACTGGGAGCTGGAGCAATGGCTCAGCATTTCAGAGCACTGGTTGCTCTTCCAGAGGGCCTGGGTTCAATACCCAGCATCTGCATGATGGCTCAAAACTGTAACTTCAGTCCTGGAGGTCCAATGCCTTCTTCTGGCTTTCTTGGGCACTGTACACTCACAGTGGAAAGGCATATTTGCAGGCACTATATATATGGAAGGAACGGGTGTAGGGACAGACACATGGTAGCATATGTTTTGCAACCACATCTCTGGGGCAGTGGAAACACTGGGGCTTGGTGGCTAGCCACTCTAGTGATCTCTGGTGAGATCCAAGCCATTGCGAGACAACATCTCAAAAAAATGTAAATAGCATCTGAGTAGCAATGTCCCCTTGTCTCTACATGCATGTACACACACACATTTATGGGTACCTACCTTCCTATCTACATTCAAGCGTACATACATATATACATACGCAACATACATACACAGGGACATACCCATACCCACAGTGTTTGGGAATTTGCTGATTTATTAGCATTCCAGTCATGTGAGGTGAAGAGTTGCTAGGTTTCAGTTCAACACGAGTCCAGGAAGAAAAGCTAGCTGTGAAGGCTAAGGCCTCTGAATAGAGAGACGAGAGGCAAAAGTGGAGCAGTGGAAGCACCTATCGAGAGTAAGGGCGAGCCTCATAACTAAGCCCGGATTCTTTCTATTTCATTCTGGCCATCAGGGACTTGTTAGGTCCGGGCTTCCTTCGGAAGCCTAGGCTGGTCCTCCCTAGTTACTGTTCAGAGCAGAGAAGGCTAGGTTAGGCCATCCTGCATCAATTTAATGGGGCTGTGCACACACCCTGTCTCCTGTTTTGGGAGATTGTCATCTTTTTCTAACTCCCCTTTCAACATCATGTGTGCTCAAGGTGATTAGGAACGTCTATGGAGAAGTGGAAGCACCTCTGCAGAGTTTTAATGTGTTTCTCTTTAATCCAGAGAACCAGTCAATGGTCAGGGCTATTCCAGCCCTTCCTAGCAGAAGCTAAGAAATGGAAACTCATGAATCATAGGCCCAGCATCTCACTGGCTTACATTCATTTGAACACTAGAAACATCTTCATAATCCTATCACTACCAGTCTCACCGTCATTACTATTACTCATCACCTGCAGTGGCCACTGACATTTATAGAACATCTACAAAGTGACACTCAATAAATGACACAGTATGACTATGCCACATGCATTTGCCAGGCCCTGTGGCTCTATCTATGTCACCTCGTTTGAACTATCTCCATAGAAGCAAGCGCTAGTGCTACCTCATTTTTCAGGTAAGCAAGGTTATGCTGTTTGGCTGAAGGTCAATGAGGCTGGGATTCGAAGCCAGGGTTTTCCCAGGCTTAGGCACTTCCTGCTTGCTTCCATTACTCCAATCACTGGGTTTCCAGAATTGTGGCCATCCTGCTCCCAAAAGAAAATCGCTAAGCCTAGCTAAATATCTCAGTAATTTGTATAAGACCACTTCCACTCTCTGAATCAGATGGCTTTGTGATGAGGCTGGAAACCCGCTCTAGGAAGCTGCATAGTAGTCACTTCTAACTTCCTGTGGAAAATATTCTCTAACTGGCAAGAGATTGTCCAGATAACAATGCGTATACAATAAACCAGCGACTCTGCCTTTGATACCTGGCTCACAAATAACCCATTTGGCTTCCCAATCACCCTGATGCCTAAAACCAGCTCAATTTATGCTTGAGGCTGCAATGGCTCTGTTCAGCCAGAAAGCAAAACTTTACGACCAAACCCTTTGCTCTGAAATGAAATCTAGTCTCTTTGGCTCGACTTTATTAGGCCATATTGTACAGCGATAGGAGACATAAGTATCCAGAATCTGCTGTCACTAAAATGGGACTGGGTTGGCAAGCATCTTCGTCCTCACAGTCAACACTGTGTCCTAAAATGGGAAAGTTGAATAGAAATTAGGGATGCAAATCAGGGCCAATTTATGAAACTTTATTTTTAATTGAATTAAATATAGACATCTATATTGCTATTGAATCTGTGCAGCAGATACAGATGGAGACTGAGCTATTAGTGAGGTCATCGGGTCAATGGCCAGAGACTGACTAGATGAATCTGGACCCTGGAAATAGTGTTCAGACTAATTACCACCACAACAACCCAAACACTTGGAGGCCCATCTTGTGCCTGATTATGTGCAAGCCTCCTCCGGTAACTGCCTCCAATTGTATTTTATGGCCATTATTTTTCCTGTCTTTAACTCAGACCCTTTAGGCTGCCATGGAAGTTCTCTTATCCCTAGTGCACAAAGGCATAATGGAGATTTCTGGTTCCTTGTTCTTCTCTGCCTATGGGAATACCACTTGGGCCTTTAACATGTGGTCTTTATGTTTTAGCATCATCCAGGAGCTTCCCTCAGGACTGTGGCATTTGTAGCTACATTCTATCAAGTCTCCTTGAGCAATACTCATGTATATCAAAGTTTCGGAAGTGCTGGACTTGGTGGGAGGTTATCTTTGAGGCTATTTGAAATAAAATACCAGATGTACCCATTGCTAAGAAATGGTTGATTGCAGTGGATTTTCATCAGTGTGTCTAAATTACTAAACGATTTCTCAAAGACCTAGGCAGCACATTAAATTTTTGTGTCACTAAAAGTAAGCTCACAGGATTGGAGAAATGTCTCATTCAACAGAGTGCTTTACACATAAGCATGAAGACCTGAGTTGTAATTTCCAGCACTCATGTTAAATAAATAACTATGTTAAATAAATAAATATATGCGCATAAACATAAATACAGTCAGGTATGGCCATGAGCACATGTAATCTCAGTGATGAAGGTGTGAATATAAGAAGATCCTTGGAGCTCACTGGCCAGTCAGCCTAGCCAAATTGATGAGCACCAGGTTCAGGGAGAGATCTTGACTCAAAAAATAGGGTGGAGGGGCTGGTGAGATGGCTCAGCGGCTAAGAGCATCCGACTGCTCTTCCAAAGGTGCAGAGTTCAAATCCCAGCAACCACATGGTGGCTCACAACCCTCNATAACAAGATCTGACTCCCTCTTCTGGAGTGTCTGAAGACAGCTACAGTGTACTTACATATAATAAATAAATAAAACTTTAAAAAAAATAGGGTGGAGACTGACATAGAGAATACACATGGAACCAACAGTCTCTGAACTCCACATGCACAGCACACACAATGCCTATCGGCAGGTGTACATGTGCATGTGCACCAACAGCATGTAGATAACATACAAACACACAGAAGTAAGACCATAATTCCAATTCAAGTGTTCTATCTTCTCCAAGTCATTGTTGTTGTTGTTGTTTTAAAGATACATGGAGGGGAGAGCACGTTCATGTTCAGAACTTAGGGGTAATGATATTGCCAAATAAAGTTTCCTCTAGGCTCAGTCTGTGCTATTGATTACTGCTTGAGCTGACCTTGGAGTCTGAACATCGAGAAGGTAAAGAGGAGCATAGTCCCCTGGGGCTGAAGCAAGGAGACCAGGACTTCACCCCAAAGGGATGAAGTGGGACTCAGAAGGATAGAGAGTTAAAGCACCTGTCTTGAGCCTTCCTTCTCTCAACCCTAAGCCTCTAAATTACTGTAGCTTAGGATTTAGAAAACCGTAAGTTACCTGTTAAGTAGCCTAAGATGTTGTACAATGACAACATTTCTCAGAACATAACTTTCATAGTAAGAAGTTTCCTGGGAAATTTCACAATTACCTCCTTGCTAGAGCCCAAGACTGTAGGTTTTTTTCAGCATCCAGAGACCAAAAATTGGTTCATTTCATGCTCCAACACTAAACGATACAAAGTTATCCATGCTCACTTATGCTTAGATGCCAGGGAAAGTTGTGCCTGCTGCTCTCTGTCTCCATCTCTGGTTTTCTCAGGCTTACATCAACTCAGCACATGCTGACTGAGCACTTCCAACCTGCAGACTAGCATGCTGCTTGTCCTACTAATAAAAGGCAGGGTTAAGGAGACAACCTTTTCCTCATGGAAGGAGCTGGCTAACAAGGGAGAGCTTTGTGCTCGTATTACATTTCATTGCTGTTCTGGTCAGATGTCTGATGGATCACATGATCTGAGAGTAACTGATGCCAACTAGTATAACTTTAGCACCTGCTATGTGCCAGATACCACTCCATGTATTAGATATAGACTATCTAGTACTCGTGACTTGCTTGGACACAGTAGGTGAATATCCACGAAAGCAGGTAAAATGCATTAGACCATGGATGGACATGTAAGAAATCAGGTAGCATAAAATTCAACAGGAAAGGTAGAAGACTGATAATGACAATGGCCACAGAGAGATGTGTAGTTCCAATAGAAGACTGAAGGAATCAGTCATGCCAGGGTGGGAAGCTGAGCTAAGAAGCATTTGGCTTAACATTTCCCATCTCCATGGCCTACTCTGTGAATCAGAGGGTCCTATGACTGTAGGTAACATTTCTTCCTTTGAGATTTATAGTTCATATTAGTAGTTAAATATGCTAAGAAACATTTTACTAAAACCACAAAAAGTTTGAAATTTAATTAAAAAGTTATTTTGTATTATTAAATCCAGCACTCCACATTTTTTTTTTTTATTCATTCAAAAACATCACCAAACTCTAACTATGCGCCATGCCCAGTTCCAGGTAGTAAAGACTCAGATAAAAATATTCTCATCAAAAGAGCCTACATTCTTGTTGGGTATAGCATAAAATTTCCTCACCATTCTCCTTAGTTTCAGGTAACACCTTGTAGTAAGTTCTGCCCAGTTCACCCTGTAATCTATTTCAGCAGAAGGTAATGCTCCTTCATTTTGAAAATTCAGGGACTTTTGTGTATGGTACCTAAAGATCCTAAAATAGGAGAGGGAAATGTTATAGACAATGGAGTTTCAGACACAGCCCACAGTCCATGGACAAGTGCTGTGAGATGTTTGGAGTTCACTCAACAGGAGAGAAGGCACAGAAAATGAAATAAGAATCTGGAAACTTTTTGACAGATGGATTTTATGTTAGTTGGACCCAGTGACTTAAGGTTCTGGCCCCATGCTTACTGCGTTTTACCTTCCCATTTCTTTCCTATTGTAATTCACTTTTACTCAAAATTTCAAACATTTGGGTCTAAAAAAATAATATATATCAGAAATCAAAACAAAGCCCTGCTTCCTTCTAAACAAATGTGTTGAGAATGGCTCCTTGGAAAATTTCAGGTGCCAGGCTTAACTGGGGTTAATTGGGGTTAAGGCTGGGAATGGGGGGGGCAGCACTTCCTGGGAATGTTCACTTCCTGCTTCGCTACCCCAGTTAG
This sequence comes from Mus pahari, assembly GCF_900095145.1. NCBI lineage: Eukaryota > Metazoa > Chordata > Mammalia > Rodentia > Muridae > Mus > Mus pahari. The sequence continues at coordinate 15,062,600 of NC_034597.1, read as the reverse complement.
AGGGATTTTGGGTACTATTTTAAGAATATTATCATTTGGAGCAGAAGTGAAGATGTTATGAACTGTTAGCAAGATTGTAAAACCAAATTCCTACTTGGGCAGATGGTGAATAGGCCAACTTTTAAAACAGTTTACATGTCTTAAACAAAAGCACCGCTTCTATATTGGAGAGGAAAACAAGAGAGAAGGGAAATCCTACGTACCAGCATCCTATCATAGATAGAACAGTATCTTAAATAATTTCTCCATAGTTATTGTTTTGAAAAAGTTCCATGTTGCCATTTCTGTTAAACATTCTTTTACCTTCAAACCCTTTGGCACTTCATGCCTCTCCAGAAATAGTCTGTGCTGAGGTAACAAAATAGGGGGAAATAACATGTATTGAAATGCATTTGCATGTGGTGTGATCTGTTAATTTTTCTTTGAATATCTTGTATGGATTGATTATTTTTCTCCATAATGATTAACAGTAACAAAAAAATAAAAAAACCTTACTTTATCTGGGAATAAAAGAAATCTGTCCCAAGTCTTTCTCAAATTAATCTTTGGGGTTGTATATATTTACTCATTCGAGATCGAAGCAACCACTTATCTGGCCTTCCATCAAATCTCAAATATGTGTTTTAATTTGCTTCCTTCTGAATTGAAGCCTTTGGAAAAACCTGAGATTTTTTTCATTCTGTCTCCTCATTCTGAAAATCATGTCCTGAAATAGACCATGAAAACAGAATGCCAAATTGTGATAAAGACCCTGAAATCCAGCATCACTCCCAGAAAGCCTGCTGACCCTGTCACCATCCAAGGAGTTTGGCACTGATAGGACATTTGGCCAGAAAGGAAGAACATTCCAGAAAGGCAAATGTTGGGAATTGGTTTTAATGCTTTGTATTATTTTGGGTCCCAAAAGCCACATTTCCAGACCCCGGGGTCTCTGCTCCAGGCTGGCTTAGATTGATAATAAAGAATTGCTGTTCAGCCATTGGCTGGGCAGGGAGACAGGTCGGGACTTTGAGATTTCTCAGGTAAGGAACAAAGTGGGCAGGGGCTGGGGAAGAAAAGAATTGCCATGACTTGGAGAGAGAAGGCTCAGATTTAAGAGCTGTAGGAGGGAAAGCATCCTACAATGTAAGTGCAAAGGGAAAGTGGCCCTACAGAGGTAGGGATGGCTGCTTAAAAGATAACAGGGCAGCAAAGATAAAATATAGATTTAGAAGGTGTTAAGCCAGGAATACCAGAAGGAAGTATGTGCTAGCCACAGGGAGGTTTAGAAATGCCCAACCATTGAGCTAGTCAAGGCATATCAAAATGAGCTGACCTGTGTTTGTGTTTCATTTGTGAATCCAGAGAACTTTTGGGTGGGTGCAGTGCATGCATGTGTTTTAACTAATTCACCACAACAGGCAAATCATCATTTGCCTCTGCTTCCCCCCTCCCCTCTGATTCTCACTTTGCCTCCAGCATATTCACCCTACAAAGCTGCACAGGCAGCCATTTTGTGAGTCGGCACCCTGTGGTCCTAAGCACTATTCTCTCATTTGGCTTCTTTAATTCTGTGAGTTGCTTTAAGGATCTGTCATTGTGCTGGAGCAAGAAGGGTGTAGATGAAATATCCACATGTCCCTTTGATCAGAACTGGGATATGTTCATGGGCTATGAACACAGAGGGAAACAGAGAGGAGAAGAGAACTCTAGTGATGGGGGTTCTGTTAACACCACAAAATGGTTGTTTTCAGCTAGAATTGAGAGCATGCAGAACTCCATCAAGCATTCCCCAGGGACAGCACTCTGTTGAGGAATGAGTATAAATGACTCCACTCATTTTAGTAATAACTCCACACACAAGTTAGCCAAGAGCCCATAAATTCTGATTTCATGTTTATTGTCGTAATAAAATGCTTGACATGTTCTGTGGGTGCTATTTCTTTTATGTCAGGATAAATATGTTTTTAGGGGATCTAAGATAGTGTTGGTCAGTTCATGTCACTACATTGTTGTACAGTACCACATTATAAAACGTCAGGGATAGCATACTATGCAATTTCTGTGTGCAGGTATTCATTTATATGTAACTAACTTGTTTTGGTTATATATTTCTATGGTTTAAAATGACATTTTGCCAGGGAAGGCGTATTCACTGAGAATTCAGATAGACTTTGGAAAACAATAAGTGGAGACTTAGTACACTACCCCTACCAGCCCATGGGAGCCAATGTTAGTGTGTAGATGTTACAGCTTATCCCATCTTATTGCATCTATTAGGATAATAAGCATCAGTCTCTATAATTCTTTTTCAGTTCTTTATTTTTAGGTATAACTATTTGAATTAATGCAGTACACTTACATTCAATTAAATAAGGATGGGTGTTTGATAACCTTCAGGGTCATTTGTATGGCTCCTGAAGTAGGGATGGAGTTTTTGCAAAATCATTTGGCTCTAATCTACACAGTTATTCACTGGCAATAGAAATCGCTATGGCTGTTACAAACCCAGCCAGGAGGGCTGAATTGTTCACATTCACCAGGCTGTTAGCATTAGAGAAACACAGTTTTCTTTCTAATCAGGGGAAGCACAAAAAATAAAAGGTGTCATTCTCAGCCTATCATTAGTAACACATGCAAAAACCTGGGATCAGGAAGGAGTGAGTTTGCAGAGAGCCAAGGCTCGTGACTGTGGACGGAAGGTACACTGATGGCAAGGCTGTCTGCCCGTGGGTTGGTGTAAAACCATTTGCTTGGGAGGTTCAACTAGACTGGTTGAAAAATTAGATCGTGAAGGGTAGATAAATAAAACCATAAGAGGTGTAGACAAGCTAGCCTAGTGGCTCATTCTCTTTTCTCACTGAGGGTTCTGTGCATGTTTGATGAATAAGTACCCACAGCACATCACCTGCTCATCTTGCTAGGAGCTCTTGTGAGACAGCTGGCGTTTGATGTGACAGCCAGGGGATAAATTGCTGCCTCAGGAAAAGCTTTGCCTTTGACTGATTGCTGAATGGTTGGAAAATTAATTTTGGCACCTTTCCTTAAGTCATTTTGGTCCTATTCCTTCATTTTTTCTGCTGGGAAATGTGTCTTCACATTACAGTTAAAAATACGTTGACGATACAAATGTGGGGCACAGCATGTACTATTTATGGAAAGAAGTTGTAGGCTGGGACAGTGCTACTTCATATACTAGAAACGATGAATTTTGCTCAGCATTCCCCTTGCAGCTGAGCTCAATATCAGTGGCTCTCCTTGCTGGCTACTCATACTAAGGAGTTCACTGCTGAGCTCCTGCGTCTTTGATGAAGGGCTAGGTTGCTGTTCCCGCACTGGGCACTTGTATATATCAAACCCTCTCTGTCCATATACAACCTCTCTGGGTACCTACCATGTCATCACTGAGCAAGAGATACTTGTATTGGATAGTTAAGGGCGTGAACTCTAAATAATGTTTGTGCTACTGTCTTTGTGACTGACTTTAACTAGGTGTGTCTCAGAATGACACTAGATGCCTCAACTCTCTCTAAATTGCTTTATTCTCTCTCTCTCTCTCTCTCTCTCTCTCTCTCTCTCTCTCTCTCTCTCTCTCTCCTCTTTCTGTATGTGTGTGTTAAACACACAGTTTTAAAATTCAACACCTATTTTACATTAACATCTCCTCTTTTGTGGTGGTTCCACTGACAAAGGGAAGAGGGATGTGAATTTTTATTCACATGCCTGGTTCACATACTTAACTTAGGAAGCCAAACCATGGTAAAATATCAAGATGTAAACCCTGATACAGGACAGGAAGAGTGAATTTCCCTTTCCCTAGATTGGGATATGGTACAATGTCATAGCATTATGTAGTCAGATATTAACCGAATTGTATGTCACGGAGACCAGCTGGACTCTTCCATCTTACTCAGCAGCTTAGAAAACCAGAAATTTTATTTTAATTATTGATTCAAGGAATATGGTCTGAGTTTGGGATGTAGCACAGTTGGTTGAGTGCTTACACAGCAGTGTTCCATCTTCAGCACCCAATAGCCCAATAAACTGGGTATGATGACACATTCCTATCATCCTAGCACTTGGGAAGTAGAGGAAGGAAGGTCAGAAGTTTAAGTTCAAGGTCATCCTTAGTTTCATAGCAAACTCAAGATAGTTTGGAGCTGTTTAAGACCAGTCTCAAATTGTAACAAATGTGATCTAAGTTTGATTTGGGGTGCCTTCTGACATGATGTTCTGACCTGCCATCAAGTCAGAGGAGGCATTCTGGTAAAAGACAAGGCTGTATACTTACTATGCATTCTGTACAAGTTAACCCACATGGTCCTGCCAATCACAGGAGCAGAAGAAAGCTCTTTAGCCACAGCATGTAGCCTTCCTAAGATGCAGATGAACACAATGGTTCCGTTAGCCTTTATTAGCCCTTGGCTTTTGAGAATGCTCTCTAATCTCTATTTATTCTTTGCATAGCACCCAGTTATCTCCTCTGAATTCTTTAAATGGACATTTCAAGGCCTGAGGAGTCAAGGAGAGTCAAGAATGAGATCCTGATGGCAACAGTGCTGGTTCCCAACCCTGGCTCTTGTCATAGGATTCCCTTCTTCATGTTCTTTCTTTAGCATGGTTTGACATCCTCATGTTTAGGCATTAAAGAGTATTAGCATCAATTATAATCAGAAGCACATAACTCATTGGCATGAAGTACATTTGCATGGCTACGAAACTGATACCACCACCCATCTTTAGAATTCTTCTCATCTTGAAAAATTGACTCTTTGTGCCATAAAAGCAACAACTTTCCCTAACCTCAGCTGTGCCCTTTGCACCACCCACTTCTGTGAATTTCAGACATGAATCTCAAGTAACTGGGACCCACCACCAATATTTGCCTTTTGTGACTGTGGTATGTTTTAGCATATGTTGTCAAGGTTTATTCATACTGTAATTGGTGCCAGAACTTCTTTTCTTGAGAAGGCTAACCAACATGCCTTTGTGGGTCTGTACATCCTTCTATAGACACCTGGGTCTTTTCAGAATCTAAGCTGTCATAAATAATGCTATTCTGACCCCTTCCCATTTTCTCTAGTTGTGTATTCAGGAGTGGAATTGCTGCTTGTATAGCAATCCTATTTGGAATCCAAGGACTGTTCCACTGTTTTCCATAGTGACTATAATAGTTTACATACCTACTAACTGTATGTCTTTCTGAAAAGATATTAGTATAATTAAATTAGCAGTTTTATATGAGTATGTGTGTGTGCCTATGTGTGTAAAGGATTGATTAGAAATCTTAAAAAGCCATTGTAGGCTGTGCATGTGCAAATTGCTCCAAAGATATGAAAGTCTTAAAGAGTCAGGACAATGAATTTTAAACTCCTTACAATTTGTACAGCTGATTTGATGCTACTGTGTTCAGCATTGTAGATACCACCTGAGAATGTACATATGGATGCGGAAGAGGGATTATTGTTTCATAGAATGTTTGGAACGTTTTTCTCGGTTGTTTGGCTTTCAGTCCACAAACACTGCATGTTTGCCACAGAGACAAACCTCTGGGGAGAGGAAAGGAGAATCAATGAGAGGCAGATGCATCTAGTAGGGTGGTTGTTTATATCCTAGCCAGGTAACATAGCACTCTCTCCAATATCAGGAAAAATGTGGGAAAATAAACACAAATTTAAAATTAGATCTAATCAGCCTCTAGAATAAGTCTTAAAATATAGAACATATCCAGTAAATACTTACTGAGAGAATAAATCAATGAAATATTTTTGCTAAGTTTAACAAAAGCATAGCAATATTGTTATTCGATAAAGAAACTGTTTCTACTTACTTACCAAATTTATTGATTAACTATTAATTCATTATACACAGAGGCATCCAACCAATTTTCGTAATTAAGTGATCAATATGAAACCCGTATTAATTGAACAGTACCAGTAATGTTAAGATAAAGTTTATATTGTCAGTATGTTTGAAAATCACTTGTAATATTTAAAATAGAAAAAATATCCAATATATTATTAGAGAGCTGTACAAGCACAAAGCAGACAAAAATCCCAGCATGAAGACAGGAGATGGGCATAAAGTTTCATCCCTAGCTAAGGGGATATTGACAATTGATAGCTGTTGTGAGAGGGAGCATCAGTTTGCATTAATGTGTGGCTACCTGATAGGTCAACTGCCAGGTATAGGTACTACCAGGTGACAATCCTGGTAGGTCAACCATCCTCCAGTAGATGAACACTCATCTAAGAATATGTGGGCCGTACAAAGGGGACTTGATGAGTTTTAAAAAAGAAAAATAGAAGAAACAAAGTTAGGTAGGTAAGAGGGGTAGATCTGGTAAGACTTGTAGAAGGGGCTTGACTATGGTTAAAAATACATTATATGATATTCTCCAAGAACTGATAAAATGTATTAAATAACAAAAAATGCTTTAATTAAAATGTCTCTTAAAAAAATAGGTAGAACTCTTACACCTTTGGGTAAACTATTCTTCCACCAAGCTCTGTGTAGCTAACACCTGACATCCAGGCAGACAGAGCAGCTCCTTCCAAGGAGGTTAACTTATGGTCCCAGGCTGAGCCTGAAGCCCATGAGGGAAGGAGCATCCCATTCACTCCCTGAGTTTTTATTCTAGATCTGATGGCCAGGGCATAACCACATGGTTGAAGCTGCTGCTCTTTCCCAGGCTCCCCACATCTCCTCCACACCCCGATGTTTCAGTTTCCCTCAGTTAACTGACCATCAGTCATGGATCAGTCATGGTCAGAATTCCTCACAGCATAAGAAGAGAACAACAAACTGTTAAGAGCTACTTCCTGTGGCTAGAACAGCTAAGAAATAAATGCTTCCCCAAAGTAGGAATATGTAAATGAAATGTAATACATAGTATGTGGGCAGATGTGTGTGCACATGTGCATATATGTATCTAAAAGTCTTCAGATAATACATTATCTATTTTAAAAACTAGTTGCCACTCAAAAACAGTTGCTACTGATCTGCTATAAATGCTTCTAGACTTTTTCATATAGCCGTATAAATATAAAAGCAGATATAACTTTTAAAAATAAAATCACCACAGGGCAAATGACCGTGCAGTTAAGAACACTTGCTGCCCTTCCATACGACTTGAGTTCAGTTTTCAGGACCCACACTGTCTGGCTCACAACTCCCCGTAACTCCAGCAGATCTGATGCCTTCTTCTGACCTCCATTGGTACCCATGTCCATGTGGCATTCACGCTCTCTCACACACATATACAGAAAAAACCAAACTAATAAACAAACAAAACAGATAAAAATGTCATTGTAATCTCTCATTGATTCTAAAATTTCACATGACCTGTGCTTATTTATGATCTCTCATGAATCAAAAAAGTATGTTTATGTGCTTAGGATGTAGAAATGAGTTTCAAGAGTGGCACAAACCTACACCCCCAGCTTTAGCTTACCTGTTTAAATAGTTTGTTTCTTTACAATAGATATGTAAAAATGGGAGACCTGCATAAAAGAGTATTTGGTTCTATGAATTTTGAAAATGCCTGCAAAATCGTTCTCCAGAAATTTGTATCAGTTAACACAGATTTGTTCATTATTGCGGGTGGGTTCCACATACCCTTAGCCTTAGAAATCATGCAGGTTCACAGCAAAGCAAGGACTTAGAGACCTCTTTTGGTCATTAAGAGTGTTTGCTACATAATCCTGAGGACAAGAATTTGGATGTAAGACTCACAAAAGGTATGTAGTCCTCAAATGCCTGTAACTCCAGCACTGCAGTATCCAATACCATCTTCTACACAAGGACCCACATACATACATGCCTTTACTCTCACACAGACACAGACAGAAAGACATACATAATTACACACATAAGCACATACACATACACAATCAAACATACACATATACACACATACACACATGTCCATACTCTCACACAGGCACAGACAGAGACACAGAGGCATAGACACACATACACACATCCCCATACTCTCACACAGACACAAGAGAAAGACACAGTCACACACATACACAAACATATACATATACACACATACACACATGACCATATTCTCACACAGACAGAGACAGAAGGACACACACACACATACATACCCATATATACAAGGTATATACTCTCACACAGACAGATACACACATGGTCACAAACACACATGTCCAATCTCTCATCCAAATGCAGACACACATAAACACAGTCATACACACATATACACATGTCCATATTCTCACAAAGACACAGACAGAAACGCACACAGTTTCTCTCTCTCTCTCTCTCTCTCTCTCTCTCTCTCTCTCTCACACACACACACACACACACACACACACACACACACAGAGTCACACACATGTAATTAATTTTTTTTTTTAAAGCAAGGCAGTGTTTTGAGGGAAATCTACCTGAATTCAATTGTGTTTGGGGTCCCTGGAAGCTCCCGGTGGGTGCTATGGTGATGTCGCCAGCTGCTGAGGTTACCACCAAGAGGTCATTGTGTCACTATTGCATTTGTCTCTCCAGCTCCCCTCTGTCAGAGTTTGTCTATACTTTAAACCCTCTTCCTGTGTACTTTTCTCTTAGATTGAGGAAGACACATGGCAGAAATACTACTTGGAAGGAGTCTCCAATGAAATGTACACAGAATATCTCTCCAGTGCCTTCGTGGGTCTGTCCTTCCCTACTGTTTGTGAGTAAGTGACCATTCACTGGATGCTTTTTGCACCTTGGGGATGTTTAATGGGTCTACTGTTTGTGAGTAAGTGAACATTCACTGGATGTTTATCTGCACCTCCCACCTCTGCTCACACTGGTCAGGAAACTTGACACTCATTGAGGGGTCCTTGTGGGCTCAGTACTGCATATCTGTGAGCAACAATGCACGTCCTGATTATGTTCCTGCCTTTGGGTTTTGTGCTGGCTCCACTTTATCCCCTAGGTCTGAAAATCTTGCGATGAAACCTGATTTATACAAACTTACAATGTGTGCAATTTGCCTGCACATCTTAAGTAACACCACTATGAGGTAGAAGCCTTTAAAAGGTGGCACAAACTCATGCAGTCCTGGTTTTGCATTGTTTCATTTCATCTATGTCTGTCTGTCTGTCTGTGGTACTAGGCATTGAACCCAGGGCCTCACACTCAGTCCCTATCTGCCTTTAATAGAGACAAAAAGCAAATCTTGCCAGTTCCAGGATAAATGAATGTTATCCTCTACTAAAGTCTTTCTGATCAAGTCCATAGACGTTCAAAGCATGTTTGCTACTTGGTGAGGAACCGTGCACCAAGCACACAGGAGGAGGCCTGGGAAAGGGCTTTTTTGAGCACATCTGTACTCAAATAGTAAGAACCTGAAATGGTTCACAGGGCACCTGCAGCAGGGCGTACCCTGGACCCCTGGAAGAGCAAGCATCCTGCTCTCCGGAGTTCTAGGTATCCACCTTGAGGCGTGATAGGACCCCAGATTTACCACTTAGCATCTCTGGATTGAAGAAAAATCAAACAAAGGAACAAGGGGTGTGTTCCCCATGAAAACAGCAACTCTGAAAGTGGTGGACCTCTAAGCCTGACCTACTAGTACCTGACACCTTAGCAAAAGTCAGTAAATGCTCTCACTGATAAAAGCTGGCAAGAAACAGATGGATCTGAGCTGCAGGAGAAGAGCCACAGCTTTATGCCATCTACTTACCAGCCAAGCCTAGCTGCTGGGATTCTAGAAGTCTAAAGGTGCTAAATCAAGCCTGAGAGCCCTTCCTAGTGAAGGAAAGTTAGGGGCTTTGTGACTCTTGTTCTGTTCTCTATGCAGAAGGGGGGGGGGATTCCTGTCAGAGAACGCAGCAGGTGTTCTCTGCCAGTCCCTGAACCCAAACCCCCCAAGCACTCCAAAATGGTTTGGTTGTTTACAGAAATTTCTCACCCTGTCTCTAAGCGATAGTTTAAATGCTAAATGGACTGGAAAAGTGAGCAGGTAATTGATTCTCTCCGAAGGAGTTCTTTTGTGGAAATGGAAGCCCTATTGTAACTCCCCTGAGCACCCTCCAGGAGAATGATTTCCCTTTCTGCCAGGGTGAGGTTAAGCCTTGGGAGATGCTGGGAGGCTGTCCTCCTCTGTAGCTCAGGCTGCTTCCAATGGGAAGTGAAGAGAAGTCAGAACTTCCTAGGAAAACAGAAGAAGCTGGCTTTTAAAGCAGGCTCTTGAAGCCCTCTATGGTCAAGACAGGGGTGATCTGAGAGCATCGGGGCCAAGTTGGCAGCACCCAGAGCAGGGCCCTATAATGTTAGGGATTCGAGCTGGGAAGTTTGGAAGCTCTCTTAGCCATTAATGTTCCTGATTTACCTCGTATTGAGCCTGACAGGAAAGCTCCAGTGAAGTTCTCTGTCACTTCCTGCCTCTCCACTTTCCTTCTTCCTTTGCTCCTAGGGAGAGGGGATGGAAGTCTTTCTTCTTCTTCTTCTTCTTCTTCTTCTTCTTCTTCTTCTTCTTCTTCTTCTTCTTCTTCTTCTTCTTCTTCTTCTTCTNTTCTTCTTCTTCTTCTTCTTCTTCTTCTTCTTCTTCTTCTTCTTCTTCTTCTTCTTCTTCTTCTTCTTCTTCTTCTTCTTCTTCTTCTTCTGGCAAGGACTTCAACCCCTATATTATCAGGGTCTACTGAACCTGTGGATTTGGCATGGTTTAATTTGTTCAAGGCTAGTTACCAGGATTTCTGAACCATGGTATTTCACACAAACAAAACAAAACAAAACAAAACAAAACCTGAGTACTTTCTTTAAAATCAGAGTTGGCCACATAGAGTCCATGTTTCTGCTGAACACTAACCGAATCCCACTTGTTTTAATGGAAGGGCTGGATATGCTTTCTCTTAAACCAGGATGGAATGACCTGAACGACCCAGGTCGACCCCACCTGCTTGCAGCCTTGGGGGTCTCCATTAGCCTTCTATGACTACTCCAGAGTCTGCAGTCATGCAGTGGCTGTGTGTCCCAGTTCCAGCCTCTAGGGGGAGCAGTTCTCACCATTAGTTTTCAGAAGCGTTGACTTTTTCCAGGTGCAGGGAGGAAGAGGAAGGTGGGAAAGCTAAGAGCTCCAAGGCAGCTTCCTTGGGAGCACGAGAGTCAGGCACAACACCAGTAAAATATGAATTATTTCCCTTGATCGATACTCATCTTTAGAGCGTGTTCTAATGAGGGAAAAGCTATTTTAGACCTACCTTGTTGTCAGAGAATTTAGTATTTGTTCAGTAAAGTGTCTGGATGGGAAGAAAAAAAAAACACACTTCTGATGTGAGTGAGAATGTGTTCAGCTTAGTGCTATTATTCCTTTAATGCAGCAATTCGGCAGAGGTGGAAGTGATCAATAAAGAAAGGACATTTAATGAGATTTAGGAACAACCCAAAACATTGAAGCTCTCTTCAAGCATTTGATTATCTTGAGGCTTAATTATCTGTGTTTTCTACTTTAAATTAAAGAAAAGCCATAACTCAAAGTTACCAGCAGTTTAATGATAACACTCTTCAATTCAGGTTAATTAAAGCGCAGCCGTAATTAGAGTGTAGTGTTGTATATCACCAGGCTGCCGCGTAAGTATTTTCATTACTGTAAGAATTGGCTATTCAATTTCAAGATGACATAAAGGACGCCCAAATATATTTTAAGCCGGTTTGTGGAGACGGAAAAGAATTGGGGAATATTCTGGGTATAATAAAGCACAGATAAAATATACAGATTTTCAGAGTGGTTTCCATAATTACGTACCACACTAAAACAATATGCAACCAATGATGTTGCAAAGCATGGAAAGAAATAAATTTCCCCTTCCCCTAGGCTGGCAGCATGCCACCCAGCAGGTGGTATTGGTGCTCAAGAGAACCCAGAGTTTTCTCAAAAAGCTGACAGTCATCCTACGAAAGGAGAAGGGGCTGGTAGCAGGTGAAATTGAAGGTCGACTCTGAAGAAAATGGAAAGGGTGGGGGCAGTGCTGGAGAGGCAGAGGTCCCCAAACTAACTTCTTCAAGCCGAGGGCTCTCCAGGGTGCAGAATTAGATCCCAGCCACAGTTGCAGCCCTTTGATTCTACCTTATGTGTGACCAAAGGGTGGCCACGGCAACGTCCCCAAGTCAGATGCTCATTTAGACAAAATTCACAGTCCTACCTAACCTACCACTGCATCGTCTCAAACAATGAAGTGATGTTTATTCTGAAAGGGCTAGGGGTGTTGAGTAATATAAACACCTCATGCTGTACATGAGAGATCCCTTAGCTTGAAATATTGAGACTCAGGGAACCTTTCCAAAACTACGTTGAAAACAAAGGACAGAACCAGGGTTCTGAAGCTCCTCCAGTCTCGTGCAACTAGGACCAGGTTAGAGTCGGTGACAGTCGAAGGCTGGCTCATTAATGCTTTTCTGGGAAACGTATAAAATGATATCCATACTTCATCTCCAGATGCTAAACTCTGGAGTAAGGCTTTAAAAAATGCGCACTAATTATTTATTTTTAAATGAACAAGTGAGGCGATCTGAGGATGGGAAGCTGCTCCGTCCTCCCCACACCCCACCCCACCCCACCCCACCCCATCCCACCCTCTGTCCAATAGGCTCTGCTGCCTGCTTTGAGCCCCATCATCACTCAGGCAAATCAGAGAATCACAGGTGGATTCTCATCTTGCAAGCTTATGTTAAGATCTGGGCCTTTGGGAGCTGGAGAGGTGGCTCAGCGGCTAGCCCTAGGGCGCTTGCTGCTCTTGCAGAAGGTCAGAGTTCAGTTCTCAGTGCTCCCTCCAGCAGCTCACAACCACCTGTAAGTCCAGCACCTGAGGGTCTACTGCCCTCTTCTTCTTGGTAGGTACCTACACCCATATTTCTATATAGTAGCAGAAACTTAACTTTGAAAAAAAGATCAGAGCTTTCGCATCAACTTCCTCTTCAGCGTCACCTTTGGGATCTAAAATACCAGCAACCACCTGCTTCCTCCCCTTCTCCTTCTGCTCCTTTTCCAGCAAGGGCGTGCAAAAATGCAGATGACCAGTCTCAAGCCTCCAGCAAGGTTAGAGTATTGAAGCTGCAGTTGAACTTAAATGATCTTATTCTTTGAGCAGCATGACACTGTGTAACATATTGAATGTAGTGACAAAGGACTGAAGTCGGGCCCTCAGGTCAGCCACTTGCTGAGTTAAGATTCTTTGTACTTTTCCTGTGGTAGCACCAGATGTCTGGCCTTAGATGTGGTGCATGAAGCCAGGCGTGGTGGCACACGCCTTTAGTCCCAGCACTCAGGAGGCAGAGGCAGGTGGATTTCTGAGTTTGAGGCCAGCCTGGTCTACAGAGTGAGTTCCAGGACAGCCAGGGCTATATAGAGAAACCCTGTCTCGAATAACAAAACAAAACAAACAAACAAGATGTGGTGCACGTGGTGAGGTTCCTCAGGTTCCCCGTGTCTTAGTACTTATTACTGATCTTCCCTATCACTTGCCTCTGTCTCCCCCCACCCCATTCTCATCAACTATAAGCAGGAAGGAAGGAAGGGAGGGAGAGAGGGAATATACACGATGGCAGTTCCCGTTTCCTTTACTTTTATTGGTTAGTAAATTTCTCCAGTTATTATTAGTTACAAATCAATAGGACAGAAATGTGATGAATTGGAATATTTTCACCACTGCATCAACTTTGTTTTCTTAGATTTGATTAACTATTAAACATGGAAACTTGATGACAACTCTTTTGAACACCAAGTAAAGAATTTGTTTCCCCTTTAGTGCTGTCTTCAGAGTTTGAACTTGGGCTGAGGGAGCTCATGCCGGTAGTCAGGGAGCTCTAACACCTTCACATCATGGGTGAGTGCATACAGCTGGGGTGTAGGTGTTGGGGGATCTCAAGGCTTCCTATACACCAAGGAAACATTCCCAGAGAAGATGTTGTTTTATAGAGCTGATCCTAAAAGAAGCGTAGGTTCAGATGATGGGAAAGGGGAAAGTCCCCAGGGAATAGAGAAGCTGGGCCTCACAGCACCATAGGCAGTTTTCAAAACGCACATGTTCCTTTGAGGTTTTCTGATAATAACCCTGTAGATGGGGGGAAAGAGGCACATCAGCTACAGTTTGACATGTGATGCTTTGGGAAGCAATAGTGAAAGCAGTTTCACTGTGAGAGTTAGCAAAGATGAGGATGCCCAGGTAGGTGGGGGTGGGAGAAGGTGGGCAGGATGACCTGAAAGAAAGCCGGTTCAGCAATCAGGTTGGCAAGAACACAGAGTTCCAGGTCTGGAGTCTCACAGCGAGCCTATTAATCAGTCATTCATCACTTGCAAAATATAAAAGCTTAATTGTGTGAGGTTTTACAGCTCAGAGGGGATTAGGACAAGAGGTGTGTTTAAAATACGATGTGTCTCTCTCTGTCTCTCTGCAGCCGATGGAGCAGTTAAGATTCAGCTTTGATGCTGGGCAGTTAGTGCTTGAGCAACTTGGGGAAATGCAGTGGGTTGTGTTGCAGGGCAGTTCAGCCCCCAATTCTGGCTGCAATAGTTCAGCCCCCCAATTCTGGCTGCAAAGTCTGGATGCTACTGTACTGGTTTCAGGCAATGAAGAAGATTCTGGGGAAGGAGAACTCTCCATTTTCTCATTTATCCACCTGCTTTCTTTATGCTTGGGATTCAGAAAATTGGACTCTCTGTGTCATCTTGTGTGGACAGATTTTTCAAAAGAAGCCACATGAAGAAAATCAAAAATGGGTACAGTGTAGGTAAAGTAAGGTCTCTTGCCCAGTGCCAACTTGAGTTCTATAATTCCATTGAGTGTTTTAAAAAGATCTAATCCTAGAGTGGAACAGAGACCAGACAAGTCCACTTGTTCCATGGTAAACTCACGTAGCCTAACTTCAGAAAAACTTGTGCCAACAGAACTTAGGTAAAAACTTAAATCTTGCCTTAATTTTGCTCCCTGTCAGTGATGGTGCTACCCAGTTGCGTATGTTGGGAATTTTGTAAATAGGGTTGAACATATATGGACATAGATGTGAGTGTCACATTGGTGACTACTTCTGCTACAGGAATTGCGAAGGTGGCAGTTAGTTCTTTCTGAACCATTAGATAAACCACTGCCAATACCCCCCACCCCCCAGCCCCTGAAACCTGCATGCAAGGTTGTAGAGGCTAATAAAGGTTTGGAATTCTGGATAGAGGCATCAGGCAAAGAATCTAGTTGGAACGGATCTTACCTGGTAGCTGAGTGTGCAGTGTAAGCCCACACACTGTGGTGTGTGTTTCAGGGGAAGAAGGGCAGTAAAACTTTCCCCAAAGGGCATTTGTTAGCACTTTAGGAAAGATCTAACTGCTCCCATCAAAGAATTAAAGTATTTTTTTCAAGTTTAAATGTCTTAGGTCTGTTAGGGAAGAAAGGCACTGTGCTTGGTGTGTGTGTGTGTGTGTGTGTGTGTGTGTGTGTGTGTGTGTTCCTATGTGCTGGGCATGGATAGACGTGTCTGTATTTGAGAGTAGGTATGTTCTGAAAACTGTTCCATACATCCTTATCAAAACTACAAAGAAATGTAGTCATCTCCACTAATAGTCCAAAATTACTATTTTCTTTGTGCTCAGTATTACAAATCTTGCTGTTTAAAAAAATATATTTTAAGTAGATCTTCTTCTCTCCAGAAGCCATCGTTTCCAATTAAAGTTACGTGTGGTTATTTTCTACTCTAGCCCCTTATTTTCCAGGACACAGTGTCTGCACCACTTCTGTGGTGATTATGGGAGCTATCCTGAGGTTCCTGGGCCTCTGAGTAGCTGAAGGGGAGCTGGGTTTAGAAGGCTGGGCGGGTTTAGACAGTTTAGAAGCTGCTCTTTCTTTTTGTCTGACACTTTCCTGGTGGCAGTCCTTTGCTCTAAGCCCCATCTTTGTCTCCAGTTTGTAAGCATACTGGAAGGTGCAAACTCCATGACAGGTTTCTATGCTTAATTCACACCAGCAAGTAATCTTTGCAGTCAAGGGGACTGATTTAATGGCAGGGACAATTTATTTCTCTCTGGGTAGTTAGAGACAGCTGGACTCTAATTCTTGAGAGCCTTTGTTCAGGAACATCTGGGTTGAAAATACTATAGTTAACAGATGATGCTGGTAATAAAAGAAAGGGGGCTTTGTGTAATGGCATAGTCAAATTTGGTAGACCTCAACTTAATAATTATAAGGGAAGCAATCTAACTTGTTATTACAACAGTTTTATTGCAGATTTCTGGTTTAAGACCTTTTTGTGACAAGTGGCATTTTCCCCTCTTGGAGGAAAAAAGGGGGGGGTCATTTTTATTCCCCTGTAGTTTTCGCAACCAGTGACAAATTCCCACTCTGGACATATTGGGAGGCTTCTTTTTGGAAACTAAGAATTAGACTCTTACTAACTTACAGCTGGCTTATCTTATTTGTTATGCTGTGAAGGCTTTCTGGCTTTTTTTTTTCTCATTCTTTCCCCAGCCCTGATTGGGTTTCCCAATTCTATACAAGTTCTATATAGATGGAAATGCCACGAGATGAGAAAGGGGGAGGAATGGAGATACCTGTTCAAGCAATATTTAAAATATAGATGCATACAGAGGCAGACATCAGTAAAAATGGAGAGGGAAGGAAGACTGAGTAGTAGGAAGGGAAGGGGTGGGCACTGTGGGACACTGGAGAAAGTGTCCCCCCGAGGAGTCTCTTTTAGCTCTATGAAGGATGGCTCCAGTGTGACCATATTTGGTTTGCCAAGGAAAGCTGAGAAACTAGCTTTATGAAATCACATGTTGATGTCTATTTCCAGTATTTGAAGGAATACTGTGCTGGCCAAATAGTGTGGGCCAATTGCATGTTTGGCTTCCTCTGCTCATCCTTTGAGCAGCAACATCACATACCACGTGGAGACTGAGCCTCCACACTTACATTTCTAAATGCAAAAGCCGTTTGAGCCTGTGGATTTTCCCTCCTCGGACTTCAGTTTGTCTTCTATAGAAGGAGGCTCTGGTCTTCTGGAGGGCCTCCGTTTGATCCCCAGCACTCATGTAGCAGCTTGTAGCCATCTGTAACTCAGGGCACAAGACTGCCTGCATTGGATTACCTTACGAAGGAATAAAATCTAATTTTGACCTTAGCTGAAATGCTGCAAGGCAACCGAATGCACCCTTCACAGCAAGCCTTTCTCTTCTCACCAGTAGGGTTAAGTCTGTACCAACAATGAAGAACTTGGATCCCATGAACTACCAGTGTCCAAGATAAGAATGGCAGTGGTCCACAGAATACAAGCAAAGTAATTTTGCATGATCCCTGCTGAGATCAGCTTCCTTACTGAATTTTTTTTTTATACTGTTTAGATTCATCCAGTAATTTTCTTCAATAAGCAATGAATAAGGGATATGACTTCTTAAAACAGTTTAAACTCCAGGAGGAACAGCTATACAAGGAGTTAACGGAGTGCTATGGAACATCAACTAAGAAGACCCTTTCCCTGCTATAGGTGGTGATGCTTCTTGCTATAGGTGGTGATGCTTGGATTAGTGTTTCAGAATTATTCTGCACAACCACCTCAAAGTCTAGGTCATTGCACCACTGGCAGGAACCAGCCTTAAAAATCACAGGGAGAGCCCAGATACACTGTATGGAAGTGTTCCTCTAAAGCCTGATTGTCAAAAGCAATATTAAGGAGCTAGGACCTCTCATGTAAGAAAAAACAGTTGATCTTATTTTCTAAAGAGAATATCTCTATGCCTAGCAGATCTCACTAAGTCATTTCATTCTTTTCAAAGATGTATTTATTATATATAAGTACACCATAGCTGTCTTCAGACACACCAGAAGAAGGCATCAGATCTCATTACAGATGGTCGTGAGCCATCGTGTGGTTGCTGGGATTTGAACTCAGGACCTCTAGAATAAAGCAGTCAGTGCTCTTAACTGCTGAGCCATCTCTCCGGCCCAAGTCAATTCTTCATTGTAGACTAACTACAGGGAATGAGAAGGTTTAGCTGGTAAAATGCACACTGCAAGCATGAAGACCCAAATTCAGTCCTCAGCATCTGTGTGAAAGCCAGGTTTGGTCTCTGTGCATTTGCAATCTTAACGCTGGGGCGGCTGAGACAGGAGGATCGCGGAATCTCACCCACCAGACAGTTGGGCAGAATTGGTGATCTTCAACTGAGAGACCTTGTCTCAAAAATCAATATCCCAGGAGCAGTCCTCAAGCAGGTCTCTACAATGTGCACATGTACCCCCCCCACACACACACACGTATATCTACACACAAGTCAAATCAACTCCATGTCTCTCTTTTACTTAGAATAAGCAACATATACCTTGACAGGGCTGACAGAGCCCTCGTGGCCTTTTACCCATCTTGCCTTCTGACCCGCTCATGACTTGTCTTGCCTTGTTCTTTCAATGCCAGTTTTATAGGCTCTGTGTCTGGTTATCAAATATTCAGACCATTTTCCTGCCTCAGGACTTTTGTTCTTGCCATTTTTACCCCACACCTGACCCCAGAAATTCCTTTCCCCAAACCTTCTCATTCTCATCTCATCTCTGGTGCTCTCTGCATCTTCAGGGTGGTCCTCTTAATCCCCCACAAACTGGCACACCCATTTCCCAATTAGACTTTATTCTCACAAGTTAAAACAATTTCTACATTTGTCATGGCCTAGAAATTTATTATTGATTCACATATATATTGGCTTATAGTTGTTCTTTCCCAATGAAAAACACACTTCACTGGAGGGGAAGATGTATCTCCCTCCCAGGGTCAGCCAGAGGCCTAATACTTAACCATTGCATGGGCTGTGTGGGTGTTCTCGGTCTTAGTTTTAGCAGCAGTCAAACAGAGCTATCGATGGAGGGCGGTATCTCCCACTTAGGAGGGTGTGGAGAAGTCAGTAGAGCCATCAAGAAAGGCCTTACCCTTTGACCTAATAGCTCTTTCCCTTTGCTGTGCTGAGACTAAATAGCCAGGGTTCAATTGTCATTAGCATTGAGTAAAGTTTTGTTTTTTTAAAATCTCCTAAAATATACCATAATGCTTATTATAGAAATACGTGATGCATAATATATATATGGTTCATTTTTAGTTCATGTGAGCTCCTATCTCTTTAAATAGTCAATACGCATCTTAATCTAAATCATACTATATGAATTCAGGTTTATATCTTGTTCTTTGTGGCCTTAACATCTTAAAACAATTTTCAAAATTCATTTTTTAAAAATTTTCTACTCCACATAAATAGCACTACCTTGAATCTTTTTCTGCACAAGCATGTTATGACAACTCTTTTTATTTACTTGGAGTTGAGACACTGTGAGTAGAATTTATCTCCTTATGGAGTTCCTCTCTGTTAGTGACTCCATTCATTGTGCACTGTGGAGAAACTCCAAACGTCTTGAAGATGTTTCTGTGGCTAAGGAGAGAATGTTCAGATACCCAAAACTATGAGAAGCAGCCACAGCCAGTGTAAACTTAGCTAGGAGCTAAAAGATTTGCCTACAGGAAAGAAGCTAGAGAGGTTTTGGAAATAAATCTGAAAAGGAAGCAGTAGTTAGAATACTGGTCAGAGAATAGACAAGATATGACCTGGGAAGATGGTTGGCAAGAAAAGAGAAGAGGAAATATTGGGGTGCAGAGGGGATACGAGAGTGAAGCCAGAGAAGCAGGAACAAGCCTGCAAGAAGCAGTCTGCTCTGCAGCCCAGAACTGTGGGCAGATGAGGTGAGACAGCTTGGATGGAGCCAGGAGTGACAAAGCTGTAGTCGTGTGCTGGGCACTTAGACGGAGGCTAAGTATTATTGCCATCATTCCAAGCACACAGGGGTCTGCTCTGAACAACAATATAGGCCATTTGTACAAAAGACCGAAATGGAATCCAAATAACAGGTTGCACTGCTCCAAGTACCCCCCGCCCCCGCCATAGTTAACATTTTACAACCCAACCGAGTAACTAATGAATCTGGCGGGTGTAAATCCCCAGACACAAATCTCTGCTTGGGGTCTCTGTCTAGACATCCAGACCAGAGCCCAATTTGCACTTATCACTTGTGGGGAATCAGGTTTAATGGGGGATACGGGGAGGTGTCACTTTACTGGCCCTGCCTTTGGCACTTGGCGGTAGACAGAGGATCCCCTGGATAATGACCATGTTAGGGGACTGGAAGTTCCTCGGTAAGTTTGTTACGTGGCTCTGCTATCAGGAAGCACTGACTGGGAGGCCTTTCCTTCTCCTTGCAGGCTGTGTTTTGTGAAGCTTAAGCTCCTGATGATAGCCATTGAGTACAAGTCTGCCAACAGAGAGAGCCGGTAAGTTGCTATTCGAGTTGGAAGTGTACGTCCTGGGAAGGTTCGTCCATGATCTCTTTCTTGAATATGATTTATTTGCTTGGAACCCAACGCAGCACCTCCCTGACCCTGCAATACATTTCAAGGCATGGAAGCTTCTGTCATCCCATGTCCCACTGGGCATCCAGACACAATTACCCTGGAGAAGAGGAGGAGAGGAGAGAGCCATCCTCCGTAGCGCTACCCACTCTGCTATGCCTTCTATACAAGAAAGCAGGAGCAGATTCTCTCTTGAAGCCCCTTTTACTGCTGTAAGCAAAAAGCAGGTGGCCTCTGGCCTTCCTTACAGCAGCCTGCAGTAGAGCTGTGATGGGAGGTGCCAGCTCCCTCAATAGCCAAATTGCAAGCATCCTATTGTGTACCATATGTGTTTCTCCCACCGCAGCCCATATCCAGGTGGCAGAATATCAGCTTCATGTAAATTAGCCAGGAGAGAGGAGCTCTGAGGCAGGAGCTCTCGTTATTTATTTATTTTTCCGTTAATGATGTGCAAATCAGACTGATGAGGGACGGGGTCTGGCTGAAACAGATAACATCCCAGTCAATACATGACCTTACTGCTGGTTGATGGCAGCATTGTATGAACAAGGAATCCAGTCGAGGGGGTCCTACGTGCAGTATTGATAACACAGGTGATCTTTGATCCTTGACTCTTACTCATAGTTTTGGAAGAAAGAGAGCTGGTTAAAAGATAGTGTGGCTTTTGTTCTCTGAAATGATGTATCCAGGCCCTGTCTGTGCTCTAAAGAGGCCTTTGCTCCTCCGTGTTCACAAGGGCAGAGGGCAGCCCACCTCAACACACACCTTTATAACTGAACGCAATACAGGGCAACACTTGCTAGGTCTTGCTAGCATCATTTAAGGAGTTTTCATGATCTTGATGAATGATCACACACACACATACACACACACATACACACACATAATCCCATTTCTAAGTGTGTATCTGTGACAAAAACAAAACAAGACAAACGCTAGTTCACAAGCAAGCAGATACTATGTTGTCTCTTCCTTTAACTGTAAGATCAGATTGTCCATAGTCAATCTGATTGGATGCTGCATTCCTCTGAAAAATCCAAATCAACCAGACAACGGAAGATAAAATGGTAGATTTGGTGGCCATGTGTACAACATGGTGGCAGCAATTTTAAAAGTACATGTATGGAAAGGATATGTTTTTCTTTTCCATGTTGGCAAAGTAAATAATATTACAGTATTGTTTGAGCACAAGAGAGGTCCAGCCACTTGTCTTTAACAATTAAAGTGGAATTTTCTGGGGTCACTCTTTGTTCCTCTTTATACCCAGCTTCACCGGGACCCATGAATGTGGAGGAGAAACTATGGGTCCTTGGTTTTTTTGTTTTTTGTTTTTTTGGTTTTCTGTTCTTTTGAGCGGGTAAGCATCACAAATGTTAATCTTTGTGGTGCCAAGTCAGCACACTTCTGTGGATCTGAGCGTTTTCTCTGTATCACTTTTGTCCATCCCTTTCCAAGCATAAGTAAATAAAAAGAAAGAAAAGTGTCACCATGTAGGTGGCGCTGATGCCAACAAGTGTTTTCGGAGCCTTCTGGAATAATTTATGGCAAGAGAAGACTGCACTAAGCCACGAGTGAGCATCAGCCCATCAGCTCATACCTCCCCCCTCTGGACACAGGAAAAGAGAGGGCACTGCTGGGATCCAGACACTGTTCTAGGAAAACAGATTCCAGGTTCCATGAAGGAACAACCTGCCCTCTGATAGGCCCTCTCATTGGGTGGTAAACCTGAACTGATTTCAACAAAGCCACATACAGTGAAATAGGTTGTAGGTTTTGTTTTTCTCCCAGTGCCTCAGAAAAGACAAAAACAAAAAACAAACAAAAAAACAACCCCAAGAACTTGTCTGGTTTTGTATTGGCTTTCTGTGTGTAGTTGCCAGCATTAATCCTCAATGTGGCTTGGTCTCAGTGTGGAAGCACAGGAGTGCTTGTGGGAAAATGTGTGCTGGAGGGAATGTGGACCAGACGCTGCCCCGCTAAACCCAGGACTCATCCAACAAAACATGTTAAGTCCCAAACCACACTTTTTCTCTATCCTTGTGAGAAACCTAATCCTGTTCCTTTCCAATTTTGTAGTGGACCAGATATGACAATGTAGAGAGGCCTCATCTCCTCCCCACCCTCCTACCTCTGACCTGTGTTAAAGGACATTCTCTGTTGTTGGTTCCACCCATGATACTGTTTTCATGCTTTGCTGATAAACCTTGTTTTCACACACATCCTTCAAATGCTTTGAAACAAAGGTTTTATTCCTTCCTTCCTCCTGGTGTCAGTCAATTTATTATCAAATTGTTTGATTTGAAATTCTTTTCTTGTCGTTTTTGCAGAAGCCGAAAGCGGTATGCATTCTTCGTTAACTTTCCTTCCAATCTCCACCCTATGTCTTCACTCCTAACCACAGGACTAACCATTTGCCAAGAACTCAAGAAGAGAGAGATTATATATGTGTATATATATAATCTCCTTCCCTTGTCTAGTATATATATAGTATATCTATACATATATATATATATCACCTGTCTCCAACTAGAATACATCAAAGTAGCCTGCTGTTGTCATTGTTTGATTTGTTGATTATTTTGGTTGATGCACTAACTTCTTTGCAGGAAAATAAAAATAAATAAATAAGCAAACAAACAAAAAAATAAGTAAATTAACGGAAAAGCAGAGTCCTATCTTGAATCATAGTACCAATGGTGGAAACAAATCATATTGCAGTTGAAAAGGAGGACTTTTCTCCCCAGCCCTCTGTGTCTGTTATCTGTATTGTCCTGATGTTGTCCTGGCGTCCATTAGATACAAGCATCATTTTGTGTTCATTGCACATCCACATTCCCAGTGACCTCCAGGTCTCTCTGTTGAGTTCTCACTTTGTAGATCAGAGTTTCTGTCCTTTATCCACAAAACGGAGACCAAGCCCTTGCACCTCTCCCTCTCCTTGTATTCGTTTGGGTTAATTTTGTTTTGACTATCTAACATCTTGAGCAGTGAACTACCCAGCTATTATGTTTATGTTCTATAATAAGCATGTTTTTGGGGACAAACTCATGGGTTTCTTTTTCTCCTTGTGTGTTTGGGCATCTTTCTTAACAGGAAGTAGCTAAGCTTTCACCATGTGACTTCATCCTGTTTTGCCGCTGTTTTGTGTTGCATGGAGCATGACTAAATTATCATCGATGGCATTTTTTAAAGTATTTGGGTTCAGGGGTGATTGGTGGTGTTACATTTTTTTTTTTTTAGCATAGTTTTTCAATAATGCAATCTCTAAGACAGTGCTGCTGAAAGTGTAATGCTAACCTGTTCATGTTCTTCTCTGTGGTTGTAGTCGCTGTCATGTGTTTGTGTTTATACTTGTGTGTGTGTGTGTGTGTGTGTGTGTGTGTGTGTGCCTGTGTGTTTGTGTTGTTTGGCACTCTTTCCAATGTCAGATCTTCTGTGATTTTATTTTGTAGTAGATGTGAATAGAGGTGGCTTCCTGTCAGTTTGGTATTATTGACATGATCCAACTGCGAGAAGTTATTGCAACACTATGCATCTTCAAAGGTCCACAGTGGTTGCACCTCTGCTGTTGGCTTTTGGCCTTGGGTCCTTTTACTTTGTGGTTAAGGCATGTTGTGATATAGGCATGACTCGTCTTAAAGTGTACCAGAAAGTATGGCTTGCTCCCAGAACTACATCCAGTGCTATCTTTCCTAGATCAGCTCTCTCTATTCTCTCTCATGTAGTTAGTCTTTTTTTGTAACATAAAACAATATACTGAAATTTAAGACGATTGATAGACACTCAGGCTAAACCAGATCTTGCCAATATTGTTGTGGACCACAGTGATATGGCCATTTGAGTTTGGCCAACTGGGAGCAACCTTGATTATGGTGTCTCTGTATGTAAATGGACTAGATCTATGCATATTGAAGCATGGAATACACAAACTGTGTCTTCTACACATATTCTAATGGAAATGCATGTGTCTAGTTGTGTGGGACTCCAACAGCACTTATTGTAAAGCCCAGAAGAAATGGAAAATTCAAGGGAGGTGATAAGGTTTGAGATTTTTTTTTCCCCTAAGATATGTTATGATACAGCTCAAGCTGTATTGCAGTTGAACTTCCTGAGAGGGGACACAAATTGGTCCAAATGAAGTTCCTGCTGACAGTAATTATATATGCCCATGACTGATCAGAGATATCTCTTCCCAGTGGTGTGATTCATCTGGACATAGCATGGACTGAATTCCTCAATGGCTTGGATTTGCTTACTCTGTTTAATGAAGTCCCATTAGCTTGCTAGACACAGCTAGGATTACAGTGTTTTCAAGTATAAACTATACCCTCATGGAAGTTGTGATATTTTCTTAATTGTTTGGGGAATGGTACACGATGCCTTAAGGGGGTGGGGGGTTGGGACATAGGCATACTTGTACACACACACACACACACACACACACACACACACACACACACCTATTTATCCATGGTGGATTACAGTCTCCTTTAAGGTATCTCCTTTAGTTGAATTACCAATCATTGGTCATCTCCTCAAATAGTAAGGTTTAGGAAGATTTAAGGAAGGGCAACTAAATACTCTACAGCCATTGGACCTTAAATATTAGAGAGGGGGAAAAAGAAGATTTCTCCCTAACCTAGTCCAGATTTTCCAACCTGCCCCAAGTTCATGCATGGGATAGCCAATGAAATAGATGGCAAGGTAGTATCTCTCTTAGGACCCAGTTACAGATATCCACTGTTGAGTAGAGCCCATTCCATGTCTATGTGTTCTGCAATCAGAAACATGAGGTTTCAGTTCTAAGTGAGTTGTGCTTTCAGTATGGAAACCAATTGCTCCAGCTGCCTAAGTGATTCACTGTTGACATATTTGCATATTTGCATATTTACACTTTGTGCCTGTGGGGAACTCGTTAGCTTGATGGTCAATCCACAGAACTTGTGGTCACTCCTTTGATCAGCCTGACCGATGAGAACTGCAGTTTGGGTTTTTTAAAAGAACAAAGTTGCTGCTTTCATTTACTTGAGAGGAAAAGAGAAACTTTGAGAACTGTGGCCAATGACTATGACACAGGCTTTTCAGTCATTCTACAGCTCTGGAAAGCACCAAGAGTATGTAGGAATCTAAGCTCTACTATGAGAAATTCACAAGTAAATAGCAGGATCCTGTTTCTCAGTCTTTTAATCAACAGTGGTTCCTTATACCTTATAGAAAGTGTATGTTTTGCTCTTAAAGAGGGTATTTAATCAAAAACTCAGCCTAGCTGCAGAACTAGAAAAGGCAATGAGCAAAAACTTTTGGAGAAGGGACCATATAAGCCCTGTATGGCCAGCTGTCCCTAGGCATTTTCAATTAAAATCAGCAAGGTCATGGTAAAAAGAAGATAATTTATACCTTTCTCCAAATGAGGAAATGTCTTCTCCTGCCAAGATGTCCTTGTTGGAATTTTGTTAATGGATATATGGGAAAGGAAGCCTCTTGACAGGACCCTGCTCTTAGAGTCACATCTTGAGTTTTATCTCTGATAAGCTCGTGATTTAGACCAAATTGGAGCCAGAGAACTGATTGAAAATGATGTTTGAGGAGGAGGAGTTTTGGCATCCCCTAAGAACAAAACAAACTTTGACATTGAACAACCCCCAGAGCTCCCAGGGACTAAACCACCAACCAAAGAGTACACATGGTAGGACTCATGACTCCAGCTGTATATGTAGCAGAGGCGATGGGAGGAGAGGCCCTTGGTCCTGTGAAGGTTCTATGCACCACTGTAGGGGAATACCAGGGCCAGGAAGAAAGAGCGGGTGGGTTGGTGAGCATGGGGAAAGGGAGGAGAATAGAGGGAGTAGGTTTTCGGAGGGGAAACCAGGTAAGATGATAACATTTGAAATGTAAATAAAGAAAATATCCAATAAAGTAAAAAAAAAAATCAGAGGTATTTGGAAAGATTTTAACATATTCTCAGTAGGTCAATAGCAAACTTCTCCTTTCATTGGGAGAAGAAAATGTTATCCTTGCCTAGAATTCTTATCTATGTTTCCAAGAAGGGGGCAGGGCTAGTATTTTATTTAAACGTTTTAGATTTTGAATGTAGATAACAGTTGTGACATCTGAAATGCTAAACTCAGTAATGTATTTCTCCAAAGAGTCTTTGAAGCTCACAACCTACACAGGAAACATCTCATGTCGTAGACCCCTGGAATCACAGGCCTGCTCCTCACCACCCTTAGAACTAAATCTAACCTATCTGGCACAAAGTTCCTTGTGATCGTGGACTTCTTCCATTCACCTCAAGGGCTGGCCTCATTCTTTTGAATCTTCCAGTTCCCCAAGACGATCTCAGCCTAATACTTCAAATGGATATAACTTTAATCTTAGTCTGTCCATCGGGAACATGAGGGAATTCTGAGACAGTGAGCCATCTATCTCTTGCACATCACTATAAAACTCAAGAAATGGGACTGACTCTATGTTTAACCCAAAGTTAATTTACAGTAGCCACTTTCCAGATGTTGTATAGAGACCACATGTTCACGAGAGATCAATTAGCACTGAAGACAAAATGGCGAGCAGGCTGGTGAAGCTGCGACAGCTTGTTTACTCTCACTTTTTCAACCACTGGCTGATATTTATAGAAACCAAAGATTAAGGGTATAATGTATCCTTAACACATAAGCATATGCCTTTATTCTCTTAGAAACGTTGCCACCCAGGGGTTACATATAGCATTTCCTGGATTAGGAGAGAGTGAGACTTAGCTGCCTCCAAATGACCAGAGCCAGGACCCAATAGTTTCTGGATGATGCACGCACCTTAGTACTTCACTTACATTGCTAGAGAGCCTGAGACTTGCATACCCAGTGACCTGCTCCAGCACCAAGCAAGCCCTCTCCAGAGCACTGACTCAGTTCAAAGGCATTTGAAAACCACAGTACATTCCCTTGATGTGCATTCTCTAGACTTCAAATCCCGGGATGGCACTGACCTGCATTCTCTAGACTGTCAATTCCGGGATGTCACACTCTAGACCAAATTCTTGCTCAGTGTACCTAAAGAACGAAGGAAATAAAAAGAAGCCTCTCTTGATGGGAACCTTGAGATCACTGCAACTCATAATAGCACTGTGGGCTGCATTGATGGGGTACAGATAATGGGGCACAAAGCGTGAGGGAAGGAAACGGAGGTCTTCAGGCATACATGTCACCAATACAATGCCTGTCACATTTTATCTTTCAGATTCTGTTGTGCAAATCATGATAGGACCCCACCCACCTACCCACCCAAAACCTGGGAAGCCTCCCATTCTTATGTGAGTTTTTAGCAAAATGGAGACTTCCCTGACTTTTAAGAATATACTTTCAAGTCTCCAGAAGTGTGTGGGATTTTTTTTTTAAATAGATGAAGTCATGTGTTATTCTATCATGTACAGTTTTTTTTTAAAAAAAGAACCCTATAACTTCATCTCACAGGTTATTTTTTTTTAATAAGAAACACAGTGTTCCAGTCCATCAAGCCAGGAGACCTCTGATGAAATACAATGTACTTGGGCACTTTTGAAAGAATAAAATGACAATAACCATAAATGAAAAGTATTGAGTCATTTTAACATTACTCTACTTAGTTCTTTGACCAAATGCTATTAGCGTCACCACTCCTTTTTTTTTAGGGAAGAGCATTATGCTCTAGGTTCAGGGACTGGCCCAAAGTTACCACCTGCATGCTAGAACATGGACCTTACTTCTGATTTCAGAGGCAGTCACATAGGAACTGCTTTTCAGGAAAGTGGGATGAAAATGTACATCTAAAATGCCTTATTTAACTGACTTGAAAAGGAAATCAATATAAACTGTATAGTCTCACATACACTTTCAGGAACACAAATACAAAGCTTTTATATGTATTTATCTGTAAAAAGAATTGTATAATCTCACACCTCATCCCCTCATGATTGTGCTAAATCAGAGGGCTTGTGATATAAAAGTGGGGGTTGGCAGAGGGATAATTCATTATAAGGTCTTTTTGTAAAAACCTCTGCCTTTTGCAATGTATCATTAGTGCAGACTAGCCGGGCCATTAGAGTGGGCTTATGGTTCCTGATTCAGAAGGCACCTCATTGCTGCTGGGGATTCTGGTATAGAGCAGTGAACTCTTCGCACTCTGTTATTATTTAGTGTTAATAACAGCAATGGCACAAGCCCTGTTTCCTGCTATCAGGTCTTGTTACAGCTGATGGTGGATGCTCCTGCAACCACAAACAGTGATTTCCGCAGTAATGATCTGATCGCAGTTCTCCCACCAGGACAGTAGTTTTCCTGGGCCCTCCCTGTTTTGCTGTAGATAGAGGACTCCTTCCGCATCAGTAGGGTTTTTTTTTTTTTTTTCTAGAATGGTCTTACCACTAGACAAAGATCACATGTTAATTACTACCCTTCATTTTGCTTTGGGTAGCTAGGGGATCTTTTAGCTTGAGCCCAAATATCTCTTCCCTTACTCACCAGCTTTTTAGATCAAAGGATATTCCCATTGTCTTTTACTTCAAGTTGCTAAATTCAACATCTGTCAAGCTCAAAGCCTGCACAAGACAGTCTAGTATTCTGTTTTTGGTCTACAGGAACTTGTTTGCTTCTCTCATTTGCTAGGTTAGGATGCATTTATCTGTACTGCTATCCCAAGCATACGTTGCTCAGCTAATCTATTTCTGGCACTAGGAGGGCAGTGTATATTTCATTTCATTCCCCTCCCTTCAAGACAAGGTAGTTGTTTTGATTCTTTCTTTTCTTTTTTTTTTTTTTTAAGAGATAATTTTTATTTGTCTTTAAAACACCGTGTGACCCAATGAAGGAATGCCACCTTTATTTCTTATTCACACAACCCATGCAGTTTTATAAAAGCAGACTGGAGTCACTGAGGCTATCCAACAGATGGTAGCTTTCTTTATAACTGTATATAGATCAGGTTCTTTATGCAGTCTACTTTGATGTCCTTATCAGGGTTCCAAAAGATGTATAGTTTCCTTCTACATTACATATAATATAGGTGTCTTGTACCATTCCCCATGGAAATATGTGGTATGTATATTTGTATGTTCCTGCATCCATATAGGGGTCCCATCAATGCTATATCATCTAAGGGAGAATGGGTGTGTGTAGAGCTTCATGAGGCCGACAGTGTCTCAACACTGGCCATCAAAATCAGTTTCAGAATGGGGTACCTCCTGAAGAACTGTGCTCACAGTCAGGGGTATCTTGGGGCAGCTAAACAACTCTGTTAAGCAAGCCCAGACCCTAAGGCCCAGATCTGCTTTGATTTTCCTGACTTGGAGTGTATCACCTGGAGCTAAAGGATGCCATGATTGAACTAGATGTGTGGGCCAATGAAGATCAGTCACTCAGAAAAAAAAAAAAAAAAGCTGGGGACACAAGGGAAGCATTAGAGTAGTGGGGCCCCTATGAAAACAGCAGGGTGGTGTTATCATCAAGGTTTTATCCTGAACGTGAGCTCATGCTTGTGCCTTCTTTGTTTGTTTCTGTTCACGGAGCAGAATATTAATTAACCCTGGGAACCACCTTAAGATCCAAGAAGGTACTTTAGGATTTTTCATCGCAAGTGATGCCAAAGAAGTTAAAAGGTAAGAGTTTATTTTCATCTACTTTTCTTTCTGGTCCAGCCAGGCACCTTGATGTACCAACCCCCTCGTGCTCACATGTCCAGAACTATTGCAGCCCCTTCCTTGAGCAATCTCTGCACATAGCCAGTATCTGTCTTCAAATTAGAATATTGAAGTTTTAGAATCAAGACAACTAGTTACCTGCTCTCCCGTCTTACAAGGAAGGTAACTGAAGCCCATAGAACATAAGTGACTTCGGGTCCTTCTGATTCTGAAGAGGATTCACGAGACATAGAGGATAATCTCTTGTCTGAGGTTATTTTCTTAACACTATCTGGGTAAACTATCTCTGAATATTTCAAATCTTCTGTAAGTGCCGAGTAGAATTCCCAACAGTTTGGATTAATTTCTGATGGAACATTAAACTCCCCCCTATTTGTGTTTGCAACTTTCTAAGCCGTGGCTAAAATTGTCAGCCTTGATTGTGAAGCATCTATGTGTTCAGTGTGAGGCTCAACGTTTTATGAAATTTTTATTAGTGTCTTCATTCCTGTTTAAGCAGCTTAGGGAATCATAGGGCTTTGCATATCAGTATGGACTGTCGTTATATGTGATTCCACTCTGCCCATTTGAAACGTTCACTCTGGGAGACAAGCAAGTCCAACAGGTTACTCTGCCAAACAACTGTGTTGCGTATTTTAAGTAAACACTGACTAGGAGGGTCTTCACCTCTCTGTGGATGCCTGCTCTCTTCTATCGAGTTTCCATTCACAGCCAGACCTGTGCTAGGTGTGTTTTATTCTATACGCTAACCCTCAAAAATAACTCCGGAAGAGAAGTCAATCTTGCAAAGTGCTCAGACCTTTGGCTTTCTCATCTATACAAAGACAACATGCTCTTATGAGAGCCTACATGCACCATTGCCAATATCCCCTTAGGAGAACTTACTATCCACTGTCACTGATTTGGGTACTAATGGGTTTCTTTATGTTTGTGTCCTTATCCAGTTGCCTGTAGCCTGGCATGTTTCTTTCTTTTTAAAATTTATTTATTTATTTTTATTCTGTGTGAATTAGCATTTATCCTGCATGTGTGTCTGTGTGTGGATGTTGGATACCCTGGAGCTGGAGTCACAGATAGTTGTGAGCTTCTGCCTGGGTGCTGAGAATTGAACCCAGATCCTGTGGAAGAGAAGTCAGTGCTCCTGTCTGCCAAACCATCCCTCCAGCCCTACAAGTTTCCTCTTTATCTAGGAGGAGCTAAAGCATGGCTTGGTTTACCAGCTTGTGCAAAATAATAGTATTACCAAGAAACAACAGGATGTATTTGCAGGCTCTTGCTGTGCCAGGATACAACAATGATAGTTGACAAAGCCAGGCTTATGAATTTCTTTCTTCCTATTCAACTGTAGTAAATGGGGCCATACTAGTTTAAAAAGCTTACAGGGAAAAGGAGCACATAGGGTTGAGGGCTTTATTTTTTTCCATCTGAGATCTCTAATAAGTTTACTCCTGCAAATTGGAGGATGATTGACATTGCGAAATTATATGGGAGAAACACATCTCTAACCATTTCATGGGTAGAATATCCCGAGACAGGAGTTTATCAGGACTATCCTAAATGGAAGTTTGGGTGAGAAAGGGAAGTGGGGTGTCTGAGAGAGCACCACCCCCAGGGGCTCTGGAATAGTTATGTCCTTGTCCAGATATGGGGCACAGAAGCCTGATGTGGCATCTCTGCCCGAAGCATGGTAAGCAGGGAGCACAGCTGACCATACATCATGCACACCTCCCAAACAGCAGGTTCGACCTGAGCTCCCGTTTGTGTAATTCTATTTCCTATTGCGTCTCTCGCTAATGAATGTCACAAATACCAGGCAGTCTGGGAAACAAATTACCTCCTATATTAGGGAATATAATATGTCTCGTTTCCGTGCTTTATGGTGTTCACAAATACATGCTGACACCATCAGCTACAACTCCAGCCTATAATTCTCCATGGTGTGCGATGTGTCAGAGCAAATGTTGTCAGTTAGGGGGATTTCAAATAGATGAAGAATATAGAAAACTTTAGAGAGGACATTGGAAATTTGAATAAAACTAAACAAGTTTTGTTTTTTGTTTCTTTTTAAAGAGAAATAGATTATGATGATTTCTTATTGGGTCTTCACCCTCTGCTATGGCTGAAGAAACATGCGCGCACGCGTACATACACAGGCCCACACCCACAAGAAGTTAGTGAAATCTGGGTCATAAAGAATTTGAGGTGCAAGGCTTAGAGAAAGAGGAGTGAACCCCTGTAATCCCATGAGGGGCCTACTCTGGGATGAGTATTTATTTGGTCACATGCTTTTAATTTGCTGTTCCTAAATACTTGTCTTTTAAAATAACTTTGGAACACAATCTGGTGTCTCTCTTACCTTCTTTAGCAGATACATATTTTGTTTGAGTTATAATTAAAAATAATAGATTAGTTGCCAAGTTAAAAGAAATTGTCTGCTTTTATATGAACATTTATATTCCTGTTTTCTTCTGAAAACATGAACTACCCTAACCTGGGAATCATTCTCAAATTCACTCACTCACTCACTCACTCACTCACTCACTCACTCACTCACTCACTCATCTGTTTGCTTACTTACTCATCCATTTGCTCGCTCACTCACTCACTCACTCACTCACTCATCCGTTCATTCATTCACTCACTCATCCATTCACTCATTTACTTACTCACTCATTCATTCATCCATTCACTCATTTACTCACTCACTCACTCATTCATTCGTCCATTCACTCATTTACTCACTCATTCATTCATCCATTCACTCACTCACACACTTGCACACTCATCCATTCACTCACTCACTCAAGTTTAGGGAGATGCTGGCAGATCGTGGAGGTAGAGTCATGTGACTCCATTTGGGGAGCCTGTAGTATGTAATCATGAACTTTGTAGAAATGAAGGAGGAGTAGGAATCACAGCTGAAGCCTAGACCTGGCGCATGAACCATGAGAGCGGCAGAGATGATGATACCTCTCGCTGAGATGGGAAAAACCAGAGGAAGATGGAGGTGGTAGGAAACGAGGGCTTCTATCTGGGCCACAGCAATTGGAAGGTTGGTCCTAAACATACCATGGAGTCATTATAAAGGCAGGTACATCCAAGAGTCTGGAGTTCAGGAGAAAAGAGAGCGGTAGGTATCAATATGGAGCCACATTGATAGGGGTTCGTGGCAAGGAGCAGATGACCCAGTTCAGTGGAAAACAAGAGCAAAGGTTTATAAAGGGGGTCATATAAACTTGTGGACAGCAAGATGATTAAAATCAGTGAGAGACAGCCAAGCATCTCACAGGCAGCTACAGATGAGAGCAGCTTTTAGCATGGAACCTGGGGGGGGGGGGGAAACGGAGTGGGAGTAGTGACTGCTCACTCCTTTGCCCTCCAATGGAGAAATGCTAATGCCGCTTGCTGTTCCACAACCTGCTAAAGAGCCAACTCATCCTTTCCCACGTCCAGTCACCTCTGACTCTTACCAAGCCCAGCAGAACAGAGGACAAGGAGAGCATAAGGCCAGCCTAGCAGGATATGGAGGGCATCTTTGTGTTGTGTGAGGATGCCAGTTGTTTTGGAGTGAGAAGACGAGCAGCAGGAGAAGAGAGGAGACACCAGGAGTGAGGAAAGGCTCCTGGTATCAACAGTCACGGATTTCAACTGGGACCTATGGGATTTTGTTTCGGGGGTCACTGAGTTTACAAGGACACGTGTGTAGCTCTACTAGAAGGGCATTGCCAAGAGAATGTGGTGGAGGCTTCCGTGAGTGAGGCAGCTCCCAAAGAATGGCCACTCAGCAAAACTCAACTTGAGGCTTGAAGAATCTTCCTCTTTAATCTGAAGAATGCATGGACACCTTTAGCTCATTACTCGCCTCCCTCATTAGCCTCATCTGTCTGAATGGAAGCAGCCATTTGGCTAAGTGAAAGAAGCCAGTCAGAGAAAGACAAACACTGCATAATCTCACTTTATATGGGAAACCTTATAAAGTCAAGTCCATAGAAGCACAGGGTAGACTGGTTGGTTCCAAAAAGCTGGGGCACAGACACCTCAGAGGATAAGGGTCAAGGGACAGAAAACATTAATTTAAGCAAGAAGGTAAATGCGAGAGATCATTGTAGAATGCCATGGCTATAGTTGGTTTAAAATAGTTATTTTTGCATTTACTTATTTATTTGTGTTGAATAGATGTGAGAATGTGCTCACCTTGAAGGAAGGTGAGAGGACAGCTTTTTTCCTTCTGCCACATGGGGCCCAGGGATCAAACTCAAGTTGTTAGATTTGGCATCAACTGCTATTTCCTGCTGAGTCACCTCCCTGGCCCATAGGTGGTGGTGGCTGTTTTTAAGATAATGTATTGGGTTCATGAAAATTGCTTTTTAGCAATTTTTCCTTTCAGGTATATTTTAAAGGCTCTCACCTCACATACAAAGTAACAACTAGATGAGAGAAAATGTGTAGCCTTGCTTGATTTAGCCACTCTGAAACAGAATTTCAAAACAGCACATTGTACATCTCAAACATACATAGTCAGGTAAAAGTAAAATGCTTAATATAAAGAATTGGGCTTTAGTTCCTTTAGACTCATCTCTCCATCTCTTCAGAGGAACACATGCAAGATTTTTGGCTCCTGGACTTGAATCTAGATTCTGCCATTTAGCAGTGTGACCTTGAGCAGGCCATTTAATCTCTCCCTGTTTCAGTTTTCTTATCTGTAAAACAGAGGTAATAATTAAGCTTCTTTCAAAGGGTTGGCTGAAGATCGAATATGTTAGTGCTTCTGACATGCTGAGAGCAGCACCCGGCCTAGAGTCTGTACCCTGTAAGAGTTATTACTGCTGCACTGCTGTCACTCAGGATAGCGTCTAATGGAAAGAAGATGGCCAGAGGAAGTAGATGCGAACTTACTTGCCCCAAGTAAGGGGACGCCTCTTCTTGTCCCTCCTGTTTTGAGGCAGACCACCACTGCAGTGCCTTGTAGGGCCAACAGCTGCCTTCCCTGATTTTGCAGAGTATATGCCATCTGACATGGAAAGGAGTGGTGATGGAACCTCTTCAATCAAAAGAGCTTTGGGCTTGCTGTAGAAATGCAAACCCTGTGGAAAACATAAAAGAACCTAGAATCGTGTTTATTTCTTTAGCCTCCATCGAGAAATGGCCCTGTTTATTCCTGGCACTCAATTTCATGTTGGGAGTGGTAAAGGCGTTAAGTCCAGGATTTTGTTGGTTCCTGGATCCAAAGGGTTGGAAGGTTGTTCCAGTAAATTTTATTACCTCCCCGGTACAGATGCTTCTCTACTTAGGATGGGTTTACATCCCAATAAACCATCATAATTTGAAAAGAGCTCACGCCAAAAATGCGTGTAACCTACTGAACATCACACCTTATCCCAGACTGGCTAATATATTCAAGTGCTTCAAATTAGCCTATAATTGGGCAGACCCATCTAACACGAAGCATGGTTAATATATTTACAGAACGTTGAGTATCTTCTATCACCTATTGACTCCTGTGTTGAAAGTTAATAACAGAGTGGTTTTATGGCCCTGCCTCTGCACCATCTCAAGTAGAAGGGCACAAACCACCTGCCAGGTCCCCAGGTTATTCCTCTGGGTACTATTGCTGAGAAGTGCTCAGGTCATCTTAGTTCTTCTTATCCAAAGTATCTTTGGTACAACCAAAGTTCACATTGAAGTCTCAGATTGACACTAAAGTCACATTAGGGGACATTGTCATTGTTACGGAACGCTTCTTCTTCCAGCCCATTCAACCCAACCTTTCTCCTCTTATCCCATTCCAGTGGTTACCTGAGTCTTACACCATAAAGAGAACAAAACTTTTATCTGTTATATATGCTCAGAGGAAGCTATAATGGGAATGGATCTATTCAGTTTTGGAATGAAATGGGCTTTGAATCTCAGGAGAGAGTTGACAGGAACCACTGCACTCTTGTTTCTGTAGTCCCTCCTCCCTCCAGTGAGTCTCAAACCTTTCTTATTTTAGTTAATAAGAAATGGTGCTTTCGAAGTGACAAAGGTAATATTTATGTCTGACTGAGGGTCGTCATCCTTGTGCCCCTTAATATGTATTCAACTAGACTGTTGGGATTTCAGAATTGTTTTTAAAGTACACTCCAAAGACTCAGGGATGGTTGACCATGTGTTCCAAGGGCCAGTACTCAGTGCTGTTCTCAGAAACAACAGTCACAGACCCAGTATGTGACACCAGCAGGACCTTTCTCCCCATTCCTTTGCAAAGTTTATAAAACGAAGCACCAGCTCCAATCACAGAATCCTGAGTTTGAAATGCGTAGTCTTACAACAAACATTTCCGTCTGCAGATGTCTAAACTTTTCAAAAGATGAAAGGAAATTAGGGCTGGCATGTTTCATTAATTTGGCACCACCTCGGGGGAAACGTGGTACTCATTTTACTTGGGTGGATTATGAGATGTGTCAGGTTTTCCATTCTCTTTCTCCAGGGCATTTTTTTACTGCAAGGCCTGTCATGATGACGTCACAGATCCCAAAAGAATTAAAAAATGTGGCTGCAGGCGGCGTAAGTAGTGTTTCTTTCTCCCTCCCCGCCCTGTTTCCCTTCACCACCCCTCAATTCCTTTTTCCTTCTCCTTTTGCTATTAGAAGGACATTAAACACCAAGTGCTCTCTTGAATGTATTTATGTATGGTACCCAGAAGTTTAAAGAACCATGAAAAGAGATACCTGTCCTTGCTTCAAGCAGAAGATGAAAAAAGAAAAACAAAATCACAGTCAGTGCCTGGGTCTAGTACCTATTGCCCACCTCTCTAGAAGTAGATATCTCTGGCCTACACAGTTAAGCATCATGGGTAAAATGGAGGATCCCTACAGCTGTGGAAGAGGGAATGTTTTTTTAATACCAGGATTTCTAGTAGCTAGGTGGTCCCTAAGTATAGACTGTACATAAACCTAATAGGAAAATGAGTCTCAAAACCTAGTCTAATCTCGAAATAAAAGCACTGGGCTGCTTTCAGTTAGGATTCTTGTAGGTTCAGATTTAGATCACTCCCAAACACAAAACTAGTACTCCCAATAAAGCAATCAGCCACCAATGTTCAAAAGGCCATCCCTCATGTCATTAACCTCAACATGCCCCTACATAAGGCACATTGCTTTATGGGGCGAACTGTTCTGATCTCAGAAGGTCCCTGCATAGTCTGTCTCAGTTTTCTTCTACCAAAGCTTTCCTAGGGACCCTCAGTGACGACTCAGGTCTGTCCATAGACAACACGCTGTAAAGCGGATCTTGCTTTGGGGAGAGCCAACCTTTTGCAGCAATTAGAACACATACCCTGGAAGAGATTGTTCTAAACATTAGAGAAAAATGAATGAAGTGATACCTCCCCTTCGTTGATGACTTGAGGTTCTAAAAGTCCCTCCTGATGGTTGCTTTGGTTCCTCTCCATAACCCTACATAATTAGCAGGGGCATATTTAATCAACTTAGAGAAACAACAACCCTGCCGTTTAGTGAGAGGTTGAAATTGCTGATAGCCATGCAGTCAGCCATCATAGATTCAAGTCCCCTGAGGCCTAACTTGGTGCTGTGTTCTGAGGACCCTGACCTTTCTGACAAGAGCAAGGATAACCTTGAGTTAAATGGGTAGGAAGAGAGTTATGGAAGATCACCCCCATAAAATACATTTTTTACAAGGAGAAATTAGTCAAAGGCCACCATTTCTTCTAGGATATGCCACCCAAGGCTCTTGTCACTGAGCTGCTTGAGGGGAACGTGTTAAACCAGTAAGATATAAAGATGGTACCACCTAAACATTAATAAGTTGGTATCTTGGGAAATACCAATGGGCAGTACTTGGTCTAGCGAAGTTCCTGTAGAAATCCTCTCAGATACCGTTTCGTATACCAGCTGAGGCCAACTTCTTAACATGTATAGTCTGCTTCCCCCAGACAGAAGCCCCAGAACAAATTCCTGATTCTCTCAACCCGCAAGGAACAGCACGTGAATATGAAGAAAGGACAACATGAGCTCAACTGCCAGGCTCCAGGCTTCACTCAGCCTTCTTACCATGTGTCTGAGAACTTGGAAACCCACCAGGCTTCCTCAGAGTCATTTACTTCAGAAGGAAGAGGGCATCCTGAGAGTAGATTTAAACAAGGGGAGCACCAGAGCAAGATGGCGAGCTCCATAAGGAAACTCGCACAGTGGTGATGGGGGCAAAATGACTAGGGGCATGCTGAGGTCAATAATCCATGCGAGGGAGTTTTTATAAGCAAGCTCATCCTTTGGGAGCCTTAGTGAAGTGGCGAGACTATGGGCTACTATTTGAACAGCTGTTCAATGTGCTTGTGAGTAACCTCTTCATGAGGTTCTCTTCTTGGGGCCAATGATGGAATGCTGAATGAGATTCCTTCCAACCAAAGATATCTAGCAAAGATAGATAAACCCATATCATCTTGCCAAATATATAAATTCATAGGGGCCCACTCGCTAAGAAGAGAACAAGGACTGTCTGAGGAGATGAGGGCTCTTACTGGAGAGCTACTGCTTCATAATTTGGTGGGTCCTTTGGGAGGTGATAGTGGAGATGAGATATGGGTGGAGGAAGAGCAAGGGAATGAACTGAAAATTAAGGAGCCATTTGCAGTGTTTTGAGGATGGATAGAAGGCTGCTGGGGTCTACTGAACTGGAGCGAGATGTACAAAGTGGGATCACATAGGAAGGCAGAGAAGATGCCTCCATGCTGAATTTCAGTCCTCTGCCTGAAAACTGCCAGGTGATTTTGGGAAAGCAGATGGCCTCATCAGGTCTCAGATTAAAGGATCCCCTTTGCATCTGGATGGAGAGTTCACTCAGGAAGACAGAATGGAAGAGGAAAGTTGAGGAGTGAACTTCTCTCACTCTCTCTGAAATTATAACGTCCTTTATAGAACATTGTGGCATACCCCATTTAAAATCCTTACCAAAAAACAATTGACTTCCAGCGTATTTTTTTTTTTCCTTTTCAGGCAAGTAGACAGAAGTAAACTTGTAGCTTTCTTGTAGTGAAAATCACACTATAATTTACAGTACCTCGATTTCCTTAATTTCCCTTGTAGTAGGTTAAGCTAGTGAAATGTTTGATCTGCCATCATGCAGGAGACACAATTGCTGCAAAAGGATTGTCTCCGCCAAGCTACTCTTAAGTGTGGCAAGGCCATAGGCTGTGTGGTTAATATTTGATACCAATCAGAATTGTCCAAATGTTGTTATTCCCAATTAGAAGGCCATAGCCTGGAAGGCAGAATGCAGACATGTTTGGGAGGATTAGAATAAAATGAATAATTGAATATAAACCTCCCTATGAAGGCCAGGCACTCAAGAAATCAGAGAAAATGTTTGGCTCTAAAAAAGCTTTCACAAGAAATAGTTATCATTATCATTATATATAGGAGGATGCTAAGGTACCAGCCAGGCACCTCTTGGTGTTTAAGACTGGGAAGGACAGTTGACTCACCCAGTTATTTATCCAAACCTCTCAGTGCATCAATTCACCATGGAATAATACAGCTTGCACAAGAGCAAAACCAGTGACAGTCTCCAGACTCTGTATGTTTTCCCAACCTCTTGTCCCTACCCAGTTTCTCCTTCCCATTCCCTCCCTACCTGTTCCATTCTTTCTCATTCAATAACCTTCAATGTTTCATGTCCTTTATTGGCGAAGTATGGCGTGTGGACATTCCATTGTGGAGATCCCGTGTTGGTAGTATAGTTTAACATGTACATCTCTTTCCATGCCTTCCTAGTTCTCCATCCATTCAGGAGGAAT
Organism: Mus pahari; assembly: GCF_900095145.1. NCBI lineage: Eukaryota > Metazoa > Chordata > Mammalia > Rodentia > Muridae > Mus > Mus pahari. The sequence continues at coordinate 15,022,776 of NC_034597.1, read as the reverse complement.
GTCCAATCCAGATGTCTAGCCAAGGAGCAAGCTCTCAGGCGCTAGCATTTATTCATTTTCTTTTCTATGTCACAAACCTGGTCTAATGATTTATACTTTCCCTCCTCCCAGCCTCTGAAAAGTTGCCAGGGAGAGACTCCTAGGGGACAAGTCATGTCTAGATTGATGTGTGTGAAAGAATTTCCTTTAATTTCTAATCATTGACATATCTTTGATTTATTTTGTTTCCTCTTTGCTGCCTTGGAATACGGCCCCTACTCTATTTTAACTGCACCCTGGTAGTGATCTATTGTGAGTAAAATGGGTTCCAAGCAGCCCAGAGTCAGTTCTCCTGGTCTTTTCTCTAGATGAGATCCTTTTTTTTTTTTTTTTTTTTTTCCTTTCTGTACAGTTTTAGTTTCATTTTACTTTTGGTATTTGTGTTGCATGTAGCACATCATGCCCCAACTCGCTCATGCCCTACACAGTCCTTGTAGAGTAGCCAGGAACTGGAGAGTGCCCAGAGCCCACTCTCTATGCTTCCACCCATTCCCCAGCCTCCAGCAAGCTCTGGACATGGTCTTATTTTTTCATTAGAAAATAAGACCCTGACAACAGTGTGTTTCTCTTGAAGGCCTTTGCTCAGGACTTTTAAGGGACACTGGTTAGGCTAGAGTAATTACCACTCTAGCTATAGATGCTTTCTCCATTGGGGGTCATAGTCACGCTTGCCTTGGATAAACGATACTTGTTTTTTCCCTGCTACAGAGCTTGAATTCCTCTCTTGAAGGAAACACATAGGCTACATATATATTCCTGAGTTGTGATATATATATGATATGTCCTGGGGTAGCTTATATGTAAAAATGTGTATTTTTATATATAATCATAGAGATATTCCATAGAGAGAGAAAAATACAACGATCACATTATAGATGCCTCTCTGTACAAGAAGGTGCTTGCTGGAGATTTAATTGAATACTCCTTTGGGACTGTAAGTATCTGCCTTCCTGGAGTCAAGTGGTAATTATTTCCTACAGTCTACAGCATTTCCTTGCTTCCAAAACTTCTCCTTAAGTCAACACTCAGTAAATTCCTCCACAGTTCCTCTGTGAAAGTTAGGCATCCTGGAAGTGCCATGTACTTATTTCAGGGACAAAAAACCCTCTGTTAGTTAATTCAAGAAGATTACTTTTTTTCACGAATGAGCCATGTAGGAATCTAAGCGAGCTTCTAGACTTCTCTAACTTACTCAAGACATAAGATCCTTGTCATCCAACCAGATATAGTTTTTAAGGCCAGTATTTCTATGTGTAACCTACTGCTGTACTGCTCTCATGGGTACCAACCATCAACTTTGGGCCTTGGCTTACAGACATAAGACTCTCTGGAAACAGGAGACCCACTGTACAACTCATTGAATTCATTGGCTCTGGACTATGGAGGTGTATCAGCACCCAGGTCTCTCATATTCCTTTGCAGAAGAAGAAGAAGCAGCAGCAAGTTGACTACCCAAGTTCTGGTAGCCTTTACTGTTTGTAAAATGTATAATGTTCTGGGTGAAGCCAAAACAAAATAGCAACCTTCTTCAACACAACACACAGTTCTGCCCAAATTGGCTCTGCGGAAAGTATGTGGGAGCATCACTTGTAGACCCCCAGGACTTTCATACTCTAGCACTCTGAGAACTCGACGGCCACACAAAGCCAGTCAACACACAGCTCCAGAGGCAGTCTCTCTCACCTTCCCCTGCCACAGAGTGACTGTTGCAAGCCAGATCAACTAGCTGGGCATGTACTCCAGGCGGCTGACTTTAAGCTCTGTCCTTCCCTCTTTCTGATCACAGAAAGCCATGCGCATAAGACTTTTCTTCTTCTCCAAAAGGTAACAAGAGGAACTGGGTTGAGGGGAGATACCATTTCTCATTTACAGGATTTAAAATACCTTCTGATTCCTAGTGTTCCATCTAACAATATACCTCACACACAAGGGTGTTTCTTCTGTAGAGGATTTTGTTTATAATTTTGAGCCTTTGAAGAATGGCTTCATGTTAAGAAACAATGCTTCCCTTCCTTAGACTGATTTGAAAAGTGGGCTGTGGCCTAAGAAGTGTGCCTTAATTTAACGGCAATTTTTTTTCCTTTCACACTAGTCTCCTCTTACATACACTACCTTGGAGACCTAAATTATTTTCCCTCTAGCATCTGGAAACCTCCACTTTGGCCTCTTTGGCAAGGCTGCTTTTCCTCTCCCTTCCAATCCACCCCCTACCCCCAAATTAAGATTCTGCAATCGCAACTTGGCTGGCCATTGGGTTGCTGATGCTGGAGGCAGATGGCACTGCAGACAGCATGGGCTGCAACCCTTCCTTCCATTCCAGACTTGGTGCAGAAGGGCCAACCAGCAGAGGACCTGAGGCCTGATACCTGATTGCATCAGTGTGCCCCAAGGAAAGAGATGTGTCCATGCTCCATCTGCAGCAGGTTTCATTTCTTAGCAACACGACCTTTGACAACAGAGGAATAGTCGGGCAAGTGTGTCTCTGAGAAAGCCTTCCATTGTAAACATTCAACAGTAAACAGATAGCATTGATGGTGCCCATTAGGGAAGTACTTCTCTATAAATACTACTAGGAAGTCATAATGGAAGTATTGGATGAACATCCATTTTATTGTGCTGAAGAAAAGCACATGAAAGTTTTCTTCTGAAGCGATGAAACTGCTCAAATATAGTTGTCTGGTTTTTAGAGGAAGGTGCGACCCAAGACCAGACTCTTGGCACTGACATGACCTCTTCACGTCATTGGTACTGGTCCAAGAACAAGAACATTTTGTGGGCCAAAGAGAAAACGAAGTCTCGGGTGGCTTATATATTTTTCTTTCCCAGAGTTAAGTTGGCCTATGGGGGCAATTTATAGAGCATAAAGTTCCAAGAGCCCCAAGACAGAGTGACAAGTAGCCACACCAGTAGTACTCTGGCCTAGCCCCTCTCTCAGGAAGCTGCTGCAGAGCTGTGGCACGGGGACTCCATCTGCCAATACAGTTAAAGCAATGTGCTTGCAAGTTGCCAAGGATACTGTCCCGGGACCTTTCAGCCATTTGTCCTCACTGCTCCTAAACATCCACAGATTGGAGCAGCCAGTGAACTGAAATAACACCACAAGCATTTCAACTCTTAGAAAGGAGACAAGGCCCTCTTCTTGTTTGAGGAGAGATGGTCCAGCAAGGTCAGGGTTCACTCTGTTAAGGAGCTGCTCTCCCACAGCAGTCCACTAGATGTCCTCATAGACCTACTCTGCATTGCTCTCACACTATGGAAAACATTTTCACTGGTGATTTTCACTGGTGACCGGGAAGAGCAGTAGATGGCTACTAACTAAGAAAGAAACTCAGCAAACACCAGTGGAGAGAAGACTTTCTTTTCTTTTTCTTTTTTTAATGACTAGGAATACATGAGAAACTTGTGTTTTGAATAGATACTGAAGTGTTGCAAGTAGGTCTGGGAAACTCAACCTTAGGGGTTTAAAGTACCTCTCTGATACTGGAAACGAATCCTCTGACCCGAAATCGGATGTAGAAAGAAGATAGCCACCAAGAAGGTTCTGGGAATCTGTAATTCACCTGAGCCAAAGTGAAGGGTTAGGAAGTTGTAGAGTTGAGGAAGGTGACAGAGAAATAACTCTAAAATTAGGAAGTCTGTGATGTAGTGTTGATATAACTTTATTTTATAACCTAAGAATAAAATGTCCACATATTCTGGAACGCCTACTACAAGGGAGGCAAACCTTCAGCTCTTCTTTGCTAATCTTCACCATGCGTAATAATGGTCCGAGGAAATCTCTTAACTGTATATACATCCCTCAAGCCTGATGGATTGCTCCATCAGATGCAAGGTCAAAATCACCCTTCTCCTCAGCTTAGGAAACAGACCCAGAAGCACATAGGTGACAACGCATGTGACTGGGGTGGTGCAGAAGGGGGGCACACTCTTAACGGGTTGTCTTTACTCTAGACCTTGTGGTTCATGAAGGTTTGTCAATGTGTGGGGCTCAATCATTTTTAACTGTCTTTGTCTTGTCTCTGAGCCTCATGTTGATCATTCTTGCTGGTGTGTGTGTGTGTGTGTGTGTGTGTGTGT
>NC_034597.1:14982533-15018305 GCF_900095145.1 Mus pahari | reverse complement strand
ACACACACACACACACACACACACACACACACACACATGAACTTTCTTTCCCCATAAATGTGTCACATTCTATTACCATGCATGAACCCGAAATGGCAGTATGAAAATGAAAACCAGGGACTGTTGCTAATGAGAAACATAGCATTTCTGAGTTTGATGGGATTTTCTGCTACAGCATTTGATTTAAAAACAGAAAAAAAGAAAATAACTTTCAAAATAATTTATCTACAGTGAAACAACAAGCAAACAAAACGAAAACAAAAATCATCTCCATTCTCGTCGTCTTTGTAAGTAACAAGTCCACATGGCCAGTTAAAGCATTAAGAAAGAAAAAGCAAAAGATTGGCTTTCCAAGTTAAATACCAGATCTGGATACGATTCAGCTAAATTTATTTTCATGTCTTCCATTGAAGATTTTTCTTTTCTCCCATTCTTGACTTCAGCCACTGTTGGTGATCAGGATGACCTGGACATTGGCTGCAAGCCTTGGGGGTTCCTCTGACTCAAATGCTATGGCAGATTCTTAGTTTTAATTTTTTGGTAACAAGCTAAGCTCAAAAGAATGGCACACTTCAAGTTGAACAGGGCTGGCGTTGCATGTTAATCAGAGAAACAGGTAGAACGCTAAAGGACCACGTCACTGGGAATGTGAGCCTATTCACAGGAATGGAGATGCCGTTGAAGGTCTCTTATTCATCTCCCCCCAGTGCCTGCTCTTCACAGTCATGATGTTCCCCTTGCTTGGCAAGCCCACTGTATGGCAAGTCATTAAGGTCTTAGAACAGGACTTGACCCATGTGAGGGATTTAAACCCTTTCCTGGTGACTGTAACATTCAAAGAGAGTAAAACCACAAGCTATATTTTAAAGTAAGAGGGTGACCATTCTCTACAAAGGAAAAGAAAGAGGGATAGTGTGGAGGACAGGGTGGGAGTGGAGATTAACACCTCCTTGGTCCAAGTTCAGTGATTGGCTTGGGATACTTGGAAGATATATGAGTTTTTCTCCTACCCTGTGAGAGGAGCAGACTGGTTCCTGCTAAGTGAGAAGCAAACATGTCTGCCTGTTGTAGCATCAAAAAGAGGTGCAGTGGCTTCTCTTGTACTGAAATATAAATTGACCACAAGGGTAAAACGGAAAACAATGGGGGCATTACATTAACGAGCTTTACATGTCGGTATTTGGGTATTTGAGGTGGCTCCAGGGTCAATCCCAAACCTTCACACTATGCCAGAGTCTTAAAAGAGCCACTGAGGGTTCCTGAAAATGCCAGCAAGATATTTCACATGCCAAATATTTCATGTTTTGTTGTTTATAATCTCTCTTGGCTAATATTTTCTGTGTAAGGAAAAACGTATGATTATGATTAAACCAACTAATTGCCTTCTAATTCTCTGGTGGGCAGGAGAGAAAGGCAGCTCTCCCGGTTGGTACTCCCATGAGTAGCCAAAAGCAATCTAGGAAACCAACATCTCATATTGCTTTGGGTGATTTTTTTTTTTTTTTTTTTTTTTGGTGGACTTCCTTTAATGTATTCAGCGTTAGCCCTGAGTAGCGGCATTTCTTATATGGACAGATTTGGATATTTGTTCTGTCAAGAGTAAATTTAAATTCCTGTAGCTATCATGTAAACTCACTCCCGGGAAGTTCAGCAAAAGCATCCTCAGATCTGATATTAACACGTAATCGTTTCACATTTAATTTGATGGAAACTTGTCGCAGGCTCTGCCTAATGCCCAGAAATAGATGAAAATGAGAAAACCTACATATTAGATATGTTTATATCCTGCAAAAAACATTTGTTGCACCAAATAAGCAATTCATTTAGCTGATTGGCTGTGTGTCTCTTTTGCCCTCCCGCATTAATTTTGTCAGGGGGAGAATGGTGGTTACATCTTTTTTTTTCTGTCTATAATTTGCTCCTTTTTTTTTTTTTTTTTAATCTAAGAAACGGGATGTGTTCAGCCATGCCTTCTTCCTGTGGTCACCGCTCCATCGAGGGGACAAAAATAATGTGCAACAGCCTTGGGGAATGATAAAGGCAATTTATATTTTCACTGCTTCTTCTTCTTCTTCTTCTTTTTTTTTTTTTTAATGTACAACCAAACTGTCACCAACAATCACTGCATTTTTTTTTTTCTGGGTCAAGACTGTTAACGTGAACTAAGACCTGTGTTCAATCCTCCAGCGCCCTTCCAGCTGTCTTGCTGTATGTGACCTTGCCATTGACCTTGCTGTGACCTTGCCATTAACTGCTGCTCTTCCTCTCCTCCCATCCAACCACATGGTTATAGCCAAGATGTCCATCTACAAGAGAATGAGACGAGCATGTTGTTTTGATTGCGGACGTTCTGAGCGTGACTGCTCGTGCATGTCAGGCCGTGTGCGTGGTAACATGGACACCCTTGAGAGAAACTTCCCGCTTTCTTCTGTCTCTGTTAATGATTGCTCCACCAGTTTCCGTGCCTGTAAGTTTAACCTCAACACACCCAGTTCCATGTCTGTGCTCGTCTGTGGTAATCAGCCCTGTGTCTTGTGTTGTGCCCTGTGGTCCTGTAAGTCTGCCGAGCTCATGTTGCCATTCTAATGTGGTCTTGTATGTGATGACATGTTGCCTGTGTTCCTGTGTATATGATGAAAAGACTTTCCCTTTTGCCCCGATTTATGCTTCTTGTGATAGTGAACGAAACTGGCATGTGACAGCCTGCTTATGGCCTTCCTCTCTCTTGCCTAAATAGGTGAAGATGGAAAGTCAAGTGACAGGATAGCAAGTATGATTTTAATAGAAGATATGTGAAAATGCAGAAATTTCGATTTAGAAGTGACCATTAATTGGAGTAGAGCAAAGGGATGGAAGAAAAGGAATAGGAGAAAAAGGCTTGCTAGTATTTCAAAATATAACAGCATCTAGATGCAGATGTTTGTTCATATACATGTGTGTATAGTCATGTGTGTGTGTGTGTGTGTGTGTGTGTGTGTGTTCCTATGTATTTCTTACTGGAGTCTCATTACTTAGTACCAGATGTTATTTTCAGTTCTTGAAGAGAATATTTATTTATTTTTAAATCTGCCAACCTCCATAGACTGGTAATTTCTAGCGCTTCCTTTCAAAAAGTTGGCTCCTTTAAAGGAGGCTCCTGGGACACTCATTAACATCTTATATTTTCCCAACAATTCAGCCCCACTTTACCAAGGTATTGTGCAGCAGTCATGAGTCTAAATATCGAAAGACTGAAATCCCAGGATTTCCTTCACTTTATGGCTCAGGCCTTTGTCACCTCCAGGCTCTTCCCGGCACTAGAGGCTGAAATAGCTGTGCGTTTGACAGCAGCTGAGTCTGATGAACCAAATTCCTGGGATCAGTCTCTTCCATTTCCATTTGGCTGGCACAGTCGGTAGATGATGATGTTGTGGAATGCTTTGGTTTGAGATGCTGAGATGTCTTTTCTTGTCCACTGGCAGAAGAGCTTGCATTCTGCACAAGGACTTGAATGCTCATGAACTATGCCCATGACCGTGAGCTCCCATTAGTGATAGTATAGGAAGCGGGAGAAGATGACTGTCTCTCCATGCTTTAACCATTTCTCTTTAAAGAACCCAACAAAATTCTTGATGCTGTTTTGGCACTCCGTCCATCCACTCTTCCCCTGAATAATCAAAAGTGGTTAGGCTTTTTCTTCCTTGCTGTGCTTCACGCCCACCACAAGGGAGAAGCAGAATGTTTGGTTTCTGAGCATTTGTTCCTATGGCAAATGTGTGTAGCTGAGTCACCACTGTCTGTGTTGAAGATAGTCCCAACACAATGGACTTGAGACCTCAGGTCTCTATGTGGCAGGAGAGAGCACTGCCTTCACTAGCTAGGTTGCTAAGGCATGCCAGATACTACTGTTCAAAGCTCCAGTTCATGTTTGAACTCTAAGTTGTGTGTTGAAGTATAGACTAAAACTATATGTTGAAGCTATATATTGAAGAGGCTTGATCTGAGACCAGTGAGCCATTTCTTCCAATTCACAATGCATTGCTCCTTGAAAAGTCCTGAGGGACTGGACTGACTTAGAAGTTATACTTAATGGGAGTTATAGTGAGAAATATTATGGACTGCACCAACCACATTGGCCCAAGAACTTAGAAAGGACTTTTGTTTTGGTTTCCTCTGATTTGGTTTCAATTTGTTCTAACATATGCCCAGTTCGAGTCCATACCCCTTTATCTTTTTTCCTGCAAGGACTTTCCCTCATTTATGTGCTATGCAGCCAGGGTAACCCAAGTCATGACCACACAAAGAGTTCACCTGTGGTGTGCACCAAGACCTCAGGTTCAAAAATGAGTTGGCTAGGAAGACAACAGGGTAAGCTATGGTGGCACCATTGGGTCACGTCTCTTTGATTGGTAGTAGTGGCTGTGAATGCCAGCGCTCTTCAGCCTACAGCCCAACTTCTTTTCTAGAATAACTGCTTGGCCACAGATTTGTTGGAAAACAAATAAGGAGCCAGTCTGGCTCTGAACTAGGGTCCTGTCATGAGCTGTGGTCCTGTCTTGGCCCACTGGCCTTCTGGTCTAATCACAGAAAAAATCTATGTCCCCATTTGAAGCTCATGGTGTCCAGTGTGTGCAGTTTGCATTTTACTCAAGAAAAACCATAATTAGAGGGATTTCTTGGCTCTGCAATTTAATCCAAATACTGGTGGAGGCCAGAAGAAGAAAATCTTGGGGTAAGAATGTCCCATTCTCTCAGATAGATCCTTTTCACAATATTTTCATCCTTCTGGCCCCTCCATCACCAATCCCACTGTGGGAAACAACAGGATTCAGGCCCTAAGCAGTATTGACAGCTCTAGTGGCGACTTGCCTTCTCTGTTTCATCATCTTCACTTCATCACACAAAGGCAGATTTCATCCAGCCCTGTGTGAGACCACTCACCTTTGACCACAAATAATAAGTTAGAAAAATCCACTCCAAGTTGAACCCCTTTATAGGACTATGTCAGCCCTACATCTTCAATTTAAAACAAACAAACAAAAAACGAAATTTTTCTGTCTCTTCTGAATTCCGCTGGCAGTGTGCCACGGCAATGTCCGGCCACCCTATCCTGGTGTATAGTCGGTTGGGTGGTGTCCATTTGACAGAGTGAATAGACTCGGAGCAGTGGTGAGAGTGGGCTTTTCATTAAATATGAGCAGACATGAAACGGAGAGGGTTTGACAATTAGAGATGGCAGGAGAAGGGCCCTGGAATCAAAGTGAGCTCACACGGGCAGATCAGGTTGCTTCTCTTACATTCTTTAGTTGTTCTGAAGATCATTTTGAATTAGTGTCAGTGGAACCATGATGGGTTTTGCCCTTTGTCTTTTACGCCGGGCCTGTATTGTTTCCCAAGACACTCATTAAAGGTCATTACACTATTACGGAGCTTGCTTTGGTCGCCGGGTTTCCAGTTGAGCCAGTTGTGCTTCGGAAACTGCCTAACTCATTCCCCTCTTGCCTAGTCTTTCCCTCTGTGATTTTTTTTTTCTCAACTTATAAACGAAAGGATTTCCGTTTTTAAGGGACTTTAAATTGAAACACAAAGCCCCATTACATGTTTTCTGAAGTGGTAAAGGAAGTAGCTGGTTCCCAGAGGTGGTAATATGTTAGCAGTGTTTACAGGGATTTGAAGACCTGTCTTCTAAGTGCTGTTTGACACACCTCTCCTTGGAGGCATGGCCCATGACCTAGGAACAGTCCTTGTTAAGGCGGTGTTAGGAGACCATTTGTCTAATATTGTACTCACAGGGAGATGGGAGGCCAAGCCATTAATAAGACCTTCAGAGAGGAAGGACTAATTTTTACAGATACTTTTGTTTATAAGTATCATGAGCCTGGGGAACTAGCTCAGTTGGACTTGATAGACAAGCACTAGAATCCTGAATTTGCACCCAGAACCCACATAAAAAGCCAGACATGATGGTTCATACCTCTAATTCCAGCACTCGCTGGGCAGGTAAAGAATGAAAACAGGCAGATTCCTTAATCTCAATTTTCATTTAGCCTAGCCAGATTGATTATCTTCAGATTTAATGAGCGACCCTGTCTCACACATGCATACTCCCCTACACACACACACACACACACACACACACACACACACACACACACACCACTCATCCACACACCCCCACACACACATACTCCCACACAAAACTAGGGTGGATAGTGACCATAGAGGATGCGTAAGCTTAATTGCTCAGTATTTAAGTCTAGATTGGGTTTCATTTTTCAAGACTAGAATGGGGTTGAGCACTAAAATCTAGAAGGAGAGCTCAGTCTAGAATTACAGCATCATTTTCTGATTATGTAGGATTTATTATACTTCAGACAGTTTGGGCACTGTGTCAGCTCCCTTCAAAAACACCAGGACACTATGTATCTGACTTCTTCACAAGTCTGTTCTAGAACAGAAGAGGGGGAGAGAGAGAGAGAGAGAGAGAAAGAGAGAGAGAGAGAGAGAGAGAGAGAGAGAGAGAGAGAGAGAGATTGATTCCAACATAAAATCTCACATGCGTCAATATAGATGTAGGTTTTAATCAGTTCCGCTCTGCCCAATATAACTTTGTGAAATGGACATTCTCTCTCCTTGGAAGTTTATCCTTGATTCCAGTTTTGCCTGGTGTCTGGCTGCCAAGTGTAATAGAAAGAGACAATTAAAATTATGATGTAGTGACAATGAAAGGCCCTATTGATTTGGACCTGCCTAGACCTGCCTCATGCGATTCTGGTGACAGTTCGTCAGTAACGCTGGTGTAAGCAAATTAATCAAGTGGGGGAAGGAAACAGGCCTTTGGGTTTGCACTGGGAACTGGTGTTAGCTCAAGCATATTTGATTCTTCAGACCATCTTTCTTTCACCCACCGGTAGTTTACCTGAACAATTGCACAGAGGATTCAGAAAATTACTGAAGCTAATTTTAAACTGTGCATGACTTTTACTTCTTGTACACATAGATCACAGACATGCAGCTCAGATGGTTAAGCTGAGAGGAGCAATCCAATAAGATTAGCTGGAAAGGAGACATACCAAAGTCAGTTTAGAGTAATCTTGAGTCTTGCCAGATAATAAACCAAACCCTGCTCATTCTCAGTGGTCTTTGATTTGTTCGGGGAGAGAATTAACATTGTCAATTGAGCTGAAGTCTTTCCATCGAACTAATGGCATTTTGAAGAACATAAAGGCAGATACTAGGACAAGATACTAGAAACAGCTTTAAAGTCTTCCCCAGGACACACCGACGCCAACAGTCTTCAGAGCCCTGAAGGAGACATGAGTTTTAGCAAGCTGCATTTAAACATCACCAGTCTGTAATCATAGCATCACCCTGATAGACAGTTTGGAGGGATTCCCCAAGTCCCCCACCTCCTGAGTCTTCAATGTTACACATTTTACTTCTGGGACGCAATAACTCCTCTTCCTGTCATCAGTGAAGAAACAGGGATAAAGAAATCCAGAGGGTACTTGGCACACAAGTTAATTTTAGAATTTCACGTTTTTTTTTTAATTGATATATATTGACAGAAATGCATGGGATACAATGTGAGTTTTCCATGTGTGTAGACATAGTGTTAAGATCATATCAGCCTAATTAGCATGTGCGTCACCTCAAACATCATTTTTTGTGATGAAACCTCCATAATCTTCTCTCTAACTGTTTTGAATGGCACACTCTAAGCATCACCACCTGGAGATACCCTGCCACCCAACTGGGCTCCGGAGTCCTTTCTTTCTCTTTCATTACAACTTTTGCTCAATGACCACCTCTTCCCCGAACCTCTCATGCATTCTCTTTAAGTTCATGAATCTGTGTCTCCAATGTCTCCCTCTGTTTTCATGCAACTCGTGCCAACATGTTCATATCCATTTTCATTCTCTCTCTCTACTTCCCTCAACCCCGTCACACACATCGATAGCAAACACTAACAGAACCTTTTAATTCTCATGCTCTTTAGCCAACCTTGGTCCTCCATCCCAATGTATCCGTTTGCATTGCATTGTGGGAGGTGACAATAGGATAAGGAAGACAAGTGGGACCTGGCTACCCTTTTACCCATCGTAAGAGACCAAGATTAACAATGTTCTCATGAAGAGCCTCTTCAAATATAGTCATTGTCCCAAGCAAGGTCACTGAAGGCAGCGTCTCTTGCTTAATTTCCAGTAGGCACATTGGGCAGAGAGTTGACTGGAAAGTTTTTCTCTTCAAGTAAAGAGTCATCTCACACACAGTTGTGAGCTTCTAGAGTGAGTAATGTCTAAGGCAGAAATCAACCTTTGTCAATAGCCTCCTGGGAAAATAACTCCTGAAATTAATCGTCTTCAAAGAACCCCAAACAAAGGCCATTTTCACCCAGTATGTGATGTTGGTGTTTACAAGTGCCACGTCAAAGGAAGTAGTTGGTTTATAGTAAGAAGTCCTGTACCTTCCCCTTGCCCTCAGACAAGGTTCTGTTGAATCCCTTAAAGCAAATAACCTGTGACAGTGTACTGTGTTCAAATGGAAGAGAACAGTTTCAAAGGACATTCTCTGACATGGAGTTGAGAAATGGGAAGTAAAAAGGCCAGAATGGGGGAAGAAGAAAGGACCTATTCTATGTACACTGTCACTTAGACACTTCCCTTTCCAGGAGCTCTGTACTAATAAATGACTCTGGCTCTTTAATGGCAAATGAAGAAATACGTTGGTATAGGTACACCAGACAGAGGTCCTTATTCAAGGTGACATGGACATTATGCTTGCATCTTTATTTCAGGACAGTGGCCAGCTATCAGGATACTGGTCTTGACAGCTGTAACCACAAGCCAGTGGGTTCTTCTTACCTCCATGGTGGAGGACAGATGGAGCCAGTTAGCACACCATTTCTCCTCCTCCTATACTATCATGGGCGACAGATGCCAGAGCCAGTCTGCTCTTCTCTTAAGCCTTCTTGTCAAGGCTCTGCCTTGAGCCCAAATTCTGACCTTTACTTGATGAAATAAATTACTGATGAACAAGCAGAGGTTTGAATTAGAGCAGGCTTGGAGCAAATGTCAAGCCCATCTCCCTCCTCCTATCTCCACCAGGAGCAAGGATTAGACCAAGTCTGGAGTTTCCAATGCCTTAGGCTTTATGGGTCTGGGGAGATATAACTTATTAACAAAGAGTTATTAAATTTTTATCAATTTTACAACACAATGTAAATGCCTCCTATGAATCTACATTGTATTCATTATCATTTAAAACGTTAATTAAGTCAAAGTTGCATTTAATTTCTCTCTAAATGGGCCTCTGGGAAGAGGCTTTTAGAAACATCTGTGGGAGCAGGCAGCTATGGAGCCGGGAAGCCCCCAGCCTACATTCAGGAGAAGTTCCTTGAGCTGACTGCTCTGGTGTGTCTGCAGCTAATTTGTTATGATATGATTGGGCATTGTCTCAATTTAACGTCAGACTAACAGTGGGGAAAGCCCATCGAGAGACACTGTGGGCTGCTGCACAGGCTTCTAAGCATCCTTGCTTCCTTTAGACACCACCTACATGGGAAACAGTTCATGTGTGGCACCCCTGATCTCCATTGCACATTGTGATCTTGCCCATCATTTAAGCTATGTAGACCTTCACCTGAGATAGACACTTGGTGCCTGGCTCAGTCACATTAGGACATTTTCTGTGGCACTCACAAAAAAGATGTCTTTGATTTCCACTTGAGCCCAGAAGTACAGGTCACTATAACCCTTTGGTAAGAAAAGGCACAGTGAGATTTGATGAAAACTAGCTTTCCTAATTTGAACTGGCAGTGGTACCCTTAGTTTATGTGAGCACAGAACTACAATCCCACATGTCTTTACTTCTATACATAACATGGGGGCTAGGCTTGCCACTTGGCTAACTTGGATTATGTTCCGACTAGACAGTGATGTCACTGCACTAAGTCTAAGGTACTCTGCCAAAGGAGCAAGAATGCGCAGCTGTGTTGTTTAATTTCAAATGTATGTGGTCTTTGCTTCCTGCCTTGCAGGTGCTATTGCTGTCGACAGATTCTAATTCACCCCTGCTACAGGTAGTTAGCACTCACTGCTGGCCAATGTAGCTGTAAACTGAGGCAGCTGTAGTACACCTCATCTGTGTAGTTTCAGTCATTTGATGAGGAAGCAGTGGTAAAGCTGGGATTTGAATACAGGTTGGTGTGGCTCCATTTTCCCTGGGTAAGTTGGGGCACTTAGATCTTTGCATTAATGAATAAGGTTCATAACCCAGTTCATCTCTGTGGGAAGAAAAAGAGAAGCTCATGGCAGTGATAGAGCTAGATATGGGCAATGTCAGAGTCCTTGAAAAGCAAGCAGCCACCCACAAAGCTTGGGATTCATTCTGTAGAATGTGGGGAAAGAAGAAGAGAAGATTAAATAGGCCTTGGTAGAAGCCAGGGCAAGGGTGCTGCTCTTAATATTCAGTGCAGTAGGAAGCAACTAAGATGTCAGACTGGGGAAACGAATCAACAGGGCCACTGTAGTGGGTTCCATAAAGAGCCCAATCATGGTGAGACATCTGAGAAACCCTCCTACAGCCCCCCTAAAGGGGAAAGGCCAGAGGCTGTGATGGGATGAGGGAGAATAGAGGGACTCTAAAGAGGTTCTGAAGAAAGCTAGCAGGGTCCCCTCAGATGAAGGCCATTATAAATACTAGTCCAAGAAGTTGTAGTTTCCTTAAAAACAATTAACAGATCATGAGGAGTTGGGTTCCATTCTTTAGTGAAATTTCCTAAGCCAAGTTCTAGCAGACTGACTAGCAGCTGGTGGAATTCCTACTTGAGAGTTTTGGAGTTTTCTTTGGGGGAGGGGCATTCGGTTACTTTTGGCAGGAATTGGAGACCTACCTGGCTATGCTCCATCTGTCTCCTTTTCTTAACCAGTATTTCTTTCTCCATGCACCATTCTCCCCAATTGAATAAACCTTGAGTGTGCTGAAGGTGACAGAGGTGATCAGCTCAAGGGCTGTTGTGATAGTATTGGTTCAGGCAGAGCATTGGACAAATGAGGCTACCAGCTAGGACACATGACCAGCCCCTAAGGGTCCTGGCTTCAACAGCATGTGGTAGCTTCAGTTGCAGATCATGGAAATTATTTGTGAACATCTCTTAGTATGGCAGGGACTCTTTTCCCCTCCCATCTATCTCAGGGAGACAGCGTGTCTCCTTCCATCTACAGAATCTACAGGGGGGGGGGGGAATAATAAGTAATTCACTGCCTGCTCACTAAAACCCACTGCAGTTTTTAATTGCTTACCCTACTCCACGGGAAACATGAAACACATTTCCTGTGAGGTATACACACACACACACACACACACAGAGAGAGAGAGAGAGAGAGAGAGAGAGAGAGAGAGAGAGAGAGAGAGAAACAGACAGACAGACACATCATGTAGCATTTCTAAGGATTGTGGCACAGTTTTCTTTTCCATTTTACTTCTTTCTGCATAAGTCCCTTCCCCCCCCTCTGTGTTCATTGTCCACATCCATAACTGTGACATTTATGTGCACCATCAACCCTAAAGATTCACTATAACAGCATAGAAAAGCTCGTGTGCCTTGGATTTCACCATAGTGGTAGGTTGTACATGCTAAGGATGTCAACTTCTGGAAGTAGAATGTAGCAGAGTGCACTCAACCATCTAGCTGCCTGCTAGCTTCCACTCTCTAGGGTTTTGCCTTTAACCAGTAAGTCAAGCCAGGTGATTCTCCATTTGCTACAAGTGTTCTGCTTCTCCTCTATACAAAGTCTACAGAGAGAGACAGAATGAAGGCAGCCATTTTTAAAACCCTGGGGACGGGAGAAACCTCTGTGTGTGTCTAGATAGTAGTGCCTGTTTTGAAGGTGCTTTTAGAGTGCTACGTGTATGCAGAGTCTTGTGAGAAAGCAGGTTTCTTATGATCAGCTTAGAAGGGCTGGGCTAAACCAAAGTTGGCCTCCTCTCATGCACACACATCTTCCTTCCTTCCTTCCTTCCTTCCTTCCTTCCTTCCTTCCTTCCTTCCTTCCTTCCTTCCTTCTTTCTCCTCATCCTTCTTCTTCCTCTTTGGCCATTTCATTTGATCATCATTGGTAGGTGCATTTCTCTCAAATCCAAGGACAACAGTACAATGTACAAGCAAATTCTCTTGGAGTCTTCCAGTTAGCTAGGAAGAACCTGTCCTAGCCCCTTCAAACAGAATGTGAGTGCCAATCTCCCCCCAGGCTACAGTGGAAATACTATACAAACTAAAAGTGAACTCTTAAGGCCCATCCATCTCAGGATTGATCACCTCTGATGACTTTTAAATGAAGCAAGACAATTCTTGCTCCAGAGCTAGAACTGTACCAGCTGTGTGGATGATGACAGAGGGGCCAGAGCTGTGCCAGATGTATAGACAGTGACTGGAGCATTTATAGATCGAGGCACATGAGCCATCCTCTGGGAGTGGTGCTCTTTATATGGCCTAACATTAGCTTTCTGGACTGGAACCTGTTGGGTCTTATTCGATCAAGGATGGACTTAGGGGCTTCCTTCTTTCCCTACACGGTCAGAAGCGTAGCAAGCTGGTGTCACTGACTTGGCATCTTGTACTGGCAGAAACACTTGTGTAGAAAATGGCCAGAAGGATTCCAGTTCAGTAAAAATTTCATGAGCAAAATTTGAATAAATAAAGGGATTCTCCACCATTGAAGGGGTAGATGGCATGTAGAAGCAGGCTCACCCCAGATCCATGGAGTTCTACTAAAGCTCTCTGAGTGGCTTACCATAGAGCATGTCTGTGCACATGTAAGATCTAGAATGCCCAAGGAACTTAAGAGGGGAAATGGAATAAGGAACTAATTTAGGCATAACTTGAAAGTTATCAACTTGTGTGTACAGTCAGCATTCTTGGTGAAGGATAAGCCCTGAGATAGAAGATCTAGAAATGATGCATTGGAATAAACAACAACAACAAATGGGTAGGCAAAGATTCAGTTACTTTTTTTTAAGTCAAGAGAGGTGAGGATCCTACCGTTTATAGAGCACACACTCTAGAAAACCAGAGACCTGTGATGCTCTCTTTAGTTTTATTAATTTCAGTGGATCCGAATGTTTTTCGTAGGAGTCAGGGTGGACAAAATAAAGCAGAGAGGGTCATCATACGAATAGAGGCTCACTTTGGGAAGGTGTCACTGTCTTTAGACAGCTGTCCCTACCTGGCCAAGGGAACAAAATTTGGGACTCTTCATGACTTCAGGGGAGGTAGGCAGATCTAATCTACCATCAGCACTTACGTGGTACTTTTATTCCCTCTCTGGAGACTTACACCTACTTTCTGTGAGAGCTGTCATTTGCCTCATTCTATTCCAGACAAGTAAGGGACATGCTACCCTCAGAGGTGAGATAATACCTCCAGCATGAGTACTTCCGAGCCAGCACCATGAGCAGGCATTACTCCAAAAGGAGGTAGAGTGGCCTGCCGTGAAAAGACAGGAGGTGGAGATGCATCTGTGAAGTATTCTAGAATACACACAAGGGCAAAGGAATTGGGATGTGGTTAGCGTCACATAGTCAGACATTTTCTGTATCTTCCAGTTACAGTCATAGTGAGAGTTCTTGGGGCTCTTCACTATACAGTGAGAACTCACCTCACTGACAATTGAAATTTGAAATCCTAGAAACTTTAGAGCAGGGGAAGATGCATGAAGGGTGCAATCTGTGGAGTGCTGTTTTGTGTGGTGGGGGACTTTGAGGTAAGTCCCATTATGGTCCCGTTTTAGTAGGGACATCAGGTATCAACTTGGCAGATGGTGACTGCAGCAGTAAGAACAGTGTTTTGTGAGGGTATGAAACGTGATACTTCTCAAGATATTTCATCTGGGCAGTTTCAGAAAAGACATCATCTATTTCTGCCCTGGGTCTCTAAATAATTTCCAGAATGACTTTCTTCCTTATCTTCCCCATCTGTATGATGGAGTTAATAATAGGACTTATCTCTGGGGCTGCAAGGAAATTCATAGGTACAGAGAGCATGCACACACACATTCTCTCTCTCTCTCTCTCTCTCTCTCTCTCTCTCTCTCTCTCCCTTTGTTACATGATTGTCTTGCACATGTTGAGTATTATGATCTATTATTGTTACTATCATCATTCATTAACACATGAAAAGATGAACTTGACCAAAATCACATAGTGAGTGAGTAGATGCTTAGATTGAAAGAACACCATCCTTCACGATATGGATGGGAATAATGATAAGTAGGCACTTTGACTATAGCTAATGCATTTCTTTTTCCCATGATGGAGTCTTGTCCAGCTAGCCTTATGAAAGGGGCCAATCAATTACAGCAGAGACAGCCCATGGATGGGAGCTGAGAGTTGAAAAGCTTAGCATGACAGGCTATAAAATTAAAATAGAATCAATTCACTTAATTTCCAGATCAAGGAATAATAGTCTCAACAGAAATAAGCTTACAAAAGCTGTAAGAGGCAGCTACAGCCTCCTTAGGAAGTTGCTTTCCATCTCGAATACCCAGAAATCTTTGTCATATTTGTATAAAATAAAAGAACCAGACGATGTGCTCTCTAACATCCCTTGGAACCTGAAACCCCCATTCTCTACTTTTCTCACTGAAGTAGAACTCAAAAGTTTTTGGTTTTTTTTTTTTTAAATTTCAATTTTTACTGGCATAAATCTTTCCAAAATGCTGAAGTCTGCCTACCAATGTTCTAATAAACCCGCTGAGGGAAAAAGAATATAATTATTTGAGTATTGAACGATTGTACCTGCTTGTTGTTGCTCCGAAGTTGTGAGTCCTTGGCCTCTGGCTGGGTGCCAAGACTGAGAACGCCCGGAGGACTGCACTTTGTGATGAGCTCATTCTAAAGTCTCACCTCTTCCCCTTGAGGACGACTGAACAGAGAAGTCCACCTCCATCGTGTGCTTACCTAAATCTCAGTGACTTGATGGTTATCAACGGCCATACCACACAACCAGTGCCCAGCCTTTACATAACGAATGACTGCCAGCAAGTGTCCCAAAAGTCCTTCACAGCCATGCTTGCTGTGCCGTATTTTGTTTCCTCCCAGTGTTCATTCAAGAGCATAATCCGTGGAAGTTTGAGGGGTGCAAAACGAGGGCACATATCTTTAGGCCAAAAGCCTTTTTCTACACTGCAAGGTATGTGTCTGATTAGTGCTCTGGCAAACCATGCTGCTGGGATACTGGCAGAGGATGTTTAGGTACTTGAACGTTCCCAAAAATGTGACTTTGGGTCTCCTCCTTTCTGGTCCTACGAGAGCCCCGTCTCTGTGGCCTTTCCACCTCTTAGGTGGGTCTGGAGAATCACTATGCTTTTGGAAGGTGAATGGAAGATCGGAGCGGAAACCAGAGAGGGACAGACAGGGCAGGGCAGATCTTTGATGTTAGATTCTGAGAGTTTATTTTCAAGATGTTTCTTTGCCTCTGTGCAATTGTGATAACAGTTGGTATTGAGGCTTCACGCCACCACCATCCTCTGGTTTGCTCAGCCTGTCTCTGCCCCTTGTTGAATTTCTTGGTAGGGATATTATTGCTAGACCGACCTTTACCTGTGCCTTACACTGTTCCCTTTGAGTAGACCAGACATAAAGTCAGGACTATTAGTTGAGGAGATTATCTGTGCACGTTTTGAAACTGAACTGTAAATCTACATACTGTCTTGCTCTCTCATATATTCTAGCAATAGCTGATTTGGCCCTTGGGCCATATTTCATAAGCTGTCGTCATTGTTAGGGGACAATGAGAGCTGGCAACCTTAAGGCTCAGTCTTTCTCACTTGATCTACCAGTATTTCCCTCCAACTGGTCTTCCTCATCCGAGACCACTACTGAGTTAGATAGCATAGTATAGCACAATATTTACTAATGTGTTATGTGTCCATACTTGAAATTGAACCCAGGACCTAAGTTATGCTGGGAAAATACTCTATCCCTGAATTAACTCCCATACCCCAGTCTTATTATTTTAAAGTACAAACCCATAATTGTTGCCATCTCATTTTAAAGAGGGAGAACATGATGAACTTTTGTGTAGTTCTTTTGGTTTCTAAAACTCACTATGTAGTTCACACTGGCCTTGTACTCTTAGCAATCCCCCTGTGTTGGCCTCGAGGGTACTGGGATTATAGGTCTGAGTCACCAGCTATTAAAAAAAAAATCTTTTGATGACTTTCCTGACAACCAGTAACTTGTCACATTAGGAAGATCTAACTTTCACTTATCAATGTGGCATTGAGACTCCTTCACAGTTTGGTCTCAATGGGCGTCTGTAGTTATAGTTTTACAGACATTTTCTCTAGGTTTCTTCCAAAACAGTCCTTCTGATAGACACATTGGTGTGATATTTCCCTGTGACTTATTCTTCCCCTAGCTTCTTCAAGGTCATTAAAACGTACCTATCAGTAAACCCAGGCCCAAAGGTCAAATCTGGCCCTTCACCTGCTTTCAGGAGTGAACTTCCATTTCAATGCAGCTACCTTCATTCATTCATCTATTGTCCCTGGCTATATTTGGGGTTCACCGCAAAACGGAGTAGGGAGTAGTTCCAACAAAATTTGGCTCCTGAACACCAACATACTTATCATCTAACTCTGTCGGGGAGACTTTAGTTGATGCTGTTCTCAAGGTTCAGTTTTCAAGTACCGCCAGCTGTGGCAAGCTATCTTGGCTGGCTGTACCCAAGCCTCAAGTCGGAATTGGTGAGTCTCCTCTGAAAGCCTGCAAACGTCCAGAGAAACCCAATGTAGTGTAGCTTTCATAGAAACAAGTGGTCCTTGAACTCTGGTCATACAGCACACAGTAGCCAAGAATAGTAGAAATTCAGCAGACACTTTGGGAGTGACGTGGGAACTGTCAAGAATGTGTCTTTATGGTTCACTGAGCATATGTTTCTTCATGCTTCCTTATATTGTCATGAAGAATGTATTTGTGCCTGAATAGCTGGTCCTTTAGGCTTCTGAACAACCCTTAGATCATTCTAGAACTAATCTCTGCTGCTTGTGAAGGGAACACAGCTCTCCGATTCTCTCTGCTGACAGTCACGTGGTGTTTGAACTCTGGTTAATCTGAAGATGCTGCTGTCTCTTCCCTTTCTCGTTTGTCCTTCGGTTGCCTGAGTCTTTGTGGGTGGAGAATACATTGGAAAGGCAAGATTTCACTACTTCCAGGATGATGTCCTGCTAAGGTCCTTCCAAACCAGACTTCAGTTTCCTAATACAAACACCTATTATTCCTCATTGATTTGTATTCATCCACTGTTCTCCTAAAGAAGGGCTTGCTCCAGCTGTAGCTAGTTGCCTAGACTCTACTGGCTTATCCCTCTGGCTAAGTAGAGTCAACTCACAGCTTAAATCTTGAGAGCTTCAGGACCCCTTTAGAACCTCCATCTACCCACTTTTTCTACTCTTCCACCCCTCCTGGGAACTCCAGTGGTAACTCTATATTGCCTGGGCATGTGGCAGACAAATGCCACCATTTCCCTATGTTTATGACCTTCCTGGCCAAATTCCTATGTAGCTGGTGGGAGCGACTATGTGCTCAAGTGAGGTCCTCCAACACTTGATTCTCTTGATCCAAGTACCTTACTCAGATTGTCGGGAGGATGTAAAGCAATATTTTTGACAGACACCATTGCTTCTAATGTTGATATGGCAAAGTCTGAATTATAAACACCTTATAGGCATTTATATAAATACCTTCCATCTATAAGTTGTTATATGGTTTTACATGGCAATGAGGAAGTTGTGGGGAAGATATGTCACTGATACTGTGGGCAGAGAAACACTAACTGTCATTTTTTTCTGGGGGTGGAGTGGGAAAGATCACAGAGACATGATAGCAAAGGAACACAATAAAGGTGTTTCAATGCTAAATCAACGAGAAATAATAGGTCGATAAAATCAGCGTGTTTGTGTTAGGAAGCTGAAGTCTGGATTGGAAGGGCCTTGCATGACATCATCCTGGAAGTAGTGAAGTCTTGCCTTTCCAGTGTATTCTCTACCCACAAAGACTCATAAAGGTGTTGAGAACCACCCTTTTGGTTGTTGCCTGAGCTATTTTTGTAGTTGTTAGAGATTAAATCTCAATAACTTTTTGAAATTAGAGTGTGTTTCCCTCGGCTGAATGGGTCACGGCGTTCCTCTGCTCCCTCAGCACCCAGAGAACAGTTCTCCCTCCCCTAAAGCCCCAGAGCATTATCATGTGGTAGTTTGGCTTGAGATAAGATCGGGGTCGACAGAAGAATTGTCATTTTTCATTTCCTGGGGCCCTTTGATCCCATTTGGTTTTTTTTTTTCCTGAGTGAAAATACAAACCCCGTTGCATTCTTCTGTCCTTTAGAGACTTATTATTCTTATTTTTCCCCCTGTTAGAGATCTAATCGGAGTCTTAAGTGGCGTGGCCATTGGTTATCACCACCAGATTCACAGCCTACCTGCACTTTAGTTCTCTTATTACTGAACAGCAGCCTTCCCTGATGCCCAGTAACTGCTGGCTGTGGAGCTACCATCCGCATCTCATGGGCACTTGGTGTTAATTGATTTCACAGTTTCCTTTGCAGATATAATCAGACACACTATCACACCCCGGCTTCTCTTCTTTATTGTGTTCCTTTGCTATCACGTCGCTGTGATCTTCCCCACCCCACCCCCAGAGAAAATGACAGGTAGTGTTTCTCTGCCCACAGTATCCGTGACGTATCTTCCCCACAACTTCCTCATTGCCATGTAAAACCATATAACATCTTATAGATGGAAGGTATTTATATAAACACCTATAAGGTATTTACAATTCAGACTTTGCCATATCAACATATTTCCCAAATGGCATCATGGACAAGGTACCTGTTCTCCAAAAAATGGGGGGGGGGGGTGCAATGTTCTTTTCTTTCTCAATTGTAAGTAAAGGAGGAGTTAATAAGGGGAATGCCTTGCCTCTGATTCCTCCATATTTTGAAATGCGGGATTGTGAGTCTCATGTTAAGTGATCAGTTGTATTAATAGCACACTGTTAGAACAAAAAGGAGCTTTCTCTGTTGATGTATTTGGGTATTTACTGGGTGAGTTACAGTGCTTTGTGTATTAGAATTGGATTGTCAACAATTAGCATGCTAGGTTTTTATATAACCTATACTTCAGGTAATAGAAGATTATTAAACTTCAACCAGTGTGTTAGAAATCTGCTGACGGGCAATAAAATTCTTAACGTAGAACAGCGCTGGAGAAATGCAGCTGTAGAGCTGCACATTTATGCTTAGATTGTGCGATAGATGGCCTCAAATCAGGGGGGCTTGAAATATGAGGTGACCAGAAGGTGGCGCTGCAACCCTATAAATGGAATGCTCCCTCCCAGATGGCCTCTAAATGCCTATCCTCCTGCCTCACTTCCTGCCTTTTCTCTTTCTCTCGATTCTCCTTTATTTCTCTAAGATGGATATCTGAAACTCTTTTTGCATGAGATATGCCTCCATTAAAACAACACCTCTCAACTTGCGATATTTCTTTTAAATCCAATTTTCCCAGTCTAATGCTCACTTGGAGAAAGTTCCAGCTAAATAAACACTCACTATATTTTCAAAAGACAAAGACCCAGAAAGCAGATTCCACCTCCAGTTGCCTCCCTGCCACCATCCCACTGTCGCTGTGCAGCATGGCGATGCCTTTTTTTTTTTTTTTTTTGAACTCACTATTTTTTTATTAGATATTTTCTTTATTTACATTTCAAATGCTATCCCGAAAGTTCCCTATACCCTTCCCCCACCCTTGCTCCTCTACCCACCCACTCCCACTTCTTGGCCCTGGCCTTCCCCTGTGCTGGGTCATATAAAGTTTGCAAGACCAAGGGGCCTCTATTCCCAGTGATGGCCGATTAGGCCATCTTCTGTTACATATGCAGCTAGAGACACAAACTCAGGGGGTACTGGTTAGTTCATATTGTTGTTCCACCTACAGGGTTGCAGCCCCCTTCAGCTCCTTGGGCGATGTCTTTAATCTATTGGTTATACAGGTTAATTCCCACAGTACCTATCAGGATAGGGGGGGCGTGTTTATAAAGTTAATAAATGGACTGGATTAATATTCAACTAAAAATAACTCTAACTTGATGCTGTCTCACAAAGAATTACCAAGTTAGAATCCATGTTCACCAAAGGGTGTTGCATTTCTCTCTGGGGCAGGAAGTCAGTCCTGACAAACGGGATAAAGGTTTATTTTTATGTCTTGTTTTAGATTTTAGTAAAATTAATTTTAGGAAAGTTGATTTGTTTTTCAACCTTGCCATTATCAATGAGACAAATAAGACTATCAAAATAAATATTAAATAAATAATTTTCAAGAGCATAACTGTAGGCAACAACTGCTTATTTCTTTTATCTCTATAATTAGCCTATTTTCAAATTTATTTTTTAAACCACAGATATATATATATATATATATATATATATATATATTTTTTTTTTTTTTAAAAAAAAGAAAAGTACAACATGTGATAAATAGTGCCCTGTTTAGGTGACAGGTATTTTATTGAGGTTGTAGAAAGGGAACAGTCAAAAATACCCAGAGAGAATAATTTACCTATTTTCTTTAGTATTCTACCTGTTGGAAACGTGGAAGATACACTTTACTTATGTTGTAAATGAATAATTTTAAATCATTAACTTTGAGAGTCCACTAGGACATTTCTGGTTTGGGCTTTTTAAACTTCCAGGTGCAGATGGTGGGTGCTGGCCAATGCTGGACACTCTTCGCCTTGCCTGTGTGGTTTACAAAGTGTTATTGATCCGACCAAACCACACAGCAGAAGGTGGGGGAGCAGTTCCCTGTCCAAGACTCCAAGAACTGGTTTTGTTGACAGTGACTTTTCAGGAAACAATTGTCATTAGTTTTCAGTAAGAGCTGGTCCCTGCTGGCCTCCCTTCCAGATCTCTGCCCAGATGACAAGAAACAACCAGCTGAGAGTCAAGGTTAGGTTGATCACTCGGTAAGACATCAGCTTCCTATAACCCACCGAACCCTTCTCTGAGGGGCTCAGTAACTTTTATCTTGCCATCAGTTCCCCTGCTCGGGATAAGGATGTCCATGACAGAATCCGACCCCTGTAGTCTCATCTTGGACAAAGTTACAAGAGTAATTTTGCAGCAGCCTGAAGGAAAGTGGGCTGAGCTAAGCAGGTTTTCATCATTTTCTCCAACGAGTTTACTTCCCACCCACCAGAATAAAGGGGAAAAAAAAAGTTTAAGATGATCTGACTCGCTCAGATATTGTCCAAAGTCTGTCACTTGGGATGTGGCGTTTTATAGCATGTATCTATCCAAGGCTCTTTAGCTATGTGCTCAGGTGCCTTGGTCGTCCCATTCACACTGATTTTCTTAGCGTTCTTAGCTAGTATTTTCCAGGTCTTTGCTTCACTCCTCGCTCCACCCACCTGCTCTCCCCGCACTTTATTATTGCCCCTTTCTACATCGTTCCCACGCACTGCATGTACCCGCAGAGGACCATGATCTTTGGGCACACAGAAGTCCAGGTTGGTGTGTCTTCCCATCCCATTCTTGTCTCTAAACTTATTTTCTGTGAATGTCCCACTGGGTACCACTGACTGTCTGGGGGGGTGTGTATTGAGCTCTGATGGCGACATTATCATATAATTCTTTTGTATGGCTAGGTTTATATAACTTGCGTATTACATATTTGGGGACAAATCTGTCTTGTTTATCAAGCTAAACTTGTCATTCTCTCTTTTTGGATGTCTTTTTGGAGATTTAAAAGGAAAGTACAAGAAAAAGTAAAGTCCTGAGGTTTCGTTTAATTATTACTTTATTTACTTATTTATTGCATCATTCATTCATGTATGTATGTATTATGAATGTATGTATGGAATGTTGGGAATTGAACCTAGGAACTTGTGTTTTCTACACAGTTATTCTACTCTTGAACTTCATCCTCAGCCCAGTGTTCCCAAGGTTTTGGTTGAATAGACAGGCATGAGACTCAAACATTGGTATTCTACAAATTTCCCTGGTTCATTTCCTTGGAAGCCAGGACTTTAATTGCCAAGGCAAATCAGATTTTCCCTGGCACAGCAGTCTTTGGTTTTGTTTTGTTTTTCCTTTTGTAACCTTCTAGGTGGAGTCTGGTAGGAAGTATTAGAGAGTTATTTTGTGGCTGGCTAGTTATGTGGCCTTTAGTCCATGGCTGGCTCCAATTATATTTCCCACATAATCGGAGACAGCGTTCAGGCTCAAATCATCACTGAGCAGAGTCGGGAGGGTCTTATATTTAATGAACTCCAACCTCCTAGGATGGGGAGTGTCTTGCTGATGCCACACATGAGATCTAGGCCTTGGATCAAGAAGCCAGGGCTCCTGACCACAAGACCCTGCTCCTTTACTCTTCCAAGCTAGCTGTAGCCCCTAGGATCAATTTACTAGTAAACCTCACCAGGGGCTCAAGCCTGTGGGAGAGTCATCGATGTGTGAGATGTGTGTAGCGACATTAGAGGGACTTCAAAGTCTAGTTGGGGAGCAGGACCCACTAGAGCAGGAAACAAATTAATAACAGAACTAACTAAAGGAGTGACAGGGAGTAATATGAGAAGATTCAAGAAAGTCTTAAAGAAAGACAGTCTACCTCATTTAGGAACATTTTCTGGAAAGGGAGAGGGCAGCCTGTTCTTGAAGGCTCAGTAGACTAATACATTGGGAAGGAGGTATCACCTCCCCCACCCCATTACTTAACTGCCCTGCCAATGTATGTCTATCATCTCATGGCCCCCCACCAGAAATCCAGGAAAAAGAGCCCCTTACAGTCAGACAGCACAAGTTTCCTGTAATTTAGAGGGAACAGTGGGGTTTCTCCATGTTTCTTCCCATCTGAGTTTCATTTGTCACAGCCTCCTCCAGTGGAGCCCATTGAAAAGTTTTTTTGGCTTGCTTTGTTTTATGACACTTAGCAAACCTAATTACTTGGCCTGAACAGTTCACTGGGGCTACACAAATATGGTTCAAAGGCGACTGTTGGATAATGCAAAGGATGAGGGTGGTACAGGGCACCCAACTCATTCTCCCAGTTGGACAAAGCATCAGTTGCCTACAGGAGGCAGAAAGAGAATAGGAGCCAATTTAAGTAGAGTGCTGAGCCCTTGAAGGATAATAGACAGGTAAAATGGAGGGTCCCCTAGCAGACTTCCAGATTATTCCTCAATCCAAGGAGACAGTTGTGGAGAAAGTTTAGCAGGAGCGGAACAAGGGGACTCATCAATGCACTTTTTACAGTTTCCATTCATTCTCAGAATATCACTAGGACCTAAGTACTTGGACTGTTCACATTACATAGGAAAGCCAATTGGAATTTTGTAAGTGTCCAATGCGTAGGTTTGAAGCCACTAGGATGCCTTCCAGTCCCGGTACATAGCTCCTACCCTTCTTGCCACACGGTACCAGCTGACAATTGGAGACATATCATGCCATAAGAATTTCCCCTATCTTGGCAATGTTGTGCTTAAACAAAGGCCAGTGAGGACTGCCTGCCTTGTGCAGCTGCGTACTATATACAGCAGTGGGGGATTTGTCCAGTTGCAGAACCCATATCCTGTGAGACAACAGACTTTCCTAGAATGAATACCTGGTTTCCTGCAAGATTTTTAAATGTAGTTAGAAATCTATGGTTT
This sequence comes from Mus pahari, assembly GCF_900095145.1. NCBI lineage: Eukaryota > Metazoa > Chordata > Mammalia > Rodentia > Muridae > Mus > Mus pahari. The sequence continues at coordinate 14,994,617 of NC_034597.1, read as the reverse complement.
TGTAGGTAAATTTCTGGCTGAAAAAAAAAAATTGTCCCTTACAGAAGAATTCCCTGGATTAGTAGGATGGGGTTAAGCAGAGCATACCAGTAGCTCCATTTGTTTGATATGCTATTACCTTGTGACCTCTGCATCACAGAGCACCTGATCTCTCAGATCTCTAGCAAGGAAGACAATAGATCTTATAATGCCCAGTAGAATGCAACAGCAGAAGCAGGAGGGTCCATAGGACATGCTGCTGGTCAGCTTAGTCTAGCCATATCATTGAACTTCAAAGATTAAGGTGAGAAAGATTGAAAAAGACAGTTAATGCTGACCCCTGGCCTACACACACACACACACACACACACACACACACACACACACACACACTGAGGGTGTCATTCAAGCAAGAGAAGACTTCCAAGATCCGCTATCATCTAGGTCTCCTTGATGGGTGGGGTTCTGGTGGCTAATGATCTGAATTCAGTGAGCAGACCCAAGCTCTGCTTCAGGCTTTGCTTTTTAGTGTAGCCTTGAACCCAAAGAAGATGAGACCAGAGCAGAGCACTTTGGAACCCTTTAAGCCGAAGGATCTACACCCCACAACTTCTTTTCACAGTGTACTGAGCAAGGAGCCCACTACACACTTGTATTCTTCAAATGCTGCACAGGATATATCCTGACAATAAATTATAGTAGAGATGGATTATGATCTGATCATTCAGCAGTGTCTTTAGAAGGTTACTATGTCCTTAAGAAACATACCATACTAAATGTTGTGTTTAGTGTAAAATCACAATCCCAACTGTTCCCTGCCTCCCAAGGTTAAAAACATCCCATATTTCTAAAGGGCTCTGTCAGGACATTTTTCACTGGGTACCTGGGTTGCACTAAAAAATTCCATGCATTTTGCTTTTATCAGAGTTTCAGAGGAATATCGTGTTAGCCATCTGGAATACATATTAGGATTCTAGGGCCCTTGACACAATGGACCCCGTAGCAGATATGGTGTTTATGGATGACCTGATAATGGTAATATTAATGATCTTTATTTGTATAATACATGGTTTAGAAAACAGCTCTGTGTAGACACAGTTGGATTCAGGGCTGGTCTTTAGAAGGCAGAATCAGCACACCAAGCACTAATTTTAACAACAGAAATAGCAAAGTGAAAACGGAAATAAAAGTATGATTGACATCTGCTATTCATATTCATGTGAAGCTGTTTGGGTGGGTGGGTGGAAACAGAAAAAAAGTAAGATATCAGTCAAAGCATATGAGCTAATAGGAGCTTGCAACCCAAACTGAAAATGTAAACCAGCATTGCAGTAACTGGGAGCGGTGGACGTGGGGTTGCACTGATGTCTGCAAGCATCCTGACACCATCTCACTTTTTTGTTTCTCACCCTGGGCAGGTGGCAAGACTCAGGTTCCCAGGCAGCATGATCCTTTCTCCACTCCTTTGGTTATCTGACAATTTGTAAACCCAGCAGGAAGCCTGTGTTGCAAAGGCTGTCCTTAGCAATCTCATGCACACAGCATGAAGTGAGCCAAAGAAATAAGCCACTGGTTATGTTTACCTCACAGCGTTCTGTGGGGTGGTGGGAACAGCCACTCGAATGCCCTTGAGAAATGTGCAGGGCCAGGGTAGGGAGAGGGCGCAGCCTGTTTTAAGAGCATATCTGGAATCTCAGAAGTCAAGACTATCAACTAATATCTTTAAATAATGAAAATAGAGGAAAGATCATAATGAACAAAATCTCATCCTTTTTAAAGGATGACCCAGTAAACAAGGCTTAACGCCAGTGTTTAGCCATGGAATCTAATAGGGAGGAAACAAAAATGGGCAGCAGAAAGCTGGGAGCTTCACTCACCCATGTGAGTCCTTTCAAGGTACAGAGAGTGGGGTTTGGCATCTTGACAGGGGTTTAACTCATGATGATATAAATGAAACCTACACAGTAGTAAGCCATATTAGAAGGAAGTTTGTTTTCAGGTACCCCCACATTCCATTACAGTTCTTTGTGTCTTTGTTAAATGTTTGAGCTGAGAATTGCAACCCTGACATTTACAATGATGGTTTTAGGCACGAGGCTCAAAAATATCAGCACTAACCTTAAAATAAGTAAGTAAGTTAAATAAATAAACAAGCAAACAAACACGGATGCTTGTATATTACACGTCATCACTCTGTAGGCTCCAGCTGATGATTTTATTAAGGATGCAGCAGGAAGGAAAGAATCAAGGATAATTATAAATTCATAAATACATAATTCATTGGCATGAGATGATTTTAATGGGATGGGTGCTGGGTTGTCTCTTTCTTCAAGAAAATAACGTCAGTGCTCTGATTAAAGCCCATAATCTGGCCTCTATGAAATACTTGCCAAACTGATGGGGTGCATTTTCTTCTCTGAAACCATCTTTGATAAGAAACGCATTACAAACTCATCAGTTTGGCTTCCTGTTAACAAAGAGACAGCAGCCGTCTGGATCATTCTGGATTCTCAGTGAAACTGCCATCCCATGTATCCCACAACTAACGCTATGCCAGTTTGACAAGGGGCAGACGAATCCAGGAGTTACTATGCGGGGGTTTAAATCTATGCGGCAGCTGACGGTTGAAATAATCATCTGTGTATTGCTCTGAGCTAGCCGGGGAAAGGTTGAAGCTGTATATTTTCAGCATATCTACTCTAATGGTTAATCTGTTGTCTTGTACAGGGCTCTCACAGGGTGGACTGGCAGCACATCCTGACAGCTTAGAGGAATTACTCACAGAGGACGGGCTTTTGCCTTGACTCTCAGAGTACCCGGTAGATGAATTTAAGTTCGCTTGATTGAAAAAGGTGGAACTCACCTGACTCAAGTCCTCCAAACATGAAGGGACCAGCAGGGCCCATAGCAGGTTGGGTCATGGGGACAGTAGTGTCACGAAATGACCTCTATCTGCCCCCAAGTCCTCAGACTGTGTGCTTTAATATAATAAGACTTTGACCCATTGTATTGCTTGCCTGTTTGGGCAACTGGGAAAGTATAGTGTCTTTTGGAAAGGTCAGAAGCTGGACAGATGTGCAGAGGAGCCTGCTGAAGGCATCAACACAGATTTTCTGCCAAGGGTCAGCTGGTTAATATCTTTAGCTTTGTAGGCTATATGGTCCCTATTAAAGTTATGAAGTTGCTCAACATTGTTATAGAAGGAAAGAAGCTAGGGACAACAGGGAAATAAATGTTGGTGGCTCTGGTTACGTGTAATTTTATTTATAGAGACTAAAACTGGAATTTTGTTTTGTTTTGGTCTTGGTACTCTCAGTAGAATCCAGGCCAGCCCCAAACCCTGATCCTCCTGCCTCAGCCTTTGAAGTGCTGAGATTACATAGCCTCCAATGCCAAGCTAACACCATGTTAATGTTTTAGGAAGTATTAGCCTTATAGCTTTCACCATCATTTAACAATTGTGGGGTATACATATACAAAAGCACATGGGAGGCCACTGTTGACCCTGACTATGAAAGAGTCATGAGAAGAAAGCAGCTGCTGGTGCCAGGAGCTGAGTAGGCTTTATCGGTGCTCTAAATGACCTACCGAACACAACCATCGCACAGTAGGGCTTCAAACAAAAAAAAAAAATCAATTCTACCTTTGGCCTGCAGGCCTTCCCATCTGGTTGGCTTGAGGAAGAAGGTGCTGGAGGTTGGGGGGAGATGGTGACTAGGGTTGAGCTGGATTTGTTGTTGTTGTTGTTATTTGTTTGTTTTGTTTTGTTTTTGAGCCCTGTTCAAGTCCTGCCCTAGTTTGCTTCAAATGAATTAAAAGTGGTCTTCTTGCTCTAGACTCCCCTAGAAGCCCTCAGGGATGTTCTTGCAATTCTCATTTCACTTGTGTGCTTCCTCCCCCAATTCCGTTGTTCATGTCTCCGTCTTTTTGCTGAGAGGGTAACACCTAGGATTTTCACCTGAGCCTCCATTGTCCTGGAGGCAATGGAGAAGCCTGTTCTAAGGTGAGAAAAATAAAAAAGAAGGAAAAGGGCCAAAAGCAACTAGATGTCCTTAAGGAGGGCAGAGTGATAGGCAAATACAGCAGGGTCAGAGTTCAGGGAAGATAAATGGCCTGAGATTCCTGATGCAGTGCTCTCTGAGGAACACCACTGTCCTCCTGTGATGCAATCTGCAATCGAGGCAGACCCTTGTTGTTGGAGAGATCCAATTGGATGGAATTTGTGGGTACCATGGGAATATGCAGTCTATCTAGCTTGATTCTAGAGGAGCCCTTATTCCTATTTATAGAAAGAAATTACAGTGAAGGTTACATGGATCCTGTTAACATATTCATGTGGTTTCTTTTTTTTTTTCTCTCTCTCTCTCATGTAGGAGCTGAATTCTTCCATTACTCTATATTGATGGACTCAAACTTACACAATTCAGGTTTCCTAGGCATTGAATAGAGCCAGAAATATACCCTGTGATTAACTTCTACATAACCTATTGTTCCTTAAAGTCTCCCTTCCTATTCTTCTATTAGCACTACAAAAGCCAGAAATGGAAACTCACCAACAAACCCTCCCCTTTCTGCCCTACTAGCTCTCCACGGGGCGAGTGTTCCCTGTGCCCTGTTAGTACAATATAGCCACCCATTTTCATTTTATATAATGACAGATTCCTTTAATAACCTACACCCTCTGAGCTTTCCAAATAAATCTGTTTCCTTTTTTTTTTTTTTTTTTTTTTTTTTTTCAGCTACAGGTTGTGAGATTGCCCAGCTGGATAATGTACAGGAAGACATGACTGTTCAATTTTAGGGAGTTTGTATGTTTGAGACAGAATGATGGTGGGGTAACATCCTTCATCTTGTCATTGTTTGTATACTAATATCTTTCCATGATCTTTCACAACCACTTTCCTTGATTGATCTTAGTAAGGGGACTGTGAGGAATTCTTGGATGCTATATTCCCTGATTGTCAGATCAGAAATTCTCATCCTGAGGATGACTTCTCTATGTCCCCTGCCCCTTTATCTTAGCCATGCTTAGTGCCCGGTCTCATTGATTGGCTCATGGCAATTGCTATCTACAGGCATCATCCTGCATCAACAGTCAGGTGTTAGCATGGACAGTTATGGTACCCACCCATACCATGGGTTATCTGTCTGGGATTTATTATCATTGCTTTTCAGTCATTTCTAAAGGACCACCACTTCCTGTTACCAGGCCTATGTATGTATGACAGGATGCCGGGGGTAGAGGGGCATTCTTCTGTCATTTAGGATCCGTTTTCCCCTGGTGTCCACATTATAAAGACCCAAAGTGTTAATTAGTCCAGACTCCTTGATGGAGAGCAGGCCTTTACATTTCTCAGGGAATTCAGTCAGTCAAGGACCTTTTGTCCACATGACTCTCTTTGCAGAATGACAGTGTCACCGGGGCTTCTGTGGTCTGTCTTGGAGGAGAGGAAAGGAAAGCATACTATTATTAACCTTGACAACAGCAATTGTGCTTTCACTGTTTATCCTCTGTGTTTGCCAGGGAGCAACTGTAGATCAAACAGGACCACTCTAGAAAGTACTTGTGTCTTTCTGATGGCACTGATGGTACAGATGGCCCAGAGAAACATGGCACAATCTCCCACCTTTCTAGTGATGCTGGGGATAGAACCCAGGCCATCACTCATGCTAAGCAAGCACTCTACCTCTGAGCTCTACTCTGAATGATCTGGCCACACTACTCTTTCTGAGTGTCCAATGCATGGCATTTAGATTTAAACCAAGTTGAGCAGTGATATCAAAACCAAGATGGATGATCAGGCCTTCCATAGTTTAATACTGAGGGATAAAGACATGGAACAAGAGCAGTATTGAGCAGGACTCCCTTCAGTACTTTCCCAAAGATAATCCACCCGATCCTGCTAAGATATTAGGGTTTTTGTTTTTGTTTTTGTTTGTGTGTGTGTGTGTGTGTGTGTGTGTGTATGTGTGTGTTGTAGGAGAGAAGAGGAGCTCTATATACTTTTAGAAATTTCTACACAAAGGAGAATGTCTTCTTTAAGTTGATGTCACCCCTCCAGAAAGTCATTTAGATGGTCACTTGAGGAATGGTGGTGGTGGTGGTGGAAGAACCTGCCATTCAACCACAAGGGAGAAACTTCCATTCTAACACAAAATGATGGTTGTATTTAGGGTTAAAAGACAGTTATTAATTTTTGTAATGAACAATTTCATTTGGGATTAATTTCAATCTTCTTCTCTCCTTATTGTTCGGCAGTCAAGGTTGAAGCTAGAGCCCGCTATCACAAAGACCCATTTACGCACAAGAATGCGACTCCCAATTCTCCACATGTGCCCAAGCCAGGTGAAGGAGTGCTGGGTTTTGTCCCAGTGTTTAACAGCTGCTTGGTGCCCACCCCCTCAGCGTTTCACTGTAACACACTAAGCTTAGTTGCAGAAGAGAGAGAACTACTGTGGCTTTCAGCATGCATTTAACTTCTTTGGGCCACAGAATTTGAAAGAGAAAAGCCATAAAAAACCAAAACCAAACCAAACCAATGGATGATCATGAAAACAATCTCCATCTCCGACTAGCAGCTTGCGCCCTGACTTCAGTCAGAAGCCCCTTCAGTTTGATGCCTTTGTGTTCAATACCACTATGCATGCCATTTATTCTAAGTGACTCCAGTGTGAATATGACATTACTAATGATCTGCTAAGTGTGTGCAGATGTGGGTTACCCCAGATGTGGTCATTAATAACGTAATGGAGATAGCTGTTTGACTCATGTTTATGAGTTGTTACCTTTTATTACTTTTCTGAGTTTATTTGCTTTGAGCTATTTTTTAACTCCAGCCAAAAAACTCACCTTTAAATCTCAGAGCTTCATCCCCACCCCACCCCACTCTGCCCTCCTTAATCTCTTGGGGAAAACAGGGAGGAGGGAAAATGCCCCAGGCTGAAGGGGACTGGTGGATTCATTCCATGCAAGTAACAGGCTACTTGGGCAATGTGAAAGTCATAGTCATTACCCATTCCACCTCACGAATCCTTACAAGAAGCGCCAGTGGTCTCTGGCATAATGCTTGCCGTCTGGAGAGGAAGACAAAGGCAGGGATTGCTTTAAAAAAAAAAAAATCTTGTAAAATATCTGATCATTTTGAAGTAAGCCCCGGCCCCCGCCCAGCCAGTGGTTCTGGAAGATGTTGCTTTGCTCTTGTTTAAAAACAGAATGCTGATGTGAAGGAGAGCGAAATGTGGTTACAGATGTTCAGCTCTGCATTAAGGCTGTTGGAATTACCACCACATCTTAAATCAATTCCCAGAGCATTGTCTGCAGGTTATGTCACCAAAATAATGAATCCTCTTAAGTCAAGAAAACGCAAACATGTTAAAACATCATTGTAAGTTTAAATTAAACTCCAGTGCAAACCAGGGGATCTGAAACCTCATTAGACCTGCCTGGCATTTTCCTAACGCTGGCTCTTCTCCCCAAACTGTAAAACTGTTAGATTCAGGGCCTATTAGACAAGAGAGCGCTGGGAAGTTACAACAGAACATTAAGTGTTATACTTAGGGATGCGCAAAAACAAGCCCTTGAATTTTACGAGGGCTCAAAGACTTGGGAGAGTTTGGCTCCTATAAAAATTCCACATTAGATTCCCAAACTTGCTGGTGTTTTAAAGAAGCTGGCAAGTCAGATTTCTTTAAAGGAGCATGTCTTCATTCCACTCGTGTGGAGGCATGGGAAAATGGTAGAAAGGTAGATTGCAATGAGCCAGAAAGCACGTTAAATACAAACCTGTGACTCTTCGTGCTCCCCAGGCAGTGGCTTGCTGCTGCTTGGACCTGTTTGTCTTCCATGAAAGCGAGTAAGCTTAAGTCTCTTTTAATTCCATTTTCATTTCTCATGTAGTCATAGAAGCCATGAAATAAGAATTATATCTGAGAGATCAGCTACTTTTCCTAGAACTGCTTTCTGTAAATATGCAGACACTGGTAAAACCCAAAGAGAGGATATTTAAATATATTTTCTGTCCCTCTTTGTAAAGAGAACTTATCCTTGATCTTCTTGTGCCACCTAAGCCATGTGAAATGCTCTCTGTTACGCAGCACTCGTGTATATATAAGCCGAGGACATTTTCCATCCCAGCTCTTCAGGGAACAGATTTCCAGGCTCTGAGTAAAGCTTTGAACACAGTTCCATTGAAGTGAACAAATCCCAGCCTAAATGTGCTATGATTATGATGGATGATCTCTCAGAGTCACAATGAAAATAAATAGTCTCCTCGCATGGAAGCAGGCGTCAGACCCTCTCTACAACAAGGTGTCTCCCCAGAGCTGGCTAACACATATTAACTTGCAGATCTCACATGTGAAGAGCCATGCCAGCCAACAGCAGTGACTGGGTAAAAGGGAAATGTGTGCTTAACCAAAGAGGGTACTTTATGAGAGGCCGGGAGCTAATGGGGAAGGAAAAGTTAAGCAAAGAAGCCAATAGAACAACCAGTGCGAGGGACGAATAGAGATCCTTTCCACAATTTGCCACAACCGTTGTAACATGCAGTGGACTCAGGTAAACCCAGCCACTGTCAACTAGGCTAGATGAAAGACCTCTTGGGTTGTCGTACTGTGAGCTTATGAAAGGAAAAGTATGGTTTGTACCCTCCCAGTAAACATCCTCATGGACTCACGTAAAAACTCACTGAAGTGGTGTGCTAGCAGCCCTCTGGGTCACGCTGTTGCAGTGGAATGTTGGCCCCACACACTAAAAGATAAAGCCTTGTATTATGTGAAGGACCAAGGTGAGACTTCCTTCTGCAGCCTAAGCCAGAAAAATGCAAGTATACCTAGGCACATGTGTGAGCATGCGCGCACACACTCACACTTTATCCTGCCTCCAATTGCTTTGGATGCCTTGCCCCTGTCCTCTGAAAGAAAGATGAATTCAGGTCAAACCCAGAGTGCCTGTTTGCCGGTTGAGAGATGCATATCAACCCTAAGTGATTTTTTTTTTCAATACCATTTATGTGGCTTGTATTTATTTCCTTTAATCTTTTAAGTGCTGTTTAGTCTCGGTGTGATTTGCTGTGGATACTCATTTCTGATAAGATGTGATATCCTCCCAGCCACATAGGCTCTGCCTAGAGCGCTAAGTGACTGATAGGGTCTCAGGCTGAGTGGAGCCTAGGGTGGGAGGTGGGGGTGGGGTTGTAGGGTGGGGGGAGGTGGGAGAGAGCATGGGGTTGGGAGCCTTTGCACATCCTTTCTGCCCTTGATTCCATCTGGTGTTTCTCTCACCTTGACACACCATTTTCCCTTTTGCCCGGGGTCAGTCAGAATGAGGTGACCCCACATTGACAGTAGGACAGCTACTCATAAGAAGTGGGCAATTCCGAAGCCAATCTAGAATACGGTTAGATCGTCCAAATACCTTTGGTGCTGTGTTTCCTAATCACCTATGTTTATTTCGGGTTTTCAGGGAAGTACTGTAGGATGCATGTTCTGTTATGGGTCTTCTTCAGCAAGCGGCTGAGCTGGCCTAGCCACCCTCCCCACCCCCATCTGAGCCTCATACATATTAACATATACCAAGCTTCTTTTGATGTTGTCGCTACTAATGTTTGTCTTCTTAGCTTTAAGGTAACTTCCATGCATTCTGAGTTTCAGGGCTGTTTCCTCCTAGTCTGTATGGCAGTCAACACTAAGAATCCCAGGATCCCAGATCTCCCTCTGGATATCACAGCTTTAGTCTGGACTGTGTGGGGGCGGGGAGAGCAGGACTAGAATTTCATAGCACACGCCCCTGGAAGACAGGCTGCGCAAAGTATCTGCTAACTATCCAGCATCTCTCTTTACAAACCGAGCATGGTGCAGGCTAATCCATCTCCAGTGGTTATCAGTGGGTAGCTTTGGACAAGAGCAGCAGAGTGCACTCACTGCTCTGTGTTGTCTGTGAGTGAAGCTTCACCTTGCTTAGTGATCCATGTGGTTTAGACATGTGGAAAGCCGTCTATGGTTTCCGGCCCCTCTCCACTACCCTCTATCCCCACCCGCCATATCATCAAGTGGCATCATTCAGTAGCTACCTCTTCCTTCATGCCAATGTTCTTCACCAGCACCAAGTGCCCTCCCTGGCGCAGCTGCAGGGAGGAGAGCTGAGCAGGCCTGGGGACTCTTGAGCCTACATGCACTAGTGTTCCCTGCCCATTGGGGACCATGGGCAACCAAGGCCTGGAATTTCTGCCTCTCCTCAAGATTCTTGCTGTAGGTGCAAGGATTGGGAGTCAGTTAAGATGGTTCATTTGGAAAGGCAGAAGGCTGGCAATTAATCTGCTTCCTCAAATACAACTCTGTTTCTGATTTTGGTTACAAGAAAATTCATTTCAATTGTTCAACCAAGCAAAGTATTAACTCTTAACCAAAATTAACTCAAGAATAATGACGTGATTTTTGTGTGTGTGTGTGCGTGTGTGTGTGTGTATGTGTGTGTGTAGATCAATCATTATTTCTCACCTTTCTTAATACGCCAGGGCATTTCTATATTGTTCTAGTCTGTTTACAGTGCATGCTCAAGGGTTGGAGCATAAAGCAATATTGCTTCAACCTCCTCTCAACTGGTCTCACTGACTAACGAACGCATCCAGTCTTTGTCATACGGGGCCCCTAAAGACAGCCCTGCCTTTCCAGTGAGTGACTGAGCCTTGAATGTGTGTCCTTTGATATCTTGCCTGTGTTTCACAGTCTGCCCTCAAACTGTTCATAATCTCACAAGCTGCCTGTATTTGCAGTTGAAGATGAGCAGCCGCCTACCCTATCACCAAAAAAAAAACAACGTAACGGGGGCATGAGGAACTCACCTAACACCTCCCCGAAGCTGATGAGGTAAGCGGGTACCCCTCAACCCCAACCCCAGCATGGTCACCTCCCCAGCTCCTGCCCTGGCTTCCCCACCTGCCCAAACCCAGGCCCAGACCTCCCTCCCTACTCAGCCCCATGGGGGGAGGGGAGTCAGATCGTTAGATGGCTTCTTAAAGGCTGGAGTATTTATTCTGTCAGCTTGTCAGCAGTTAATGATAGAGCTGAAAAAATTCTGTCACGAAAAACAGTTTGAAAAGCTGTTTGAAAAATACATAGGCTTTAAAGTCTTAGCTGTCACCATGTCCTGTCTGTGTGTAGCTACTAAACAGCAGTGGCACTAATGACGCTGGGAGCCAATCAGAGGGACTCTGTGGTTAGTTTGCCTGAGGCAAGACTCTTTCTGCTGGAGTCCCTCTGAGGACTGGTTTCTGTACTTAAGGCCATATGTGAGATGTATCATCACAATAAAAAATGAACCTGAAGATTACCTTCCTTTTATCCTGTCAATGGAAATCAAATTTCTGCTAATTGATTTTGACTGAGAGAAAAAAAAAAAGTTTAATAATCCGTGGGCTTGCCAAAGCAAAGTTCAGAAGCAATCCAGTTCTGCTCAGGTTAAAAGCAATATTAATTATGGAACTGGATGTGCTTCTTCTTTCCTCTTTCCTTCCTCCCTCCTTCCCTCCCTCCCTCCCTCCCTTCCTTCCTCTCTTTATTAATCTATCTCTCCTTCCCTTCCTCTCCCCCACCCCATGACATCATCTAAGAAATAGCAAATGCAACAGAATTTCAGTACTACTCTACAGGTTCCTGTTTGGACAAATTCATCTTGTGTCGCCTTTGTTTCTTTGATTGTCTCCCAATACTACCATCTGTTTTCTCAGACATCCTAATTCTCCAACACTATAAATGGCAAAGATTTCAGGGCCTGTGAAGATAGCCCAAAGGGTAAAAGTATTTGCCTTACAAATGTAAAGGCATGAGTTTGATATCCACAACCCACAGGTACTGGGGAGAAGCCAAGTACAGAAGCTCATGGGTAATCCTAAGACTGGAGAGAGGGAGACTGGTGGATCCTGGGGCTTGCAAGCTTGAGCACCAGCCACCCTAGACAACTTGGTTAGTTCTCACTCAGTGAGAGACTTTCTCCAAAGAAAAGATGGAAGGTGCTCAAGGAATGACACCTGAGGTTGTCCTCTGGTCTCCATGTGTGTGTGTGTGTGTGTGTGTGTGTGTGTGTGTGTGAGTGAGAGAGAGAGAGAG
>NC_034597.1:14963268-14982490 GCF_900095145.1 Mus pahari | reverse complement strand
GAGGGAAGGGGAGGGGGAGAGGAGGGGGGAGGGGAGGGGGAGAGGAGGAGATGGGAGGAGATGGGGAGGGAGGGAGAGAGAGAAAGAGAAAAAGAGGGAGAGGGAGAGGGAGAGGGAGAGGGAGATTTTAGCACTGTACTGCTCATTCTAAATGAGAAAAGTCCCTTCTGTAACTATGTGCCTCCCTGACATTATTTGCGTCTTTCCTGGCCATGGACCCCTCTTCCTGTGATTACTGGGATGCAGTACTGATTGTTTCTAACTCCCACTCGTCTGCATTCTTGCTTCCTCTGGGTCCACCGCCTGGGACATGTCTTTCAGTACTGAGGGCATGGGTCCTCCAGGTCCCTCTGCTTTCTTTTGTCACGCGTGCACTTTCCCACTCCTGTGAAAAAGGCCTCAGTGTCCTGCACCTCTCCTGTGCAGCCTTGCTGGGGCACCTCGGATTTACACGCATGTTGGCGTGTTTACAGTTCACGGGAGGGAGGGAAGGGATAAAAGGCACCAACTGCCAAGCCACTGGGTTTTTTGACACCAGTTGTCAGCCGAGCCTACAAGTGCTCTTTACTCACCTTCAGGTAATCGGCTTATCTAATGCTGAGAGTTTTCTCCATTTAAAGGAGAGAAAAGCCCAAGTGCTTTCTTTTGCCTAAATTTAGAGAAGCAAATAAATAAATAAAGAGGAATCTGAAAAATGTGAAACCTTGGGAGCCAAATTCCCTGTCCCTGTTTGCTATGTAAAGTATGACTCGCCGCTTTGATCTCGAGTAATAATAATTCTGAGGAGTTACACTGTTTTCATATGCTTCAAAGCTGTGTCAAAGTTTTGCTGCTTAAGGGTACTTCTTTATTCTGTTGGCTCTTGGGTACCAAGATGACAGGTCTCCTGTAAGAGGTGGAGGCTTTTTAAAGTTGTAGCCTTCAGCAAAACATCAAATTACCAAATCCAGGGTAACATACTTCTACACAAATGCCTTTTCTGTAGATATATTATACCATATATATTAAATACTTTAGTGTTATGTGCTACATTTTATGTGCAATAGAAAGTGATGGTCGGAGGTAGCCTTGGGGGGACTTTTTTTTCTGTAAGCAGAGAAAGCTAGTGTATACCGTATCAAGTATGGTTTTTACAGGACTTTCTGCCTGAAGGCCTTTGTAAATAAGTAATGATCAACAGATTGGCTGTGGGTTTTTGAAAAGCATGCCCATGTCAGTTTGCATGATGGGGGAGAATTTTCAAAGTGGATCTTGCTTTCATTGCCTGCCTGAGAGGGGCTGAGGGAGACAGTCATCCCAGGCCAGAGCTGTCCGCTTCCTAGTACATCAGAATAGCTAAATGGGGGGGTCAGGTGGTGAGCCAAAACTTGCCAAGCTGCAGAGCTCAGGCTTCTCCTGTTGGTGCCCAGGGGCTGCTGATCCCACTAAAGTTACCCTCATCTGATGTGTTATCTCACCTGTCTGCAACGCTCTCCATCATGGTTGAGCTAGGGAACACCAGCCACACAAGTGGATGATACTCCTCTTTGTCCTTGAATTTTTTTCCCCCTCAGGTGGTTAACAGTCTTTACCTAATGTCAGAGATACAGGGGCAGGGTCTATGTTGAGTCTTCTCCATTTTCCTTCATGTCCAGCCCAGCGATAAAGGACCCAACCAAAGGGCCTTCTGGTTGACCTTGGAATGTTTAGCACTGTAATTGAGACTTCCAAATCCTTTTCTTTCAGATCTTTTTTGCTGATTTATACCCAGACCTTCTTTCCTACTTCCTCCTACCTCCTCGAATGCCCCCTTTCTACTCTTCAGGAGATGGGACTCCAAGGTCTTATTCCTTATAACAGCCCCCCTCCCCGTCCCCAGATCCATAAAGAAGCTAATGACTTGTTTGAAGTGGGCTTTCCAGCATGGTGCCATGCCTCACTTCTGAGCAGAATCAATCATTCTGAGTTTAGGCAGGTTTTAGTGGCCTATGGGTGGTGATATGGACAGCTTGAGAGAGACTCGGAGCCCAGAATGGCCTGAGATGGTCTATAATTTACCACCCTGGCGTCTACAAATAAAACAGCCTCCAGAGCGAGGCCTTTCTCCAAATCATTTGCTGGCAGGAAATGTGGGGATTCTTCACTAATGGTCCTGTCTCCCTGTTTGTTCTAGTGTCAGGCTCACCCTGATGTTTTAGTGGCACTTTGTTCTCTGTATGATCATTACATGAATAGCCGTGTGTGTGTGTGTGTGTGTGTGTGTGTGTGTGTGTGTGTGTGTGAGTGTGGATATGGAAGTAGTAGATATTTTAGTCAGTCTCGCAGAAACAACCCTCACAGTGAGTCAGAGCCAATGACAGTAAGGATGGATGTACAGTGACAGACAACCTTTGGCACTGTACCCACTGAGAAGTGAGCCGCAGTGGTCCCTGAGTCCCTTGCTCTCTCTGTCGGTCATCCCTTCTTTGCTGGTTTCTTAACTGAGAGTTACAGGAAAGAACTTCTAGTTTTCACCCATATCACCAAACCTGTTGTCTTGTTCTTCCTCCCTGACGGATTGCTGGTTTGTAAATCCCTGGAGGGCAAGATTTTTGTCTCTAAATAGCTCAGTCAAAGGTTTTTAACTTGAAGCCTCACAGACCCAATGTCATGAAAGCTGTCTAGAAAGTTAGGAAAGCAAGCCAACATGCCCTGTGATGAACAGTTAAAGCAGACCAATGTGTAGCTGAATCTACCCCTCCTGCCCACAGGACAGACAGACAGACAGACAGACAGACAGACAGACACACACACACACACACACACACACACACACACACACACAGGGACTCTATAGTTGAATCCCCCTCAGTTTGTTCACAGCCATATATAATGAATTGTGTTCTTTGACCTCTTAGATGGCGAGAATCCGTACCTGGGCTCTCACATGTGTTCATAAGTGGAACCCCAGAAAGGCCGTGTGCCACAGGTGACTGTTCACCTCCCAGATTAATTCTCATCCCCCAAACGTTCAATGAGGACCTACTGTGTTTAGAGCATTGTGGGAAGTCTTTGAGGTTGGTGGGGTAGAAGGGAGTCTAGTCTTCAAAATGAGACAGGCAAGCTCATGCCACACAATCAAGTGAGAAGGGTTTATAGTGTCTGGGAGCATTGAGGTACTCATGTATGTACTTGTCCCTCGGTATGGCCAAGGTTGATTTGTGAAAGATGAAGGAGGTCTAGTTTGCCATCACTTATAGGAGATTCTCTACTGATGTTACTATCTCCTCTGGTTCATGGTTGCCTGGGCATAATTTTCAGAGTACTAGTCATGTAAACTCATTGATGATCATAGCTCTGTGAGCAAAGTATAGCTCTCTCCTGTGGCAGATGAAGAAGCTGGGACATAGAGAGGTAAAGTCTATCACATCTGGGGAAGTCTTATGCCATCAGAACGATGGAAGAAAAGGTGATGCTGCTCAGACCACTATATATGGCTTAGTATGGCTACAGTAAAGGATCAATGGAATAAGAGCACAGGAGCCGAAAAATGCATGTATATTCTAGTCTCCCAGTCATGGACGATCTTGCCTGTTGTAGGCATCAGGAAACTCTTGCAGGTTTTTGAGGAAGTGGTTCCCTAAGTTAGGTGTGGAAAGTAATTTTATAAGGGTGGCCTTGGAGTCCCCCATCAGGGCCTTTCTGTGACCATAAATATAGAGATGTGCAAGAAGGATCCCACCCAAACCCTACCCTCTATTAGAGTTCTCTGGGTATCAAGAGTTTGCTGTTGAACTCTGTATCAGGCCCAAATTAGACATCGTTTCTTAGAAGGTCACATGGCATTTTTAATACCAGTCCTGAGATCTGGAACAAGGCAGAGAAGCAAAGACACGAGGATTTATGTGTGGTATGTGTCAGGTAGACAATTTATATGAAGAAATAGTTCTCACCCAGGCTAGCACAGAAAATGAATGATGCCCCAAACAAGGCACTATTGGGCACTTTGAGGAGCACTTCATGTCATGAGATTCAGGAAGCTTTAGACCTCAGTTTCCTAAGAGGGAAGGGACTATGATGTGAAGGAACACATTATCCCTCTTGGGCACTGACTGATCATTAGGTGAAATGAACTCATCTACTCGTTAAATCGTATCTCTTCTCTTTTGACTCATACCTTTCATGGGGGACCTTTTGTTATATTTTCTCACATCAGACCCTGCTACTCTGACAGATTCTAATAATAGGAAATGGTAGAATGGCCTAGAGCCCACTCAGTGTTGGGGACAGAATGCCACCCTCCCAATTTTTCCACTGGGCAGAAAAAGAAGGAAGGCAGCGACAGGTTAGCTAAATAAATTCTTGCCCTAATGCACAAACTAACAGCATGTGACAGTCCCCCATGGGATCAGAGAAGGGAAAAATCACGAGTGTCATGATTCCAAGGTTTGGATGAACTTGACACAGGAATCAGAACAAGTTAGTGCTTAGCAGAAAGTCATTATTTTGTTCTGTCACTTCAGAGGTTATAGAGCCAAGGACCATGTACATTCTCCTGAGTCATTTCCTCAGGGTAACAATGGTAACTTCCATTTTTCTCTGAAGATGATGTGTAGCAAGTGATGCTGTATTAGGTAGAAATGGGAAACACCAATGCAGTTAGAACCAGAGAACCTGAGAGGGTCCCCTGATGTCCCAGTGTGACTACAGCCTGGTACCGGAAGTTTTCTATAGGTCGCCCTGTGATTGTCAATCTGGCAGAAGACAGTGGCTGGATCCTAGAAAAGCCACATCTCAGAGACAATGATGGCGGTTAAGAAGTTAGATGCAGAGGTAACAGAGTCTGTCAGTTGCCAGACTACACAAATCAGGGTCCTCACAACAGAAATGAAAATGTTAATTTCCGAGAGCTAAAAGGTACCCAGGAGTGGTGGCTAGCACCTTCCTACTAGAACCAGAACCATGAGAGGAACTTGAAGTGATAGGCTCCATCTTTCAGAAGTATTCACATTTTACACTGGAGTTCTAAGTTCCTTCATTAATAACATCTGTCTGGACCACTAAGGACATTATACCTGATCCCTCGCTGCTACAAAGTTAGGGCAGCTGGCTCCAGGCAAACTCCAGGCAGCCTTGATTGCTTAAAGACATACTTTATAGTCTCTTCCCACCATGATGTCTTTCTTAATGGCATATACTCTGTGTTAACTCAAATACACTGTCTCTACGTATAAAAATGATTAGAAAAGCCCAGAACAAGTTACCATAAGATAACAAAAGAAGCAGGCTCTTGCTAGGCATAGATACTGGAAAGCATGCTGGAAGGGCAGAGCACTTTGAATGGTTCTTGTGAATCTGATTGCTTATTGAGCATCTACTGTGTCCTCTACTGGTTGCTGAAAATGCATTGGGGTAGGGGTAGGGGTAGGGGTAGGGGTGCAAGATCCTGGTCCTGTAAAAGTTTAGCATCTAATGAGGCAGTCACAAATCCTTTTCTCTGAACGAACAACTCATGCCTCTGTAGGGAAAGAATCACGCAACTCACTGAAGCCGAGGACGGACATTTGAACCGGAAGATGAAGTCTGAGACACCCCCTGCAGTTCCACAATGACACCACAAATGCTCTGTGGGGGGAAGCGGCCGCCATTTAGATGGAAGGGTTGTGGGGGCACCGCGTTCACATTTCACCTTGATGGCCATGTCTCGGAGCTCACTACGGGATGGGTTAGCCTCTATCTGGGAGGGATGCTTGTAGTGATGGAAAAGGCTTCACCATGTGATGGAACCTTAGGTCCTAAAAGGGTAAGCCTGGAGAAGGGAAAAGTTCTGAAGCTATGTAGCAACAACTTCCTTCTTTCAGGAATTTCTTGGGTTCCATGTGTTTTAATGTGAGCTTCAGAAGTCCAGTGTTGAACTTCCAAGCCATACAGTAAACTGGGTTTTGCTGCCTTTGTCTGTAAGGGGATCTCTCCTCTTTAAAATCTAATTTGACTTCCTCCCAGCAGGTTTGCCTAGCAAAGGGATTTGCGGTTTAGCTTTAGGCTCTTGTCTTCAAGGCAAGCCTTTTGAGTTTCTGCTGTGGCAGGGCATTTAGTTCACTTCCTGAGATTAATTGATGGCAAGTGGCCTTCCTTGCTCTGCACACCCTCAAAACAAAGAGCTTTTCTTCTCCTCTTGAAGTCAGGCATGCTTAATTTCTAGCTGTGGACATCGGAGGAGGTAGGAATTGAGAGGTGAGGAGAAAAGAGGTGGGTGGGTGGGGGGAAATGCCTAGCTCACTGGGGCTGCTGTGTTATAAATAGTGGGCATTCCTAAACCAGCCTTCAGATCTTTGGCACATGACAAAGACTCACACAAGCCTTAATTGATTTTTGAGCCACTCCTTAGCGCATTGTCTTGACAAGGGGCTCGCAGGGGTAATTTTCTACTGAGGATTCATGCAAGCTGTGCACTTCATACATACCCTTGATGCTATTTTTCCCTCTCTTTACAGCTTAGGGCATTGTGACTTGGGCTGCAGGGGAGAGGGAACTAGACACAGCTGCCTCCTGCCAGAGAGGGAGGGGACTTAGGGGAGAGGGGACCAACAGGACTGGCTTCTGGTCAGTCAGTCTTTCAAAGGATAATCCCGCTGCACCACTGGAGCTATTCTGCCACCTCCTCCCCTCACAAGCACACACCCATCCCTACACATGGGCTATTAATAAACAAACATGCCTATGAGTATTAGTACAATGGCCAAATGACAAACAGTGTGTGTGGGGGGGGGACATTTTAACATGGTAACATTTATAAGATTTCAACTTACGGGAACTCTTTGTCATGGCAGTAGGAGAGCCGACAGAGTGTTCTATGTCTTTCTGGTTTGCCTTCTCCACTTTGCCTTATTCCTTTGACCATAGTCAGAGCCACCAAAGCAGGACTGGATTCTAAGCCAACCATAACGAACAGTAGGGAAGGTGGCAGTAAACACTTGGTGAAGACAGGTCTGCCGAGTTCCGTGCTGTGCTGTATGCATGATGCGCCTTTCCTTGCATACTCCCTAGATTGATTCTATTTGATAAGGATTATATCTAACATTCCCATTTTACAGATTGGGATGCTGAGGCAGGGTACAGCTTGCCAAGTATGAGGCAAACCAAGATTTGAAGACAGATTTGCCTCTGGGGTTAGAGTCCCCAACCACCATGTGAATTGCTTTGGAGGAAATAGGTAGTTTCTTGCTTTAAACAGTATTGGGAAAACAATATTCTCAGTTGGTCAGACTGACTAGCTGGTGACTAGGTTTCATCTTTTCTCTGGGTTAGGCTGTCAACTGTATTCACAGGTTAAAGTTCGGTAAACAAGAGAGCCCTGTAATCAACAGTAGGACATTCCTTTCCCTAAGTTCTCGAGGCTAAAAGTTCAAGGTGGAGACTTCAGAAGGACTGGTTATTTCTAAGGGGGGGAAGAACTGTTTTAGTGTCTCTTTTCAACCAGCAGATCTTTTTTCCTCCCACGATGTTACTGTGGATCTTGTTCTGTCAACGTCAGAGTCCAGATTTCCACCCTCTATATGAAAAGTCAAGACAGGACCCAGCTCAGGGATCTTAGTTTTAGAAAGAGCACAGCTCAAAATATGATTATATTCTGGGGTAGGAAGGATGAAGATCTCAACATGCAGATTGCACACCTGGGCCCCCAACAGTGAAGTAGCAGCTATAGCTGTCACCCAGCACATAGGCTTTCTGTCTCTTTAAAATACAAGAACCCTGGCAAGACATAAGTGGCATGTGGGCATTGAATTGCTTAGGGAACATGGAATGACATGTGAGTAGAAGAAATACCCAGTCATTACATGAAAGGGACTAGTTTTTAGTGATGTTCATCAGCTCTACTAGGTCTTACAGAGCTCACTGGAGGCCTTTGCAAGCTGGAGATGTCAGGAGGCCCTGCTCAGAGGTTTCCCATGATCCTCCTCCTCATGCATAGCAACCTGCCTGCTTCCTCCTGATTCCCCTGGACCACACTAGTGTTGACTGGTATGCTCAATGACAGACACATTGTGCTTTTTCTAGAAGGACAACTTGGAGAGTCCCTGATTTAAGAGGTGGAAATCCCTGGAGACCCCTTTCTCTTCCCACCCGTGCCAGGGGTCTCAGGGCAGGCATACACCAGTGAAAAACACTCAAAATTGCTAAAGGAACTGACACGGTAAAGAAACCCATCATGGCTGGACCAAAGTAATCACGTAGTCTGATGTAGCTGGGAAAAGTCACACTCTGAGCACCACCAGCCCCTCACAGCAGTCTGGTGAACATGGCCTTTAATGGACCTGTAAGTCCATCAGTCTTCAGTCCTCTTCACCCCACCCTCCAACAGCCGTTCCTTACCCGGCCACTACCTTCTAGCCTTTCACAGCCTGAGCCAATCCTTTCCAGATCCTTCTAGCTACTTCTCTTCCCAAGGAGGACCCACTGCTTCAAACCTGAAGGTCATCTAGGCCCACCATCATTTGTAGTTAAATTACCACTAATAGTGCTATCTCTTGTACCTTATTCAAAAAAAAAAAACAAAAAACAAAAAACAAAAAACAAAAAACCTCATTTTCTATTTTATATGACTTTTTCATTTGGAGAAGCACTTTGTTGGATCTACCTGCTGCCATGCATTCATTAGTCTGTTGTTTGTATGAGTCAGTGGGCTCAATCCTATATTGACTGCCAGTACATATCTATGAGGCTTTCATAGGACTGCGCTGAGGCTTCTGTGCCTTAGGTCAAGCAACAGGACACTGGACATTTCCAGTCATCTATCTCTGTTGGGAACCATTTTGTGGCTACTTAAACCTCACTTCTTGAGTGGCTTCTAACAGCTATTGGTAGAACAACCCTAAAATGCATCTTTCACATCTCGCCGGTTCTTCCCATGCCCCTCCTCTCAACAGGTCAGCTGTTGCTGACTTTGCTATCAACCCTTCCCAGCCCCCAGCCCCCAGGCCAATGAGGAATAAGCATGTTCTTTCTGAAGCCTTTGTCCTGCAGACGATAGTTATCTGTTATAGCATGCCCATGCTAGTGTGCCATGACCATTGAGCTATATTTTCTTTTCTTGGCTACATGTGACTCTCTATTTGACATTACTACACCTTCCTCTCCTGGCTAAGAACAGAGTTTATTGATCACTCATGTTTATTGATAACTTTACTGATTAAAGAAACCAAAGTTGGAGATTCGGGTGCCACATCTGGTCTGTAAAGTAAATATCTGCGTTCAGGGAAATTTTCTATGTTTCTTAGGTCAGACCCTTCTGGAGAAACCTAGATAATGTATATTTAAATCAGATTCAGTAACCTATGTAGAGGGCAGAGTATCTGTGGAGCTCCTCTGAGATTGGCTGCATGATTGGACATGTTAAAGCACAAACCATGTCTCTAGTCTCTTGAGTTGTATATAGCTGCTTTCCCTAAACTCCAATCTTAGTGAGTTTATAATTAACATTCACTGGCACTATTTCCCTTCATAATGATGGGCAGTTGACCATCTATCTTTCTTGTAGGCCACTCTTACCACAACACACCTTCTAGAAAGGATCAAATGTTCCTAACCAAAAAACACATCGCTTCTCTCCCAAGGCAGGTATTTTTAATGGATTTTTACCGGCCCGCTGTATCTTCAGCTTGACTGGTAAGATGTGACTTTAGTCCTAAATATCTTTTAAGACTGGAACGCCCCAGAATCAGGTTCCTGACACTTGGAAGCCAAGATAACATCTTCTTTCTGACCAACGGACAAGGGCAAGAGAATTTGAACTTGACTCTGTCTTCATGGCAGGTCTAAGATTTTCTGGTACCCCAAAACATGTTCTTCAAGGTTTGAAAGAGACTCATTTCTCCAGCTCCTTCCCTATAGTAGCTTTGTGTACCTACCTATGACAGATGTTGAATAGAGAACTATTAAAGATTTCCCAAGTTGAATATGAAAAGCTCTCGTTTACTAAAGTGCGTGTGTGTGTGCGTGTGCGTGTGCGTGTGCGTGTGCGTGTGTGTGTGTGTGTGTGTGTGTGTGTGTGTGTATGTGTGTGTGTGAAGGCAAATACAGAGGGTCAGTTCTCTCTATGCACCTTACTTGGCTTCTAGGGATCACACTCAAATGTCAAGTGTGTGTGTGTGTGTGTGTGTGTGTGTGTGTGTGTGTGTGTGTGTGTGAAAGCAAATACAGAGGGTCAGTTCTCTCCATGCACCTTACTTGGCTTCTAGGGATCACACTCAAATGTCAAGTGCGTGCACAGGAAGCACCTTTGCCCACTGCTCCATCTCAGTGACCCTGGTTTCAGCACGTTTGGACTCGGCTTTACATGTGAGAGGTGTCCTGATAGTTTTACCGCCCCTTAAGACCTGTCAACGACCAGGCTACTGAGATGCTACTCTGAATTGGGTTGTCCCGATTCTTTAAGGATCAGCTGTGACAGTTGCTGCAGTAATCTAGCATGCTCCTTGAAGATGATGCCACAGGATCGCATCACACGGTATTCATCATTTGCTGTGGCCTCAAAGCACAAAGATGCAGTGGGTTTGCTGTCTTCTCCATGTGTGGAAGGCTTAATAGACAGGTCATGCTAGATGTCCAAAAGCTTAGTACTGTAGAGAGATTGCTGCCCTACGCTCTATAGTCAGAGCAAAAAATGAGAAATATTAGGTATTTCTCAGGGAAAAACTTTAATCCATAAATAAAGATTATTCTTTAAATATCTGGAATAGATCATTTTAAAGGTAACATCACTTCGCTATACAATATTGAAATTTAAATCTATTTCTCTTTTCTGTCTTTGGTCAATTAATTTTGTTGCAGGATAGGTCTGCCTGGAATATCTTAATTGTACATGGTCAGTGTTGTAGATGCCAATGAGGGCTTCCCACATACTCACATGCTGACCATATCAGATAAAGAGCCTCAAACAATGTGTATAATTTGGTCTGTAAGGCTTGTTTCTTATACCGTGGGCATGGTAGAGTTGCCTGATTTTATTGTAATTCCTTGGGTTGTCAGTTAGACCCCCGCCATCCCACTGAAGGGAAGACTTCTATGCAGCCATACTTCCAGAGGTTGTAGCCTTGAGAATTTCAAACAAGTTGATTAAGATGCATCTGAACTGGAGGCTCTCATCCAGGGAATACCATGTTGGAAAATGAAGGTGGGGATGAGGAGCCTGTCATTGGACTGTTAAGCACAAATACAGTTGTCAAGGCAAGGAGAGAGGGTGTTGTTTAGTATTGAAATCATGTATTCCAGATGTGGACATTTGGTAGTCAATCTGCTCTGAAGTGACACGCTGCTGAATCTTTAAAGGGCTTCATCCAGGGAGAGCAAAATCTGATTGGGCAAATTGCTAAAATATTTAAAGTGCAGCCTGTTAAAGCTTTTACTGCGAAGAGCATCGCGTCAGAAGTTGTAGTCAGAAAGAGCGAGTAATTGGCTTTCCATCCTGATGCCAGTCAGCCAGCACCAGGCTCTATTCCTATTCCTTCCTCTTCATTGCCAATGCTAATAGCAACCCTTTGGGGTGTGTGTGTGTGTGTGTGTGTGTGTGTGTGTGTGTGTGTGTCTGTGTGTATGTCTGTGTGTCTGTGTGTGTCTGTGTGTATGTCTGTGTGTGTATGTGTGTGTGTGTGTTAGTGTGTATGTGTGTATGCTGGGGAAATTGGATAGCTGGTAAAATGAGACAACAATGAGTGAGATAGTCATTAAAAAGGAAGCGGAAATGTATTTATGTATACAAAATGGCAAGAAGCCCATTTGCAAAATGGGCAGGGAAAAGGGCAGAATTACTACCTGACAAAGTCAAGTGCCCTTCCAGGGGGGTAACATGGTTCGGACAGCTGCCTTTCAAGGGATGTTCTCGGCAGGAGAGAAGATGGCCATTGGTGACATCCACTTTCTCAGTGTCTGTCATCTCCTCTGAGATGTGACTCTGGGGGACCCTTTGCATTTATAATTTATCACATTTTCCACTTAGGTTTTGCTGCCTTTTCTCCCCAGGCATGACCCCTTGTTAATTCCTGGCAATGATCAGATTGACAACATGGACTCCAATGTGAAAAAGTACGACTCCACGGGAATGTTTCACTGGTGTGCACCCAAGGAGATGGAGAAAGTCATCTTGGTGAGTGAGGGACCATAATGTCGACGTCTGTCTCCTCTGCCTGGCATGAAGAATTTGCTCAGAGTGCAGATCTCCCTAACCGAGTAGTAGAGGAATAGTCACCTGCACTAGCTATTGTTAAAGTCTTAAATTCTGACCAGAGACTGAAGCGGTTAAAGTCTTAAATTCTGACCAGAGACTGAAGCGGCGAGATCTCGGATCAGAACATGAGTTTAGGGCAGATTTTCTTTTTTTTTTTCTCCCAAGAGCAGAACTTCCAATCTCTGCATTTTTATCAGAACAATAGTGGTGACTATGTGTATGGCAAGTTATCATGGGAGATAGGATACACATCTTCCTGATCCTCACATGGCTCTGGGACCAGAGCTTGGTCCTGCCATCTGGTAGTTGCATGGCCTTAGGCCAGTTCTTGAACTCTGCATTTTAATTATCTCATCTGTAAGAAGATAGGATGAGAATGGCCCCAATTTATATAAGATTGTGGTTCAAATCTAACCTTTCTCTCCTCACCTTTCTCTTACCTGCTGTTATTTTCACGATTACTTGTAAATACCATGAAGAAATAGGAGTATTGCTCGGATTGTTATCTGTTGTAATTTTGTTTCATTTTGTTTTGTTACACGTTTGTATTCATGGGCTTATAGTACCGCATCCAGCCTTATCTTTTTTAACATGGGTAACAGGAATCAAACTCAGGTCTTCATGCTTATATGGCAAGCACTTTATCAACTAAACCATCTCTCCAGACCTCCAGTAGTGTTTCTGCCCCTAACTAACATGTTTTCAGTCCTTCTTAACACATGATGCAGACAGGCAAGTGCATTTGCTGAGCGTGACATTGCAAGACTGTGGTCCGTTGTCATGGTGCAGCTCAGACGGTTGCTTCAGGGAAGGCTTTAGGGATGCCTTTAGAAATAGCAGGCTTCTCTGTTCTGGCACAGGAAAGCTAGCCCAGACAACAATCCATTCCACTGTCTGCCTTTGTCCTGTTAACAGCTTTAGGGTTTATGCCTACACTGACATCCCTAGAGTTTATTGTCTTGCTAATCCCTGAAATGTGGGTTAATAGTCAGGCAGGCTGGCCAGACTGAGTTCTTCTCTCCTGTGCCTCTAATCCCCAGATGGCTGTGGGCCTTCTCCATTTTCAGGTAGGGAAATCCTATCATTTTCTATTTCAGGGCCACTCTTCATTTAGCAAGGACTTTTCCAGATCCTCAGAGTGGTTCTATATGTTACTCCACTAGATTTCTCCACTATGCTTTAAATAGGGTGTGTGTGTGTGTGTGTGTGTGTGTGTGTGTGTGTGATTTCAAATTAATTATAAATAAGTATTGTGAGCCAATAGAGGATTGTGCTGGAAGCTATCTCAGATTTGCGAAAACTGCAGACACAAAGTCAAAATGCTCAGCCAACAGCCGCTATGTGATTTGCCAGGAGGGGAGATGGTTCTAGCCATATACATGCTCTGTGATTGGTTACCAGTGTCTTGCTCACATGCTTGGTGTTGGTCATCTGAATGTTCTACATAGAGTGTAGTGGAACTGACGTGTGATCATTATCCCTTTTTAGAAGAAAGGAATTTAGGAATATGAGTTCATCTGTACAAACAGCATCAGTTAAGGAAACATTTATAGTAAACACACTATGGGTTAGGTACTGTTCTTGTCCTGAAACATGACGCACAGGGCTGTATTCTAGTAGGGCAAAGGGAAGACCAGTGGGGTGGTGAATGGGTCTGTGAGAACAATTTAGATATGAATGAAGGGCAGGATCCTGGGAAGAACAGAGTCTAGAGGTACTACTGAGGCAATGTGATTGCAGAAGACCTTTCTGCAATAATGAATACATGGAGTTTTTACTCAATGCATAGAGGAGAAAAATGGAGGGGTAGAGGGTGGAGATGTGGAAGCACCTGTGAAAGATGCTTATGGAACTGATTTATTCACCGAGGGCTTTGGATGATTTGGAAATGGAAGAGACCGTGCTCTCATTGAAAGGGAGATTTAAAAAAAATTGAACCATGAAGTAATGTTTTTGATGCTAAGTGGTATGAGATACAAAGTCTTCTTCAGGTCCACGGAATATGCGCCAGTCTCAGTTTAAAATAGCCAGGGAGTCCCATCAAGTACAAATAGGTTCTGATTAGGAAGGGCTGAAGGGTATACAGAGAAACTCCTGAAGGGATTTTCTCTTGGGTCTTAAGCATAGGAAAGTCGGGCTCTCCAGGTTTGAGGTACAGGACTGGAACTTCACATACTTCTCTAGGGGATATAGCTCTGGCATCTTCGAGATCTGGTATTTGCCCCAGGTCTAAGCTCCCGAGGTTAGCTTCTGTACCTGAACCATTCTGCCAACTGGTATCTAGCTAATTTTTGCATCTTTTGATTTCAAACCTCCGTCCTCCACCCCTTTTTAACTTCTCTGTTGAGGGGAACTAGCTTTTTAGGTGACTAGGCCAATTGAAAATATTAAGGAGCCCCAAACATAACACCTCTCTGCTTCTGGCTACAGCCACTAGTACTTCTGTGCTGCCCAAAGAACTAACTTCAGGTCTTCCCCCACGAAGTGGCAAGAAGTGGGGAACCTCTTGGGTCACCTTTTATGACCCGTTTCTTCCAGCTTGTGTCTCAGGCTTCCTTAGACTCTGGGAAATCAGCAATGACGATAGGTGTTCTGCTTTATTCTAGTGACCAGGAAATGAAAGCGAGCTTCCCCCTCCTGTCCTGGGGGTTGCTGTAATAACCCTGGCATTTTTGTGAATTGCAATATTGGCATTTAAGCAATCAATACACTGGTCA
Organism: Mus pahari; assembly: GCF_900095145.1. Classification (NCBI taxonomy): domain Eukaryota; kingdom Metazoa; phylum Chordata; class Mammalia; order Rodentia; family Muridae; genus Mus; species Mus pahari. The sequence continues at coordinate 14,967,592 of NC_034597.1, read as the reverse complement.
GTGTTAAGGGTTAACTCAAGCAGAAGCTGGTATGTCCAGTGGCCATTAATATGCCTCCGCCAAAGCATTGTAAGCCCCTGGGGACCTCATGAGCATGTGCTAAGGAACAGGAAAGATGGCAGGCAGGGTGAAGGTGTTGACTAGAGGAGAAACAAAAAGCAAGCCCCACCCTGACCTCACTCTGTTGTCCTTTTCACCTGTATAATAAGAAAAGGGTCAGTGATGGGCAGATATCCATTTGCATTCTGGGTAACTGGGGTCCTCCCCTACATGGGAGTATTCCTTCCTTCCTTTGTCATCTTCATGGATAGAGGTCTGGGGCTAGGAAAAGACATTAGCCTGTGTCTTTATTGATTGGCTGCTAGACCCTTGTTATGACTATTTGTGGGGTTTTATATGAGGTAAGCCCTTCCAAAAATAATCCAGGAAACCCTAAAGTCTGAACATGGGGTCAGCATGCTTTTCCTGTAGAAGGACATATTCAGTGATTTAAGTCTCATAAGCCATATGATCTCTGTCTCAACTGACAACTCTTGTTTTCCATTAAAGCAACCATGGAAAAAATACCTAAATATTATGAGTTGGCTGTGTCTCAATAAAACTTTATTGGAATGTGAATTTTATCTGATTGTCATTCATAGGGACACTTCTAATGTTGATTTACTTTTTAGCCATTGTAGATTTTAAAAACTAGTTTTAACTCAGTGCACACATAGAAGCTTGTAGGTTTGTATCATCAGATTGAGGGTGCGGACCACAGCAGCCAGCCTATGGTTTCAGACATCACGGTCTTTTTTTTTTTTTTTAGGTTTTTTTTTCGAGACAGGGTTTCTCTTTGTAGCCCTGGCTGACCTGGAACTCACTCTGTAGACCAGGCTGGCCTCGAACTCAGAAATCCGCCTGCCTCTGCCTCCCAAGTGCTGGGATTAAAGGCGTGGGCCACCACACCTGGCTCCAGACGTCACATTCTATCTACTGAGACAGTGAGGGCTATGCTATCTCACTGAAACATCTAAAAGGAACACCTCAAATTTCAGCTGAGACCAACTAACCATCACCTTATCAAAAGGGCCTAAAGGGATCTCATTTTATCATCCATCTCTTTTTCTCTATCTCCTTCCTTCCTTCCTTCCTTCCTTCCTTCCTTTCTTTCTTTCTTTCTTTCTTTCTTTCTTTCTTTCTTCCTTCCTTCCTTCCTTCCTTCCTTCCTTCCTTCCTTCCTTCCTTCCTTCCTTTGTTCGTTCCTCTCTCTCTCTCTCTCTCTCTCTCTCTCTCTCTCTCTCTCGTTTTTGTTGTTTTGTTTTGTTTTTGAAAAAAGCTTTCTCTGTGTAGCCCTGGCTGTCCTGGGAACTCACTCTCTAGACCAGGCTGGCCTCCAACTCAGAGATCTACCTGCTTCTGCCTCCCAAGTGCTGAGATTAAATGATTTATCACCCACTTTATGGCCACTAAGACTTCCTTTCTTTCCACATACCTAAATACCCCCCCCCTTTTTTTTGTCTTTGTTCTCCTAAAGATTCCTTTCTTCTGTGTCCTGCTCACAGGTGTACATGATATATTCTTCTTAAACCTATTGTTCTAGAAGGTAGTACTGTGTGAATATATGCTTATAGGAATTTATGATATAAATAGAATACATGCCCCTGTACATATTACAGACATTAGAGCGTATATAACATGTGTATAATGGCAAAGTAAAAAATGATAGATGTCCTTACTGGTATTTTACATATTCTTTAATGGTAAATAGAATCAAGAAAGAAAAAAAAAATAGTGCTTTCTCTGCATGTATGCTTGCTGTAGGTACTAAGCTTATTAGAAAGATTTATTTGTTCTCTAACATGCTAGACATGGAGTTTTCAACCAGCTTTCAACTTCCTAAAAAAAAAAACCCATTGTTGCACAGCAGCCCACATGGTGACCTGTTTACCTTTTTATCCAGATCCCCATTTTCCTGAGTATACTTTTATCATTAGAATAGGTGCCTTGTGCAATTTTATATATGATGTTGAAGAATCACCTCTTTTCTATTATTCTGAACTAAATTAAACATTTTGTTTTACTACAGTACAACTAATAGCAGTATTGGGTACCTTTGTGGCATTATAATAAAAATGTCTGACATAGCTAACTCACAAAGAGAAAAGGTAGCCCACAGTTTAAGAAGTTCAAAGTCTAATTGGGCCACCCCAACGGCCTGGTCTCTGATGAGGTGGTAGATGATCATAGAGTGTAGAGGCAAACATGAGCAGAGAGAAACGAGGTGGGTCCATGTTTGTTGTTCTGGTTGTCTTTGGAGAAGACATGGAGTCAAGGAGTCACATGAAAACTCCCAGGCAGTTGCACATAAACTGTTCCACACTTTCAATAATCTAAGGACCTCAACTAGGCTTCAACTCAACAAAGTTCCACCATAAAATAATGCTCTTGGGGGACACTCTTTAGACATCAGCTAAATCACAGCAGTGGTCCACAGTAGGTGGTCAATGAGTGTTAGCTTTCTCCTCTGTATAAGTGATGCTTTCTCCCCTTAGACCAGTGTTATGAGCCCATCTTTCTGAAACTCTTGCACCCCTCTCTGTTACAGACTCGAAGTGAAGCCGCCATGACGGTCCTGAGTGGCCATGTTGTCGTCTGCATCTTTGGGGATGTCAGCTCAGCCCTGATTGGCCTCCGGAACCTGGTGATGCCACTTCGTGCTAGCAACTTTCACTATCATGAGCTCAAACACATTGTGTTTGTGGGCTCCATTGAGTACCTCAAGCGGGAGTGGGAAACACTGCACAACTTCCCGAAAGTGTCCATATTGCCTGTAAGTCAAGTCACACTATTTAATGTCCAGTTCTTCATCTTTACATTTGAAAGAAGAAGTCCCAGGTGGCTGTAATTGTTGCGGCTTTGATCATGTCTCTGCTCCTTTATGTTGCTACAGGCCTGGGGACACAGCTGTCCTTCCCCTGTGCTCTGCTAAGAAAGTAAAACCCTGGGAGGCCTTATTAAAAGAATTTGCAGCCAAGTGCAGCCCCTTATTGGGATGAAGTTGAGCTACCTTCACATGCATTAACTTACCACTGTCTAAACTCACTTTCCTGGGTGAAATTTAGAATATTGCCCTATTTTGATATATGCACCAAGAATTCACTCATAAAATTATTGTTGGCATTTTAATTTGACATGGCTAATGCTTAGAGAAACACAGATCTGTCCCATCTTCCATCTGATATTGACCAAAAAAATAAAGAGCAGATTTATCTCTTCTGTATGGAATTCCATACCTCCTCTCTAACCAGCCTCTATTCACTCTTTATCTAGAAACCCAGAATGTTTTCCATGGCTTTCTATGTTTGTATATACATGTAAAAGCATGTACCCATAGGTGCTTATTGATTACAAAGATCACTAGGACACCAATCTATAAAAGACAATTTAGGACTCCATAATTTAGTGTGCAAATAAGGGATGAGTGATTTAAAAGTCAAATGGATAGCAACTTTCTAATTATATTCTCCACAAAATTTCAGACTTAAAGAATATTAATTTTTTTCAAAGTTTTATGTGGTTGCCTATGTTAGAAATCCAGAAAAAACATTACCCATCCTTCAACTATTTTTATTATCAAGTCATACCTAAAATCGAGAGACATTTAACCCTTTTAGCTGTCAAGAGGTTTGCTTTCTGCAACTTCTCTATCAGCTTGCAGAACAGCAGAAATGCAGCCACAAGAGCCAAACAATATAATGTGTTAAAGGGTATATAAGGGGCTATCCACACTCACCACCCCTATGTGCAATACGTGTCTCCCAGAATGCCTCATCTAACAAGTCTCCTCATTTCCAAAAACATTAGACAGGTCCTCTTTGGATACAGGGCCAAACCCTGACTGCCTTAATGTATGCCTGTGGTTAAAGGTGGTCGCCTGTTACAACTCACCCACTAAAGAAGCATATCTGCATACTGCATACATTATAAGCCTTAACCCCTGTCTTCATTGTTTAAGCTGTGTCATTCCTATAAGGGTATCTGAGAGAAACAAAAGCTTTCTGTATATGACTTTGGTATTTCTTGTGGCTTGAAATCATATGCCTACAACTAGACACGAGCCCCTTCAGATCACAATTACTGCTGACTTTCCTACAAGGTGAAAATTAAAAGAACGTGGACATCGACAGCTGATGTTTATACACTAGCAATGTGATACAAAGAGTTGGTCACACTTAATTTTGTACCAAGCTAACATAGAAGATGGTGTCTTTTTTTTTTTTTTTTTTTTTTTTTTTTTTTTTTTTTCGTCTCCCAGGATCCCACTCCAGTGCCTGGATCACCC